>NC_067476.1:161906788-162206788 GCF_947179515.1 Apodemus sylvaticus | reverse complement strand
TGTCAAGTAGATGGTGTAGATGGTAAAACTGACAAGAACACCCACTGAGATTTCCCATGATCCCCTAGTGTATAGCCAGGGAACAGAAGTGATCTCCACACCAAAGTTTGTCAACAGCAGCTCATGGAAGCAGTGTTCCTAACAGCCAAAACTAGAAACCCTTGCCACTGACCACAGAGGTATGGAGAGCCCAGATGCAAGTGGGCATGTGGTATAATTCATTTCTGTGCAATCTCCAAAAGACTTTCACAGAGACAGAGGGTACGTTAGTGGTTGACAGCAACTGGGTGGGAACATGGAGAGTGACAGCTACAGGATGGATACTTACTGAGGTAAGCAGGGTGACAAGACGGCTTTAAAATCACACGTGTTGGGCGTGGTTGGACGAGAAGCCACTCACCAAAGCACTTTAAACCGGCAGCTTCTGTGCTATGTGAAGTGCATCTCCTTGAGAGTTTTAAGTAAGGACAGTTCATAGTGTGGGGCAGGCGAGAGCGGCGTGTGTACGGATAGCTTACCTGTACATCGATTGGCTTTCAATAAAAACCACCGCATTTCAACACAGACAGGACGGCAAACCGTTTCAGCAAGTGGTTTGCTTGAACAGTTAGATGTCAATACTGGGACTCTGAAGCTGATCCCTACCTCGTAACGTATGGGAATCGACCAGATGTGGATCACAGACTTAGCTGCAAAATTCCCAGTGCAAGCATTCTCCAGTGATAAAATGCATGAGGGAACATTTTAATCTTGTTGTGTCTGAAGTCTTAGCATTAAAAAAGGTGTAAACAACACATATCACACACAAATAGATAGATACACACAGACACACAGATACACACACACAGAGATACACAGATAAACACAACACAAACATACACACAGATACATACACACAACATAGATACAAAGATACACACAACACAGTCACACATAGATATGCATGCACAAACATACAGACATACAAAACAACACACACAGACAGACAGCTACACACATACAAAACACACAGACACATAGATACACACATAGGCACACAGATGCACATATATACAAAGACACACAGACACAAGGATACACACAGATAAACACACATAGACATATACAGACACACACACACACACACACACACACACACGCACACACCACACACACACACACACACACACACACACACACACACACACACGCATTTCCTGAATTGGATTTTATCTAAGTTAGAAATACTCTATATTACAAATTGTTGAAAGGTTATCTTAGGTATTTTCCTGTTGCTGTGATAGAACACCCAGACAAAACCAACTTAAGGGACAAAGGTTGGATTCTGGCTCGTGGTTCAAGGGTAAAGTCCTAGTGACGTGGGTGGTCACATCACATTCTCCATCAGGAAGCAGGGAAGAAGAGCATGGATGTGCTGCTTACCTTTCTGTCTCCATTGACTCAGTCCAGGGTCCCAGCCCTGGAATGGCACCACCCACGATGGGCAGGCCTTCACGATTTGATTATTTAAATCAAAATAATTTCCAACAGGCATGCCCAGAGGCCAGTCTCCCACATGATTCTAGATCATGTCAAGTCGACAATTGGCACTCACCCCACCACAAAGGCCTAAAGACAAATCATACAACAGAAAGATCACAGAACAGAAAGATAGTTGCAACATACAGCAGACAGGATGTATGTGCAATCTCCTTCACAGATTAGAATTGGTGAGAAATTGCACAAAATGCCCACACAGGCACTGTAGCAGATGAAAAAATACACTTACTGGAATCATTAAAGAAATGCAGATTGATACCATGGAGTTACCACTGCACATCTACCTCAGCCAGGGCAGAGACAAACAAGGACTTGCATGGGGTGCCAAGAAAAGGGGTGGGAAAAACTTGTATTCACTGCTGCAGGAAGACAATGGGGGGGGGGCTGTTGAAAGCAAGTGGGCTGTTTTTAATAAGATAAGGCTAAACCTAACAAATAGAACAATTTGTCTTTCAGGTACCTAACCAAGAAAAATCTAGACAAATGCTCACACAAAGATGGGTTTGTGGTCATTTTACAACAGCTTTGTTTACAATAACTTCAAACTGGATGAAACCAGATGTGTACTGTTGGTGAGTGCAGGGTGTCACATGTCTACACAATGGAGTATCAGCTGCTACATGAGAAAGCAGCTCTCAGGTCCTGAGCTTGGCGAGAGTCCGCACTCAAGCTGTGCCTTCTGTTCTCTGCTGATGTTACCTTCTAGAGAGAGATCAAGGCAGGCTGCTCTGTGAGTGTTGGGGAAGGCAGGGCTGGGCTATGAGGTGCTGAGGGAGCTCTGGGAGGTAATGGAAGGATTCTAAAATGCAGTGGTTTATTGTCATTTCGTGAGTGTGTGCATTGGCCAAGATCCAGCACGCAGCACACCTGTAAGCAGCGAGTTCCGAGGGATGTGGATCACGCCTCGATAAATTTGACTTTAACAAATTGCATCTTGAGTACCCAGCTCATCTGCAAAAAGAAAAAAAATCAATTTCATCTGGATTGTAGATATGAACATAAATATAAAATCAAGTCTAAAAGAGACCATTCCACAGAAGTAGACCATTTTACAGCCTTTATGTAGCCAAAAGATTTTAAACAGAATGCACATGTAAGACACACACAAAGGCCCAAAGGCACATACACACATATACACATGTGCACATAGGCATGCAGACATGCCTATGTGCATGAATATATGCATGCATGAATACATACATATACATACATGCACACACATACATATACATATGTACACATATACACTCATGTGTGAATGTATGCATGCATGGACACAAACATATACACACATATGCACACAGGTACCCATACCTCACATATCACATGCATACATACACATATACACATATGCACATATGCATGCAGACATATACACATGCATGAATATATACACGCATGGACAAACACATACACATACATTCATTTATGAATGTATGCATGCATGGACACATACATGTACACACAGATACACATATACACATGCATGCAGTCTCTCTCTCACACACACAGATATATATATATATATATATATATACACACATACACACACATACATTCATGCACAAATGTATGCATGCATGGACACACACATACATACAGGTACACACATGCACACACATATACACACACATGCCACATGCACACACACAGACACACACAGAAACATACACACATGCATTACACACACACACACACATAGCCCTCTAACCATGGAGGAAATAGAGGGATACATTTCTTTGAGACTGAAAGGTTCAGTTTATTGAAGGACCCCACAGAGAAAATAACAAGAAACTACAAAGTGGAAAGGACCCCAGAAACGCAGGCGCTGGTCATACAGCTCATATGAGAAGAATGTAAATACAATGTAGGGAAAAACAGACTTGATAAGCACAGAGCTGGCATTCACCCGAGGAGCCTTTTCACTCAGACAATAAACATGGAATGTGCTTAGTGTCAGTACCCAGCAGGAGGTAGGCCTCTGGCCACAGAAATTCACCATTCTGTGTCACAGACACTGACATTTAAAAGTATGTCTAGAAAGGCAGGGGACACTTAAAACTCACGAACGGTGAGGATGTAAATCACCCCAATAGTTTGGTTGTATCTGTCAATAATTTATCTCCTTCATATACATTCAAGATAAATTCATACACATAGAGTTCCAACACACATGTACAAGAAAGCACACATCGTCTTTATTTACTGTTTTTCTGAGGCCAAGGCAGCGACAGTGCAGTCAATCAGCACCATATCTTCAGAAACGCGAGAGCGTGTAACAGGCGTGGACAAGTGCTGCAGACACTGAGGGGGAGTTAGACACAGGAAATGAACATCTCGGGAGTCTGTCTACAAGTTTACACAATGCTGATCCATTATACGGCAGGCATGGGCAATGCTCCCTTTAAAGGGTACAAGTGGGTGGTCTTGGAAGTCTGGCACGCTGACGATAAGACATGCTTGCAAGACTCTGGATGCACGTGTCTGCTTGTGAGGCAGCATGCTGCTGATCTGACCCCTGAACTTCCTTCTTCTCAGGTGTCACTGCCATTTTACAGAAGACTCGCTGTTGAAAGGCTTCTTCAAGAAGCCAGGTACAGCCACACACATCTGCAGTCTCAGCGCTTGAAGGGCTCTGACAGGAGGGACACAAGTCTGCAGCCAGCCCGGGTGAGCTAGGGAACATCTCCCACCGATTATTCTTGAGAGTTCCTACCCCGCCACTCACAAACATTCTCCTAATGTGATGGTCCAGATCAAGTGCCCCGTCCCAGAAAATCTGTCACTCTGTGTCTGGTGCTCAGTGGTGAATCCTTTAAAACAAGGTTTTCCCACCAGCTTTTCCTGGGGTTGTCCAGGGATTCTCCCATCTGCCAAAGAAGAACAATTTCAGATCTAATGCTCTCCCCACTACACTGGCTCAACTCTACAATCAGTCACAAGTTGGGGCCATGACTGTCACAGGCCTCAGAACAAAGGTTGTGAGGTGCAAAGGAGAGCCCAGGGACAGGAAGGCAGAGGACATGTTGTCTGTGACAGATTCCAGATTCCAGAGCTGATGCACAGTGCACCATGCACCGGGAAAGTTCTTGTCATGTGTTTTCTAAGCATGTGACCATGGTTCTCAATGCTGACCCAATTCCCCAAGCCTGCTGCTTCTTAGCCACCATTCTCCCTGTCACCCCACTTTTCAGGGTGCCCAGAGAGTGGCCTATACCAAAGCTCCCGAGAAGGCCTCAGCTGCTCTTAAAAAAGCATGGATTACTCAACTGTCATTCAGAGTGCAGAGTATCAGACCCTAGGGAGCAACTTCCAAGAAGGAGGATAAAGATAATGATGGAGAGAGAGAGAGAGAGAGAGAGAGAAGACTTGGAAGGTACTGAGATGTGTGCATGGAAGGTATAGTTCCAGCTACAGTGGCTGGGTAGGGTAGGGGCAGCAGAAAGACCAAAGCATTCCCCAGCTACCTGGTAAAGCCAGCACACTATACACCAGGCTATGAGAGAGACAGAAACTTTGCCACCACAGTGACACAGATACAACGAGCTCAGTGGCCAAGAACCACGTGGTTCAATGTCCAAATGACCTTTGCTGCGGAATGGACTCTGATCAGCATGGTGCCCACCCAGACACATGGAAGTGCCCACTGACAAGACAGGATGGCTGGCTCTCCAGCCCCCTGGATATGTCAAAGGCTTGGTACTGGCATCCACTGTAGCCAGAGAAGAAGAAAAGTCAGGTACCCTCCACTTCCGTTCAAATGAGCAAGCCAGGAGCCTCCAGGTGACAGTGAACTGAGTGTCTATCTGCAGGCCTGCACAGGAATGGTATTCTGCAGTTTGCCATAGGTAGTGTGAGGTGGGAGGATGCCCCATTGTGAGGACACTCCCTGTGCAGCTGGGTGCAGGTATGAGGTACCCTAACAGAGCACAGCCGTGATGAAGACACATGAGGTCGTATCCTCACAACTGACAGATTTGATGTCTCCCTACCCATCTGTCTTACTTCTTCTATCCTCTGAGGAAATTGCTTATTATTATTATTTTTATAAATGCATTCCCACTGAAGAGAAAATTAAATATGCATGAATTTTAAAATGAAGCAGCAGAGCAGAGTTCTAAAAGCACTTCATGGAATCAGCCGGCCAATCTTCCATTAATATTTTAATTTGGGAGTAACCTGGGTCTGGGGAGGGATGTGACTTACATGCTAGGCTGGGAGGGAGAAGACGATGAGTATTTAAGTCTGAGATGGAGATAGAGATGTGTGTGTGTGTGTGTGTGTGTGTGTGTGTGTGTACATGTATTCACTCAAGTACTTGAAAACACCAGACATGCAATCCAATGTGCGGGGCGCATGCCAACTGCTCCTGTACACCCGGAGCTTCCATGCCAACCAGGATTGCAAATGATTTTGGACCATGTTTTAAAGTCATTGCCTCATCTCTGGAACCAACTCAGGGGAGGAAGGATTTGCTCTGGTTTGAGGGGCTACAGTCCGTTGTGGTGGGGAAGGCACAGGTGGCCGTAGTGCGGCAGCAGGAAAGTTGGGCTGCTTGCTCACTTTCCTGCTGTTCAGGAGCAGAAGCAGGGATGGGCAGGAAGTGGAGCCAGGTCATGTTCACCAAGGCCCGCCCTTCCGGGATCCACCCATTTTTTTCTAACAAGCTCTCGCTTCCTACATGATCCATAACTTCCCAGAATAGTGTGATCGGCTGGGGACCAAGTGTCCAAAGACATTGGCCCTCGGGGACATTTTGTAGCTAAACCTAATAATCTTCTTGAAGGATGGGGAAGGTTGTCATCTCTTTTAGGATGCTAGGACACTGCTTGTTTTAGCCAGTGCTCCAATGAAATACCCAGAGAAAGGCAGATAGGGAGAACACGTTTATTATAGCCCACAGTTCAAGGCATGTCCATCATGGTGAAAAAGACAGGCAGTAGTTGCAGAAGCCTGAAGCAACTAGTCACATGGTGTCCACACCCAGATGAGACCAATGAACTCGTACCAGGGTTAAGCTCACTTCCTCCTTTTGATACAGGACATAGAAAATGGTCCTGCTCACAAAGGAGATGGATGTCCTCTCGTTGATTAATGAAGTCAAAGTCTGTGGAGAAAATCTCTGGTGGACTATGTGCAAGCATCACCTGTTAGTGTTTCTTCTAGGTTCCACCCCACAGTTACCTGGCAACAGCCAGGTATGCCTGACTCAGTATAAAAGAGACTGTTTGCCCCCTCCTCAGTCTCTTGCTCTCTTCCTCTTTTACCTTCTTTCCTCTCTGTCCCTTCTTTTCCCATCCCCTCCCCCATCTCTTGCCATGTGCTCACGGCCAGCCTCTACTTCTCTTCTCTTCTCTTCTCTTCTCTTCTCTTCTCTTCTCTTCTCTTCTCTTCTCTTCTCTTCTCTTCTCTTCTCTTCTCTTCTCTTCTCCTCTCCTCTCCTCTCCTCTCCTCTCCTCTCCTCTCCTCTCCTCTCCTCTCCTCTCCTCTCCTCTCCTCTCCTCTCCTCTCCTCTCCTCTCCTCTCCCCTCCTCCCCTCCCCTCCACTCCCCTTCCCTCCCCTCCACTCCCCTCCCTCCCCTCCCTCCCTCCTCTCCATGCCCTAAATAAACTCTACTACATACTATACCTGTCCTGTGTCCCCTCAGGGGGAAGGGATGCCTCAGCATGGGCCCCCAGAAGCTCCCCCTTTCCCCACACCATACCACTCATCCATTAAGCATATCCCTGGTTTCTTTTTTTTATAAAACAGAACATCACCTGTCAATAAAAACTGATGGTCCACTTGCAAACATCAGGGAATAGAGGATGGGAAATCCGGTAGAGAGATTAAAACTCTGGGATAGAGTCAGGCAGGAAGTTTTACCACCCAGGCTCTGAGAAAATTGGACATATGATACTAGTAGAGGTAGTTTACCAGCCATGTGGCAGACAGAATAGACAAAATGGACTATGTAAGTTACTAGCCAGTAGGAGAAAAAGCCTAACCTTAAAGCCATAAGTGTTATAATAATTAATAAACCTCTGATCTGCTATTCAGGAATTGGGCACAGGTGGAAAAACAGTGCCCCACATGCATGCCTAGAAGCCTGACTCCCAGGTGACTCCAGGTTCTGTTGAGTTAGCAATGCTCAGAACTCACATCCTCCTAACACCAGTGTTGGCCAGTGGTTCTGAGCTCTGAGATGGGTTAGAATCGCTGGAGTGTTTAGGGAACTGGGACCTGGGCCTAACCCTGGAGATTCTGACTTCTATGCACTCTTAACACTGAGCAGGTGAGGCTTGGGATGAGGGAATGCCAGGTAAAGGAATCTTGGCTAATAGAGACCTAGGAGCAGCAAGCAAGTAGCCCATGACTACATTGGTGATGGTTTCTGACTCCAAACAAGAGAAGTTTGGTACTGTTGTTCCTCCAATGCTTTCTTAGAGTCAGATGCTAGCTCTGGTTGCTGATAAAGTAAGTTTTTTTGGTGTGCTGAGAAAGTGAATGTTAACTATGGCCTTATAGCAAAGTCCACCAAAAGGTAAAGAGCTTTGCTCTGGGTAGCATCTGAGTAGGCAGTGCACCACGTGATCCTGAGTGCCCTGGGGGCTCCACCCTGAGACCCGACCTCAGTGGAGCCTAGAACCCCACACTGCTGCTGTTGTTAGTGGATTGTTACAGCTTGAATAGGAAATATCCCCTGCACAGTCTCATGTGTGCATACCAAGTATCCAGTTGTTGGCATTGCTTGGGGGTTTGGAACCTTACAAGAAATAGCTAGGTACTGGAGGTAGGTTACTTGTGGGCTGGCCTCCAGGTCTATAGGTCAGCTCCATGTCCTATACTATACCTGTTTGCTTCCCACCCACACTTGGAATATCAGGGCTCAACAGTGCTTCCTTCTCTGTCTATGTGAGAGCAATCAGGGGATAAGGAAGCCCTCAGGATTTCTCCACAACCCTACAGAACCCCAAAACACTCTTCTCATCTCTCCCTTCTTCGTAGAGACATTCCAGGAAGAAAATCTCAGAGTCAGGCTCACTCCCCTGCTCTCCCAGGGAAGTGGAGGCACCTTTTTCTAAGCTCCCTCCATATTTTCTGAAAACAGTGTAGAAACCCATCTTCGGGGGAGGAGGTAGGGGATATGGGGGTCTTATAGCAGGTGGGCAGGTGAGTCTACCTCTGGGCATGATGTCACCAGCTCCCCCGGTCAGCAGTCAGAAACTGCTGTACTCAGCAACTGAAGGGCAGAGAGGCAATAAATAGCTCAAAAGTCTTCACAGAGAGACAAGAAATGCAGTTCTTTCCCTCTGGATATTCTTCAGTTGCTTGAGTTTTTATTTTCGCCAAACTGTGTATCTGTAACCGCTATAGCTGTTGTGAAATGAGATGTGAGCTCTTGACTTCCTTCTACGACTTGGTGTTTGTTCCGTACACATCACCTGAAAGATTATGAGTTTTGAGGGAACACAGAACAAATTAAAATGTTTCTTGCTGAAATAAACTCGCTGGCCTTTCCACTCAGTAATTGTTCTTTCTGTAGTGGAATGAATTAAGTCGGGGCTTGGCGGATGAATAGTATTCCGCCCAGTAATGAAGCTCCCTACAGATGGGGGACTGAGCTGTGATCTATCTTCACTATCCACTGTTTCGGTGATGATTCTTTGCCCGTTTGCCAAAATGTGTCAGGAATCAATACATGGAGTGTTTCCAGTGCATCCCCAGGCATGCACATGGTAATGAAAACATTGAGGGATGAGTGTTCCCGAGGAGGCTCCACCCATGGGGCCCTGGCTCAGAGGTGACCAGGAGATGGACCTGGGAGGGGCCATGAAGGGCAGAAGAGCTGCACGCACAGGAGCCAGGGCGGGGTGCGGGGCATGAATCCCAACACAGGCTCCAGGCAGCCTTGGACAAGGAACAAATTTCAGAACTAGATTTTACTTCTGTAAAAAAAAAGTCTTCAAGATTTGTTTATTTTACAGATACTTATATATCTACATAACATATAACACATAACATGTACATTATACACAGATATGGTTAATACATGCAATACAAATATTATATACAGATACATTTATACTTGTATATATACATAAGTTATATACATATTTTAAATCATATATACTATATATACACGATTCTTTGTTAGCATTTACTTCATATTCACAAATCCAATATTCCCAGGGGCTTTAGAGCAGGAAGCCCATAAGTAATGGACATCGTGTTATATTCTCTTGGCTGTTTATGTTTCTCAGAGTATAACCTGAGTTCTGCCATGGACAACAGCCCCATGGTGACATGCTTTGTCCAGCTGTGATGAAACCCTCCTTCTTAAATGTTCTTAACACAGAGAGCAGGGTACAACTACGAGAGGCCCTGGGGTCTACCTTGGTATTGCCTACATATTTTAAACATTTCCTGAATTTGCTTTTCAAGGAACCAGGAGTTAAAGGAACACAGCTATGAGGCACACCAGACACTAATGTCTCCGTAAAGGGCAGCGTGTGTGTGTGTGTGTGTGTGTGTGTGTGTGTGTGTGTGTGTTGTTTTCAAACACAGTGGAAACTGTAGAAAGTTACAGGCATGGGTTCCATGTGTTAGTAAAAGAGCGAGGCTTGCCCTTGGTAGTCCCGTGTGTCCTTCACAGCTCTGGCAAAGCTCCAGTTGGCCCTTCTTCAGATTGGTCAGTGGCAGAACCCACGTCATGTGGCCGGAGCAAAGCACAGGCAGAGAGCTGGCTCAGTCCGCGCAGGGCAGGGGAGCCAGGTGACAGTTATTTAGGTCTTGTCTTTGCCATGCAGGGATGTGGGCTCTACTGAGTGTCTTCTGCAGTCACCAGCCACTCAGGCAGGAAATGTCTGAGCTGCCAACTCCAAATGATGTCTTTTTAAACCAGAGAAGCTGTGGTCTCTGAGGTCTGAGGGCCTGAGTTACTTTTGTTGATGCTATTTAGAAGCAAGGAGGACCCCATCAAAGCTTTGCACTGAGGGACTTCTGAGGCTAAGTTATGAGCTGCGCTGAGCCAAAGGAGGGGCAGGTGGACTTCCGGGAAGAATGGCCTGGTTGAGGCTGCTTCCCAGAGTATCTGGAAGTCCATAATGGGCTTGGACAGCAGGGAGGGATTGTGGTGATTTCTCTGAAGCAGTGTGGGAGCTCAGGGGTGAGGATGTGTTCCTCAAGTGTGACACAGGACTCACTAAAAATCAGTAACTCTGAAGGATATGTTAGGACACAAAATGGAGACTTAATCAGGGTTCATTCTCTCATCGTCCTCCAGGACATGAGTTTGTCTTCCTGTGTGGCAATATTTGGAATGTGTTCCCACCTCACACGGCCACTCATCAGATACAAAATAAAGTGAAGTGCTTAGAGGCTGGGGACAGACTGAACTCTTCCCTCTGCAGAATGTCGCAGAAAGCAAAACTCTCCCATGCATGAGACATGCTCTCCCAGGACACAAACAGCTTTGGGAACAGCCTTGGGGGCTCTGTTCCACCTCCTGAGTCCTTCACTCCAAATCCCAGTCTGTGGACAAATGAGCTTTGTGCATACACACCATCTCATTGGGCATGTTCTGAGAGCAAGGAGTGAGCTTTAATGTCCAACCCCTGAAAGTAACAGGGATCAGATCAGTAGCCATCTCCGCCAGGGAATGTATTCTAGTCTAACTCACATACATGGAGCAAGGAGAAAGATTATTTGAAATGAGAATTGTTATGGAAAATTCCGGTGCTGCAAAGATTTGTGGGTAAGGACTATGCACCCAGATGGCTCAGTGGATTAAAGCGCTTACCACATAAACCTGAGGACCTTGGTTTGATCCTCAGAACCCACATAGAGAACCACCCGTATTTCCTGCACTCCTACCCTGTGAGATGAGCCCAGAAGCTCACGGGTCAGTTACCCCAGTATATGCCACAGGGCGGAAATCAGACTGTGCCTCGCCTCGGTGGAAGGAAGGAGAGAATTGACTCCCCAAAGGTTATCCCGTGTCCCCCATCTGGATGCTGTGGCATGTATATCCCCACACATGACCATACAATTATTAATAATACAAATTAATTAAAAAGTGGTGTGAGTATGTCCCCAAGTTCCATCTATTTGATGTTTTCTCTCTTTTCCTTCAGATTTGCAAACTCCATTTCAGATTTAGGATGGCAAGATAAAGGGTGCGTTTCTGAGCTGTTTGGAGAAGTTCTGAGCCTGTGGAGAGCTTGTAATCCCTCAGGTCTCATTTACAAGAGGACAGAGCAGCTCCAGGCTTGGCTGCATCCTTCCTGGGTTGACTGCTTTTAAATCCCGCATCACCGTCCATCAACCTGCCTTCCCAGCAGAGCCCAAAAGCCACCTGAGGTTTGACTCTCCTAAGGGAGCAGGAGAAGTGTCTCTGAAGACTGGCCAAGTAGAGGAATGGAATAAACCTCAGAAGGATTGTGAGTGGTGCAGAAATTGATTTCTCGGGACTCCAGTCACAGGAAAGCTGTTCTGTATCCCCAGACACCCAGCCTCCTTCTGCAAAGGATGCATGGAAAGGCTCAGAGATAGCAAAGAAGATCTGAGTTCTCCACCAGCCCTGTACTCACCTCCTTTCTGTACCTTCAAGTGGGGGGATGGGCAGCCCCTCCAGCTTCCAGTCAGAGTGGCTGAATGTTCTGTAGCTTTTCTTCCAGCCTATAACTAAACAGCTTTGGCTCTGACTTCCTCCAAACCCTGTCATCTGAGAGATGGCTCTGTGCTGTGGATCCAGCATTGCCAAGCACAGGGTCTTCAAGAGGTCAAGGCAAATGCCATGGCCAAGAGGAAAAGCAGGTACATTCAGGACACATGACAGATCCTTGTGCGCACGCGTGTGTGTGTGTGTGTGTGTGTGTGTGTGTGTGTGTTTATGTGTGTGTATGTGTGTGTGCATGCATGTGTATGTGTTATGTTTGTATGCATGCGTATGTGTGTGTATGTGTGTGTGCCTGTGTGTATGTGTGTTTGTGTGTATGTGTGTGTATTTGTATGCATGTGTGTATATGTATGTGTGTGTATGTGTGTGTGCCTGTGTGTATGTGTGTTTGTGTGTATGTGTGTGTATTTGTATGCATGTGTGTATATGTATGTGTGTGTATGTGTGTGTGCCTGTGTGTATGTGTGTTTGTGTGTATGTGTGTGTATTTGTATGCATGTGTGTGTATGTATGTGTGTGTATGTGTGTGTGCCTGTGTGTATGTGTGTGTATTTGTATGCATGTGTGTGTATGTATGTGTGTGTATGTGTCTGTGCCTGTGTGTATGTGTATATATGTGTGTGTGTATGTGTGTGTATGTGTGTGTGCCTGTGTGTGTATGTGTGTGGGCCTGTGTGTATGTGTGTATGTGTGTGTATTTGTATGCATGTGTGTGTATGTATGTGTGTGTATGTGTGTGTGCCTGTGTGTATGTGTATATATGTGTGTGTGTGTGTGTGTAACATGATGGAGATCACTGTCATAGATATAAACAAAAGTACCCAGGAGCATTGAGAGAGCTGAAGCACTGGGCTAGGGGCAAGCTGGGCTCATGTTGACAGGCGACACCACCTGCTGGCTCTCCTCTGAGCATGGTTAGTTTAGGGTACTTAATGCTTCTTTACAAGGATAGACAAGGTCCTCATGGAATATTATGGTCCTTCTCAGGGAAAGGAACCTAGAAAGTTCTATGCTCTTTCTCCATCTTATGTCTGGGCTAGCCTGGACTAGCTAGCCTGGGCTAGCCTGGGTGAATCACCTTAACTTTCCTTGGATATCAGGAGCTGCCATGTCATGCTTCTAACTAGTGCTTCTTCTGCTAGTGAGAAGAAGCTGTGCTCCTAATCTCTCCTACACAGGCTGCTCTGATTGTCAACTGCACCCAAATCCACAGCCCAGCCCTGTGGTATTTGGCTGAATTCCAGAGTTGCTTGGGTTAATGAGAGCCTCAGATAAGAGACATTCAGTGGATGGACATCCCCAAGCCAGGGTCCCCAGAAAGGTTTTATCTCCTCAGGGCGAAGACTTCTCTGGAAACTCTGGGGCAGAGGAGTGCTGAGCAGCACTGAGTCCTGGACATTGCGCTGGGGATGCATTCTATGCAGCTGCACGTGTGGAGCGTGTACCCATGCGTGGCGGTCTACTTTCGTGAGGCCCTTGGGACTCACCTGGCAAGCTCTGAGGAAGGAGATCAATACCAGATCACAGAGCAGAAGTGGAAAAGGTCAGCTGTAGTCATCCAGGGTCCACTGTAAGTATCCCAGAAGGCTTTGACTCCACACTGGGACCAGTTCCCTGCAACCAGATTAGAATAAAGATGCTCAGTACAGGACCATCAGGAGAAGTCCAAGCAGTGAAGACAGGCGAGCAGCAACGTGCCACATGAGACTTGGCACAAAGCCAGAGCCCCAAGGGCTCCTGACACAAAGCCAGAACACCAACGGCTATGTTCCCACAGAAATGTTATATTCCACATCAGATGGCCTGTGCTGCAGACATGGATTCTCTATAGGAGGAGGAGGAGGAGGCCTGAACGAATGAGTCACAAAGGGGATTTATAAGATAGTCTTGTAGTCCTACAATGTCTGTCTGTACACTGCAGAGGCCTAGAACCCAGTAGCTGTCAAACTGATGAGGCTGGGTGCCTCACCAGTTCCAGTCTGGCCCTGAAGGCCTAGAAGATTCTTGCAGAGTTGATGGTGTTCAGTTGACATTTGAAAGCAGACATCTTATTGATATCAGTAAGAATGGCTTTCATGGGAGCAGCAATAGAGCAGATGCACTCACCGGCAAGAAGCAAAGACCGGCAGGCAAAACAGCCCTCAGACTTCTTTGTGTTGATCTGAATAAATCTCACAGCTCCATCCAATGGTACATCTCTTAGTACAGCAGTTCTCAATCTTTCTAATGCTCGACCCTTTAATACAGTTCCTCATGTGGTAACCCCGGCCATAAAATTATTCTTGTTGCTACTTTTGCTACTGTTGCGAATCATAATGAAAATTTCTGGTATACTGATGGTCTTAGGAGACTCCTGTGAAAAGCTCATTTGGCCCCCATGGGGTTGCAACTCACAGGGTGAGAACCATTGTCTTAATGGACCCCAGTTCCATCCAAGTTGACAACCAAAGTCAACCACCACTTCAGCCAAATACTTTCTATCAACTTTCCAATGACACAAGTTTGGAACAGTGTTGAAAGTCAGTTATGGTCTGGGTCAAAGTGAAGGAAGTCAGGTGTTAATCCAGACAGTGGGATCTGCAGGATGCAACCTAGACAGACATGGCTTCCTGTCTCCTGAACCCAGTTATAGTGGATCACATATGCCATGGCCAGCCTTTCGGATGTTGTCTGGGACTACAGTTGTGCCATATTACAGGGTGGAGCGGTCATGACTTCACAGCCCCATAGCACCCAAAGCAGGCTGGCTTCAGCTGGACACTAGAGCTGAGGTGAACCCGGGAGTGATCCCTAAGCCACTGTAGACACAGTCAATGTGGGTTTATAAAAGTGGAAAACCAGATATCCCTTGCTGTACAGCTGAGCCTTGCAGATGAACTGCTTCTGTAGGCTGCTTTGGAGAATTGATTTAAAGCAGTCTCTGTGCAAATTTTAAAGGATTTCTTGATGTGTCCCATGCCTAAGAAGAGCTGGGTATTGGGGGCACAGCAGGGAAGTGGACTAATTTTGCACTCCTTCCACGCACCTCCCACTTCCCAGAGGTGACTGTCACAAACACATACTCATGCTCAAGTTCTGGGAGCATGGGTGGGTGTGTATCATCGTGGGAGGAATTAACCTAGGACTGTGTACTGGGTCACAGGGATTCTATTTAAAGAACACTGCCTCTCCATACAAATGACACTTGAAAAGAGAGCAAGGTGAACAGGAGGCCATGACTTGCAAAAGGGAAAGCATTTGCCATCCCTGAGTAAAGAGATTAGGGTAATGGAATCCTGCTGAGTAAGGGGAGGGGCGGGGCCCACATCTGCCTGGGCCCAGTGCATACATAATGCCTGATGGATGACTTTGGGGCCCTCTCACACCTAAGGATTCCTTATGTCTTTTGCAGGCTCTGGTTGGAAGCCAGGGATATATCTTGACATATGTATAACACTACAGCTTTCCTCTGGGATGTGGAAGGCTGGGAGGATTGTTCAAGAGCCCATCAACAGGAGAAGCCCAGCATCTCAAGTCTCACTGAAGCCTGCAGAGGGGGAGGCAGGCTGCAGGCCACAAAGGATCAGAAGGGCAAATCCAAGAGAGATGACTAGGGGAGGGACCTGCTGCAGGGTGCCTATGGCAAAGCCTGAGGGTGTGTGCAAGCAGACACCAGGCTGCTTGCATCTGTCCTTACTGTCCTGCCCATGGCAGCCCTGGGCAGGCATTGTGCTGGTGTGACCTCAAGCTTACATGGTACCTAGAGCACCGCCTGACTGACCAGGGCTCAGGAATAAGTCATGCTGGAAGCACCAGAGCTGGCAGTCACCATGGTCAACTGGACTGCATTTAGATTTACCTGGAAGGCACACCTCTGTGTGTCTGTGAGAATGTTCCTAGCAAGGTCTAACCAGGGAGTGAGATCCACTCTGAATGTGCTCTGATCTGTCCTGTGGGCTGGGGTTGCCTGTCGAATACAAAGCCAAAATGGAGAGAAGGAGCTAAATACCAGCTCCCGTCTCTCTCTGCTTCCTGACAGCTAGCACACTGGGAAGAGCTGCTTCATGCATGAGCACCCACACCCTCTATTCCATCATGGTCTGTACCCTTCAACCGGGGATCAAAATACACCATCTTCCCATGTAATAGCATGGTAGAGATTTAACATAGGCACGACCCCTGTGTCAAAGGCATTGCTGGGAAACACAGAATGTTCTGAGCATGTAGGGAATTTCAGTGGCGGTGTTACAAGTTGGAGTAGCAGAGGCAAAGAACTGCTAACTTGGACTTCCTGGTGGACTCCTGTATGGGGAGCGTGAGGGAAATGTGAAACTAGGTCAGAGGAATCATCATCTCAGTTCAAACTCAAAAATACAAACTCAGAACACAGCAAACTGCAGAAACATGCGGAAAGGCCAGGTCTCAAACAGAAATAAACTGAATGCTGGAAGCAAGAATGGAGAAGACAGCATGAGAAATCCCTGAAGGGTTAGGACCTGTGACTCTTTAGAAATAGTTAAAGACACAAAGCCGCACACAGGAAGCCCAGAGACCCTTGAGCACAATCAACACCACTACCACACACATAAATACAAATTATGAAAAAATTTAAAGCAAAATAGAAAATCTTGAAAGAATTCAAAAGAAAACCTGATATGAAGAAAGTGGGGAAAACAAAGAACTATTCATTAGAAACTATCGTCAGAGACAATAAGGAAAAATTTTAATTTGGGGGGAAATGCACCTGTCTGGAATTCTGTGCTGTTTTTAGAGTAGTAGTAAATGTAGTGTTTTAATAAAACACACTACATGCCCACTGTAGTGCTACTACATGCCAAGCACTGAACTGGATGATTGATAAGCATCACCTCTTAACCTTCAGAACATTCCAGGGACAGTCCCATCTCCTGGGCCACACCTGAGATCAAGGAGTCCCATTGCATTTTTATGACTTCAAGTCTGTAGACCACCTGAAGGTCTGACCCCAGCACACGGCAGGGCTGGCCTGCCTGCCTGACTGATTGATTGATTGATTGATTGATGATTGATTAGGGATACACTAGTCCCAGTGCTGGGCCCAGGAGGCTCTGCTAGAGGAGCAAAAGGATGGAGAGCTGTGGCTGACAAGAAGAAAGACCTCAGGACACAATTGACTGAATGGATATGAAAGATGTGGCTGTCCTGTTGAGGAAGTCTGTGGTCCAGCATGAGCGGCCAGAAGATGGATGACCCTTTGGTGCCCTGACACAGTCAACCTGCTGTAGGCCCTGGTGAAGGAAAATATATTCCCCTATTGAAGATTCTCCTATTCCTGACATGTCTGGGAAAGAATCAGGCTCTGATGGCACAAGCACCTCTCCCTGAAATCAGAGCGAGCCCTTCACTGTGCCTCATGACAAGTCCCTGGAGAGCCTTATCAATGAGTTTGCTGATTGCCCAGGGCCTCCTGGAGTCTGAGGACCAGCCTTCTTGAGAACTCATAGGATGAGGTCCTTGCTGAGCTATGCAAACAGCAGGCTGAGCTGAAGGCACTCGGTGTACACAGCCACACCAAGAAGCATGACCTGCCCATCCTGGGTTCTCATTCTGAGCGCCAGCTCCTCTAAGCAGTCCTTTCCTGCTCCCACCACTAGCAAGGAAGACCTGGCATGGTCAGGGTTCGTTAAGTTCTATTCACCTTGTGTCCTTGTGCTTGCTGACTCGGTCCTGGAGATGTTCTATGTGAGCAAGCTCAGGGCAGTCCTGAGCTTGACCGCAGCAGGGGGATCTGGAGTTAGATCTACAGGGAGAGAGGGGACCTGAGGATGAGTTGTGTGCATGTGTGAGGTATGGAAAATACGCAGAAGATTGCTGAAATGAAAGATTTATTTCAGGTAAATCGAGTCCTTAAATAAAGATACAGAGACATGACGTCAAAAGACATGAGGGAACCCCAAAGAATTTCTGGTGTCTGGGACCCTATGAGGGAGGAAAGGTGGATAGTCCATCAGGGGGTGGGCAATGCCTTGTTTAGGACTGCTGGCATTGGCCTCGAGGTTCTGAGAACCATCACATTCTCTGAGGTCTGTCATGGTGGGGTGATGTCAGGGGTGATGCCTCAGCCTTGCACCCAACAAGCAGTGAGCAGAGCTCCCAGTAGCAGTGGGGAGGAAGGCTGAGTCAGAGAGCACGGAATGTGGGACAGGTGTGTGGAGAGGCTGAGATGGCATCCCACGTGTGCACAAGCTGACTCATGGGATTGTGGGCAGAGACGAGAAATGTCAAAGATGCCCTTCCAGGTGAAGCTGATGAGGCCAGTGAACACAAGAAGAGGATTGTGGGAGCTTCGGTGGGAGGTGGGGGGAGGCTCCCAGGTCCTGAGCTCTTCCCGCGTGAGGTCCAGGTCCGGGTGGAGGGTGACAGTGGGCAGGCAGTGGACGGTAAGCCCAGGCATTGAGCAAGGGAGTCTGCACCTGTGGCAGTTTCTGAAGCCAGAAGAGAGGGTGGAGAGCCCTGCCCTCGGGTGTTTTTCCCTGAACTGAAAAGTAATATTTTTATTCTTTTTTTCCTCTAGCTTGTCATTCTTTCATATGCCTTTTCTTGTTTTTTGTTTGTTTTTTTTAAATAAGAGTATCACAAAGAAAATATGTAAATGTGTCCAGATGCAATTAAGTATCTCCCAAAGAAAGCCAGGTTGTTTCTTTCTGTCGATAATTCCTGTCTGCAGGTTGCCATAGCTGCTTGTCTTTTAAATATCTCTCACATGGTGTCTAGTGCCTCGTCCTTCCCTGGGTGAGTGCTCGATTACTAGATGGTAATAATCTCGCACACCACTGCAGTATCTCTGCCGGAAAACCAGCTGCTATTGAATTCCATAAAGTCAAAGTTGTAGAATAAAAAAAACAAAGGAACGTGATCTTCTTTTGTTTTGTGGTTTATGAGAGGATTGGATCAAAATCACGGTTCCAGCCCAAATAATAGAGCCAGCTTCCTGTGATGAAGGGAAGGAGGAAAATAGCATTTATAGAACGTTTGCCGAATGCCTGGCATTGTGCTCACGTAGATTAAAAGGTATTTTAAAACCAGCATGAAGATACAGGATACATACCACAGAATTAAGTCAGGGCATCTCACAAGGGTTTGAAACTTTTTTCTAAAGGAGGATTGCCTGGAGACCATGGCAGACCTGGGAGACAGAGTGAAACCTTGTTTCAAAAAAATAAAAAATTACAAGTTTGATTCCTAGCACCTAGGTCAGGAGACTTAACAGTCTCATATGATTCTAGCTCTAGGAAGAGCTGATGCCTCTGGCCTCAGAGGACACCCCCACTCATTTGTGTATATGTGTTCTCTCTCTCTCTCTCTCTCTCTCTCTCTCTCTCTCTCTCTCTCTCACACACACACACACACACACACACACAAACCTTTAAACCCTAGATCTTAAATTTTGTCTACCTCATCTGACTGTCACCTGCCATCTAGCCACCATCATCTGTCCACCTATTTCTCTGTATACCTAGATTCTGTCTACCATCCATCCACCCATCTATGCATGCATGTATCCGTTCATTCACTCATCCACCTCCCCAGCCCCCCATCCATCCATTATTGTCTGTCTATCTTGTATAATAAAGGGCTTTAACTACAGTCTCTGTTGACATGTTCAGCCTTTCTGCATCCTGACCCCGTCCTGGGAGCCATCCTGAGCGTGCGCCCTGCTCTACCATCTTTTGATGTCTCTGATGCCTCTTTTGCTCATTGGTTTAGGACTTTGTTATGAGGGCACTGTTTGTAGAAAGGATCTGTAGGCAGCATAAATCCGGAGTTGTTTTTCTCTCCTTTGACTCCTGTAACATTGTTGCCATTCTGGAGAGAACACAGACAGAAAAGAAGGAAAGCCCCTCCCCCACCCCAGTTTAATCCCAGACACCTCAGTGATGGGCCACAAAAGGAGCTCTTGGGACACGCCCCTTCAGATGAGGAAATGGAGCCATCTGTGTCCAGGCGGACCTCTCTCACTCCCTGTTGTACTCTTCCTCCCTATCCTAGAGAGAAGGTGGCTCTTGAAGCTTTTATAAGGTGTTTCCCCCTTTGCTTTGTAGGGTCAGTACTTAGATGTGCAGCTCTAAGTGCTGAGTTTTGCTTTTTGAACTGTGAGACAGAGCCACGTCTGTCTAGTGTTCTTCATGCCCATCTTCTTTCTCTTGGTGTGTGCCTGTGCGTGTGCGTGTTTGTGTGTGTGTGTGTGTGCGTGTTTGTGTGTGTGTGTGTGTGTGTGTGTGTGTGTGTGTGACATTCTTTGTCTTTAGTTTGTGTATAAATGATAAAAACTCATGCGGAAGGAAACAACAATAGCTTCCTGAGTCATGTCTTTTCCCAGGGCTTTGCGTCAGTTTGCACTGTAAGCACCAGTGTGCCCTGTCCCTTTGCCTGTGTCCTGGCTTCTAGGCTGACTACTGAGGGCAGGGGGAAGCTCAGGGTGTCCTGTCTCTTATTTCCTGGATGCAGAAGTGTTTTCTGGAACTCTTTCCCTTGTTTCTTTTAAAGGTCTCTCCCAGCCTTCAGCCTGTCGGGTGTCTGTTTAATTATTGATTTGAGGGTGTTCTTTATGCATTCTAGGGAGGAGTCCTTCAGAGGTCAGATGAATTATAAATGTCTGTTTCTATCTAGTGGCTTTTCTGATTTAATTGTGTCTTTTGAGGCCAATGGAGTACTTAATTTCAGTGCCATCAAATTTGGACATGTTTTCCATCATGATTAGAACTCTTAAGGATTCTGGATTTTTAAAAGTGTTTTCCTGGGTCTGACTGAGATCATGAGGAATCTCTGTACCATGAGCAGTTCCCCGCCAGGTGCCCATATGTGGTCACTAATTGGCACCACTGACTTCATCAGATTTAAATGTATAGTAGAAACTCATCCCTGGTATACTGGGGATTTCCAGAGGGTTTAAATTGAGGAGGGAAGATCTATCTTGGATGTGGGCAGAACATTCTACTTCACCTCTCTCTGCTTCCTGACTGTAGAAGCAACACGACCAGCCTCCTCATGTTCCCGCCTCCATGTGCTGTTTCTGCCAGCATGGACTGAACCTTCAAACTATTAACAAAGTAGCATTTGTCAAACATGTTGTCACTATAGTGAGAAAAGTAACCGATACTTAAACATGGAAGCCACTCTTCCCCGTTTCCATACAGTCACACCATCCCGATCGCTCCTCCACTATTCATCCCAACCTCCTCTCTCTCTTGCTCCCTGTGGTGAACCAGGTATTTACCTGTGTGAGGGGTTTTAAGGGCTCGTGATTATGCTCAGTGGGGTGTTTGTCTGTCCACCTTGTGTCTAGAGAGCATTCTGCCTTACTACCGTTGCTCTCCTCACTGTGTCCCCTCCCTTGTGTGATGGCAATGACTTCAACATCCTGATGTAGAGGTGCCACCTGACATGCCAAGGCTGTTTCCATGGCAGCCATCTCCCTGGATTACCAACTCACTTTCCCCATTAGATGCCTGGTAATGCCTTATTAGTGCTCAACACTTTAGGCTATTAAAGCTTAGGTGAACTCCATGGCATCATGGGAGAGATCAACAGAGGCGCTCAGCTAGAAGGCCTTTACCCCAGTGGGGAGAGGGAACAATTATTGCCTGTTACCTGACGGTCTTCTCTGTGGAGGACAATGCCCACCACTCGGGAGTGGAGAGGTGGGGCCTAGGGCTGTGCGGTGGATGAGTCGGAGAGTGAGCGAGCGCAGAGAGGAGGAACACAGGAGGAAGAGCAGCTGGAGTGGCCCAGGCTCCTCCAGAAGCACGTCCTGTGGTAGCATAGAAGGGCCTGATGAGCCTGGCAGATCTGCCGCTGATCAGAGTCAGGTTCGTGGAGAATTTGAGGGCAGAGCACAGAAGGGCTCCGGATATCTGCCCAGGGGTGGCTTTGAGTATTTGGTTGGGACCAAAACATACACACACTGTAAATTGCTAAAAGGTGAGCCCAGCGAGGAGGCTCCCATCTGTGTTGCTATTGTTCTTGTCCTGCCGTTTGGTTGTCTTGGAGACTAAGCCCAGCACCTGATATGCTGTGTGTTCTCCGCCCCTGAGTGATATCCCAGTACTGGTTTTCCTTTTTGAATTTCTCTGCATTGCTCAAACTGGCATCATTCAATTTGAGGCTCTATGGCACTCTACATTGGAGAGCGGCTATGTCCAGCCTCATCTCTGCTGCTTTCCAGCTCTTTCCTGTTCTCTCACCTGTATGTTCCCTCAGGCGCTTCTGCCTCTGAGGGACCTCAGCATTGTCTCTCCGGCTGGCTGCTGCTGCTGCTGCTGTTGGAGTCACTCAGTCTGAATCTGCCTGAAAACTTATTTATTTCCTCACATTGCTGAAGACTTGCTGTGCAGGACAGAATTCCACCTTGGCAGCTATTTTCTCCCCTAATGTGTTTTTAATCTCTCTGTCTTCTGGTACGTATCTCTTCTACTGAGAAGAGACTTGTCAATTTCGGTTAACATTGCTCCTTTGAAGGCACTGGGGCTCTTTCCTCTGGCGAATTTTGAGAATGTTTAAAATTCCCTTTGCCTTCAGTTTGAGGAAGACTCGCTGCTAGGTACCCACATGTGTAATTGTTTATTTAATGCTCTTGGCTTTGTGAACGTTCTGAGATCTGTGGCTTTTGTCTTTCAGCAGCTTTGGGGGGCCTCTGCCAATTCAACATGCACAGTGCTTCTGCACAGTCCTCTCTCTTCAGGAGTCCTAAGACCTGTGCACCAGACCCTCTCTAGTAGCTACAATGCCCCTGCCCCATCCCTGGAGCTTCCCAATTGTTGGCCCATGGTTCCCTCTTGACCTTGACATCTGACTTTTCCTTGCTGCGTGTGATTTGAGTGTTAAACATGCTGATTGGGTTCCATGTTTGTCTGTTTCTTCCCAGCCTAGAGATGCTCCTCATAAAAATCTGTGGTGTCTTCCTTGGCGTAGATGGCAGATTTGGACTTGTTTGATTTTGACTTTCCTTCCTTCCTTCCTCCCTTCATCCTTCCCTCCTTCCCTCCCTCTCCTTTCCTCTCCCCTCTCTCCTTCCCTTCCTCTCTCCCTCCCCTCCCTTTATCTTCTTCCCTCCCTCTGTTCCTCTTCCTCTTCTCCACTCTCTCCTTCTCTTTCTCTCCCTCCCTCTCTCCCTCTCTCTCTCCCTCTCCCTCTCCCTTTCTCCCTCTCTCCCTCTCTCATCCCCCCCTCTCTCCCCCTCCCTCCCTCCCCCTCTCTCTCCCTCTCTCTTTTCCTCTCTCCCCCTCTCTCTCCCTCTCTACCTCTCTCCCTCCCTCTCTCCCTTTCTCTCTCCCTCTCTCTTTCTCCCTCTCTCTCTCTCCCTTCTTCTCTCCTTCTCTCTCCCTCTCTTTCCCTCTCTCTCTTTCTTCCTCCCTCTCTCTCCCCCTCTCTCCCTCTCTCTCTCCCTCTTTCTCTCCCTCTCTCTCTCCCCCTCCCCCCTCTCTCTCTTTCTTCCTCCCTCTCTCTCCCCCTCTCTCCCTCTCTCTCTCTTTCTTCCTCCCTCTCTCTCCCCCCTCTCCCTCTCTCTCTCCCTCTTTCTCTCCCTCTCTCTCCCCCTCAACCCCCCCTCTCTCTCCAAGCGCAGGGCTGCTCCAGTTCTTGGCTCGCGTTGGCTCTAAGCTCTATGTATTTGCTACTCCTTTCAGCTGTGGATTCTTGCTCTCCCCGTGATTTTGCAGAATGTGCCGAGCATTCTTCAGCTTCCTGTAGAAATGGCTCAGGGCCACACCGCAGCCGTGTGAGCTCACCTCCAACCGGAGCTCACAATGGGATCAGCGAGACACTGAGCCACAGCCTGTCCCTGTCCCTCTGCCCTGTGCACCTCTCACATGCAGAAGCAACCCTTCCCTGACTGTTCATCGTCATGTCCACAGTGTGGCCGCTCCTCACGGTGCTTTTGAGAAGTTGTACAACTTTTTCCTCTTTCTGTTTTCATGTTGAGGCTTGGGCTCATTTACTTTCTGCACTGTTTTAAGGAGATTCATTTGGATTAAACAAACATTGCTGAGGCTTCCTGTATACCAGACACCATGCCACTTGCTGGAGAATAAATGGTGAACCAGAGAGAGAAAGTAAAGTCCTACTCAGACCCCATGACTTCCCTTTAGTCTGCTAGAGCAGGCACATGGGAGATGTCCTCAGCCCATAGCAGGGTGACTGCAGAACCATTCATCTGACACAGTGAGGAAGGACCTTGGAGGATGTGCGAGGCCTTTGTATGCAGAGTCCTCCCCACGGAGGAGGGGGACAAGCAGAGAGGATGTCACAGAGTGTCTCAGGCATGCTCCTGTCTCCTCTCCAGCACAGTTGCATGTCAACCACAACAGCTCTGCTTCGAAGGGTGCTGACCGGCCACGCTCACAGACCAGTTGTGTATGAGGAAATGAAGGCAGATGTGGAGAAAGCTAAAGAGCCATTTAAAATTTAAACAGTGCTCATTGTCACGAAAGCTTCACCGCTAGAGCAGTCTGGCTGCCTTGGAAATCTATTCCCACATGTTTATACGGGCACTTCAAAGGCCTATTAAAGCCAGCTCTTTGATGTATGACCAGCTACTCCAGTGGTGACTCTCTGTTAAGTCAGATCTGAATTCAGTGGGGAAAGGACAAATTGGCTGCTTTATCTAACACTTTCAAAATCAACTCACAATGAAGAGGGGCGTTCTCTCCTACTTAAAAGCTACAAGATGAGTTTGCCACCCAGATAAAGAGAATAAATATCCAGAGACGGGTTACAAAACAAAATCAGGCCTTCTTCAGTGGCTCCATCTTTCTCCTCAGGGGCTGCAGCCAGTGGTCAGGCGAGACACCAGTTTGTGAGGATTCAGAACTCTGAGCACAACCCCAGAAAGGGTGTCCTATTCCTGTGTCTGGGAAGCTGCTGGCGTGTCCTGTGGAAGCAGATGCTCTGTTCCTAGAGCTGTGCCCTCTGGACTGCCTGAGGGGTGGTGGTCACTGGCTGGCCGTGCGCTGTGATGATGGAGCGAGGGTACAGAGGGTCTCTACCCACACACACCCACTCAGTATTTCCTCGTGGAGAAGAGTCACGGTTACCATAGGAGCAACTTCGCTCCTCACCGTGCTCACAGCCCCATGAAGCACTGGCAGAGGTAGACAGGGAGAAACCGACAACCCGCCCAGGGTGGGATCTTCTTTCCCCGATGCAGAACTGCCTGGAAACAGAGCCGCCACGGAGGAAGGCACATACAGACTTGATAGAGGGCAATTCTGATCTTTTAAAAACGGCTCCTTTGGGAGGGCTCCTCCTGCTGCCATCTGCAGCTGCCCCAACCAAGTTGGCATTTTGTCAGTTGAAACTCCATCTCAGGTCCAGAGGCTGAGCCCCCAAGTCCACCCATCGGCAGGCCCGGTTTGGTGCGCCCATGAGGAATGACAACTCTGGCTGTTCACACTGACATAGAATGAAGTCTTCTCCCTCATGTTCAGGACACCATCCCTGTGTACAGATCTGTGTCCTGTCCAAGCCTCTCATCCTTATAGGCCTGCTGGATCAGGGCCCACCTCAGGTTGATCCCATCCAGGGTCAAACCTTAAAGCATTCTCATCAGAGAGTATTGAGTGCTGGAACTGCAATGTAGGAATGTGAACGCCAGAATTGAGCCCAAAATACCTTTTGAAAGGAAACACAAACTCCCAAAATAGCTGTATGAAAATCCAAACAAAAATGAAATTTAAAAATTCTGAATTGTAAAATTCACAGTGAAAATTAAGAAACAGAATGAATGACAGATGTAGAGGCATGAACTTGCTCTGTCGCCCGGGTTAACGGGTCCACAGACACGCAGACATATGCATATATACACATATGCATACACATACAGACTGACAGAAACTCCTAACACACATGCACACACACATGCACATACAGACATGTGCAGATGCATGCATGCATGCACACACACCATAACAACCACCAAAATCTTATTTTGAAGTAACTGCTAACAGAGAGGTGGGTGCAAGTTACTCAGGGAACCTGAGAGTGATACTGACTCAGTTCTTCACCAGCATATAGAGGCTCTGCATCCAGTGCCCCCTGACAATTCTTCCTTCTCAGCAGCTGCTCAGGAAAGGCTTGCTGGTCCACACTGCCAGACCCTAGAACGGATTATTTTTTTTTTAAGTCTACTGAGGGTGTAAACAGACCTGAATTCTGTGTTGGACATTTTGTAAAATGTAACACAATTACAATGTGTCAAACCTTTGGCTTAGACGTTCCAGCCCTATCAGCATCTGCTAAACAGAGCTGCCTGTGTGTGACAGACCCCAAACAGAAGGTCAGCAGTGGCATCCTTGTGAACTGTAGTGACATGTTAACACAATCTGAGCTGGAAGCATGGAAATAGTTTTCATGGAAACCGCATGCTGTTGAGGAAATGGAGCGGTTCTTGGTGCATGGATGAGAGATACCTCCAGTCCATGTTATTTGGAAAAAGCAAAGACAGAATCATTGTGTTGTGATTCTCTCTCTTATAGTTGGATCTAAACTGTACCCTAAAGACTTGTGAGTTGAAGGCTTGGTCCCCCCAAGGCCGTGATACTATCTCCAGGCAGCAGTTGGACCATGAGGCTTCCAACTCCAGCAAACAATTAATTCATAGATGTCCTCTGAGTCTGATGTGCTGTTGGGAGGTGAATGGGACGAGGTTTGGCAGCAGAGTGGGTTCTAAGAGGCGTGTTTCCAGGCGTCATGCCTACTGTGGGGTGAGGGCGCTTCCAACCATGTCGTGCAGCCTCGCCAGGTTCCAAAGCAAGCGAGCCCCGTGACCGTGACCCTGGACTGACCCCTCTCGAGCTGTGAGTCAGATAAAAGTCCCTGTTCTGAAGTTGCTTTCCTCACGTATTTTGCCACAGCAACAGGATGTGACATGCTTCGTCATTCGTGATAAACTGTACAGCCAAGATATACATTCCAATATTTCTGAGAGTGTAAGCTCACATCTGCTAATTCAGGGAAAAAATATAAGAAAATTAACTTTGCACCTGGGAGATGGAAGGGAGAACACAAGGCACCTTGCTCTTTCCACCGTGCAGACATTTCAGCCCAGAGCCCCGAAAGGCCAGTGTGACCCTGCTAACGGCTGTGAGGTGGCAGGTGTCGGGACCGTTTGCACGGTCACGCTCTGAGCTTTTAGCGCTTATTTCAAGTGGTTCGCCATTAAAATGTAAAAATGAGCATTCACATGTCTTTTCTCCCCCACTAGATTTCTCTAAATAAAAGATTCTCACACATCCACAGCTAAATCTGGCCCCGTTTTTTTGACTATGACATCAATTTTATTCAGCATTTTCTACAAGCAAAGGAAAAGAAACAACTCAAGCTAGCTTGAACAAACCCAAGTTCGCTGGCTCCCGTTTCTGGAAAGTTCTGAGGGTTGCCTTCAGTCCTGATTGGATTAGGAGGTCATGGGATACTGTCTCCCCTTTCTCTCAACCTGTTCTGTCTCCACAGGCTTCATTCTCGGTTCAGTTTGGTGCCGAACCCGTATGTATCAGCGTCTCTTCTCAGTGCTATGACAGAATCTCCAGGAAAGCAAGTCTTTTAAGAGGGGGTTTATTCCAGCTCACAGTTTGAGGGTACATACACCCAGAGGAAGGCAGGATGGTGGAGGTGTGAGGCAGCTGGGTGGGTTGCATCCAGTCAGGAAGTACACAGAGGTGCACAGAGGTGCACAGCCAGCCTTCTTCTGTTCCCTTTGGACGTGATCTCTAGTCCATGAAGCAGATCTTCCTCAGTGTTCATGGTGGGTCTTTCTTCTTCAGCCAGACCTTCCTGGGACTGCCTGACATGGCCCAGAGACTCCTCCCGGATGACTCTAAATCAAGGAACAGTCAGATCTCACCCAAACCATGCCACGCATTGCGATGTCTGGTGGCAGGCGAACCTGAGGTATAGTTAATCCTTCCTCCTTGGGTTCCCTGTGTTAAACTGAAAACTAATCGGCAAGAACATCATAGACCATGCTGTTCACCTTTTCCTGTTTTTTTGTTTTGTTTTGTTTTGTTTTTGTTTTTGGGTTTTGTTGTTGTTGTTGTTGTTTTGTTTTTACCAGGAATCCTGATGGTCCCAAGCACACTCACAGCATATCTCCCAAGAATCTGATAAACACGTTTCATCTTTTGTAATAGCAAGGCGATCCCTATAGTGTGGGCTGTAGAAGCCAGCGGCCATCTGCAGAGTGAGATGATTGCTATTTCCATGGTATTTCTCCTTTGCTTTTACCTTGTAGCAGATTGGGTGCCACACCACCCAGTGCTAGGAGGGAGTGAAGCGTGGGGCCTGTATTAGAGATTAGCACCTGGAAGGGACTAATGCAAGGCTAAGTTTACTGCCTGCCTGTAGTTGAAGATGGTGGCCCTAGGCAGGACCCCTGAGCAGCACCAGCCAGACCTTGGAAAGGGTCACCTGGCCCCCTGCTGCCCAGAGTGTGGAAGGGAAGCTGACCCTAGTCTTTGTGGACTTTACTCTCTGGAAAGTGTTTGTGTTTCTTACCCATTATTCGAGGGGGAGAGTCCCAAGTCTCCACAGCTCTCCGCATCTCATGAACCCTGAGGGGTTGCTATTTTCTGCTGAGTTTTGCTTTGTATTTTAGTAACACTACTTGCTCTTTTTTTCTAGTCTGAACTTTTACGGTAGCAAACGTTGTGGTTTGGCGACAGGGGCTGTTGAAGTCATTCCAAGTCTAGCCAATGTAACTGCCTTGGGCACACCTCCAAAGTCTTTAAATTCTATTTCCTTTCCATAGAAAAAGGTACTGAACACAGAAGATGGGTTTTTTTGTGTTATTATTGTACCTGAGTGGAGTCGTTTCTGATCCCCCCTCAGTGAGGAGAGCTGGAGTGTGGAGAATTTGTGTGTGTTAGAAGTGGGAAGGGGGAAGGGGAGGGAGAGGGGGAGAGAGGGAGGAAGGGAGGGAGAGGGGAATACACATGTGTGTATATACTTTAAATAATGACTTTATTATTGTCTCCAGTTTAAGTTTTCAATATGGGTTTTATTTTCTTACCTTTTGCGAGATTGTGTATGTATGCATCTGTAGTTATTCCTAATGGCATTAAATAGTGATTTGTTCTAAAAGACACATTAAACGGTGTCAAATTTACAGTATTCAATTTACCACTAGCAACAAGAGCTCAGGAGTGAGTGCTGAGATTTCCCTATTGTTTTTTTTTTTTTTAAATCCTCCCCCATGTAACCAAGGCTGCCTTCAAAGATTACTTGGTGTAATTATGACACATGCTTCCCCCCCCACACACATTGATGTAAAATTAGGTTCATTTCTTCTAGTTGCCTTTAGTTTGGGGGCCTTGGGTTGTTTTGCCTCTCAAGGCTTTAGAATGTATAAAGTGTACATGGGTTTCAGTTACTCAGAAATCTAATTTTGACAACCTCCCTCCTCGAAATTCTGCTGTTTCCTTTTGATTTTGGAGTTTCTACATTCAGCACTATGGTTTCTATGCATCTGTTGGGCGTTCTTATGTCCTGAGGGAAGAGAAAAGCATTTTCTGAAAGGGTGGCTTTTAACATGTCACATTTCTGAGAGGTCCCCCCCCCCAAAAAAAAAAAACATGCTGGAGAAATTGGCACAGAGGAGCACATGAATTAACCTGTTGTGACATGTCTTAGGCGTCTCTGTGAAGAAATAGTCTCCTTTTCCTAAGCATTGGAGGTGATTGGCACTTGGAGACACCATGCAGTCCACAGGGTACCCAGGGCCCTAAAACCTGAAAATGGCCCCGTGCCTCTGAGGAGAAGCTGCATGCCAAGGGACTCAGAACATGGTCTCAAGCAGGGCAAGGGTGTGTGTAGCCTGTGCTGAAACACAGTCTTAGAGTTGGGTCTGATATGTGGCACCTGACACATTCGCTACACGAAAAGAGAACTCATTTTGTTTGCCTTGGGAACCAGAGCCTTTATGGCTGCTGATTGAAGGTGCAATATTCTTTTATCTTGACTTATAAGTTTAGAAAATATGTAGGTAAAATGTACAAGCAAGAGCCTAAATAAACACCTAAGACCTCTGAACAATATCAGAGTGAATGTCACAATAAGGGTGCAATCAAGTATCTTTGAGTCTGTGATATTTACACTATGTAGTCTATTGGAGATAGAAGCCAACACGAAGAATAGATGGAGACACGGTTTAGAATGCTCCCCCAAAGCAGTCAAGGGAGTAGAAAGGGGAGCAGCACTCTTCAGAGGGTCTGGAAACCAGTTGGAAGAGCGAGCATCTCTCAGACAACTTGAACAGGTGGGCATCATGTGATTCTCCACAACTGTTTTAATATTCAGTAGTCCTCAGAGCTTGAATATTTAGTGGAGACCACTCCACAAACAGTATAAGCATACAGCTCCCCCATGTAAATTTTATTTTGAGCTATTGTTTCCTTCTATCCCGTGTAGGAAGCTTTAATTGAGCCCAACCGTGGGGCTTGGCAGAATCAAGTGTGGGGTTTTGTTATAGTTTGCTTTTCGTTGCTGTGATAAACACTGTGGCTGGAAGTGACTTGGATAGAAAAGAGACTATTTTAGTTTGTGCTGCTAGGTAACAGCCCCTGACTGAGAGAAGGTTAGCAGGAACTTAGGGCAGGAGCCTGAAGCAGAAGTTGGAGGAACCCTGTTTACTGGCTTGCTATCTAACTTGCTCCTGTCTCTTGCTCAGCTTGCTTTCTTATACAGCCAAAGCCTGTTTTCCTAGGGTTGGTTCCACCCATAGTGGGCAGGGCCTTCCCACATCAACCATAAAAGAAAGAAAGAATGAAAGAAAGAGAGGGGGAGAGGGAGGGAGGGAGTGAAGGAGGGAGGGAGGGAGGGAGGAAGGAAGGAAGGAAGGAAGGAAGGAAGGAAGGAAGGAAGGAAGAAGGCCTTCCCTGATCCTTCCCATACCCACAGGCTACCCTGATCAAGAGGGTCTGTCTTCCCGGGTAAATATAGTATATACCAAATTGACATTAAAAACAACACAGTAAAAGGATAGTAAAAATAAATCAATGTTGGCTTATTAACTACATACTAATAGAAGAAGAAACTGGGCATGGGGCATATAGGATTAATTGTCTTTATATTTCTGTAAATACCAAAATATTTTAGAATACTTTCTTACTAAGTTTAGTAACAATGAAAACAGTGCAACAGTCCCCTACTATGAGGAGCCCAGACCCAAATATTTCAATGGTATTCCACCCCCAAATTAACATGCTCTTAGTCATGAACCTATTATTTTCCAAATACTCAAAATATAGAATAAGGGTGTCCTTGTGAGTGTCCATTGTCAGCTTGGCACAATCAAGAGTCACACGGGAAGAAGTCACCATTGCGGGATTTCCAAGATCACAATGGCCTGTGGTTCTACCTGTGGTGCATTGCCTTGATTGTATATAGATCTAGGAGACCCAGACCACTATGGATTATATAAGATGGTCTGGAATTATGTATGAAAGTTGTCTGAGCACAAGCAAGAGAGATCAGACCAGAAAGCAGCCTCCTCTGTGTTCTCTGATTCAGTCCCTGTTTGATTTCTTACCCATACTTCCCTAAGTCATGGTCTGTATCCTAATAGCATACATACAGCATACATATAGTACACATATAGCATACATACACCATGTGCCCAGCATATATACATTATATATACAGCATGCATACAATGTATACAGCATACATATAGTATACATACAGCACACATATAGAACACATGCAACATACATATAACATACATACAGTATATATACAGCATCCATATAGTATACATATATCATACATACAGCATACATACAGCATATATACAGTATAAAGACAGCATATGTACATCATACATACAATATATACAGCATACAATCATTGTACAAACAATATACATACAGTTATACATACAGTATACATACAGCATACATATAGTACACATGTACCATACATATAATATACATATAACATACATACATTATACATACACCATACATACAGCATATATAGTATACATACAGCATATGTACAGCATAAATGTAGCATACATGAAGAATATACACAACATACATGCAGTATACATACAGCATAAATGCAGCATACATACAGCATAAATGCAGCATACATACAGCATATGTACAATATACATGTACCATACATGCAGCATACATGCAGAAAACATACAGCAGTATACACCCAGCATACATATAGCAGTATACACCCAGCATACATACAGCATGCACATAGCATACATACAGCATGTACTGGCTAGTTTTGTGTGTCAACTTGACACAGGATGGAGTTATCACAGAGAAAGGAGCTTCAGTTGGGGAAGTGCCTCCTCCATGAGATCCAGCTGTGGGGTATTTTCTCAATTAGTGATCAAGGGAGGGGCAGGGCCCCTTGTGGGTGGTACCACCTTTGGGCTGGTGTTCTTGGTTTCTATGAGAAAGCAAGCTGAGCAAGCCAGGGGAAGCAAGCCAGTAAGAAACATCCCTCCATGGCCTCTGCATCAGCTCCTGCTTCCTGACCTGCTTGAGTTCCAGTCTTGACTTCCTTTAGTGATGAACTGCAACATGGAAGTGTAAGCGCAATAAACCCTTTCCTCCCCAACTTGCTTCTTGGTCATGATGTTTGTGCAGGAATAGAAACCCTGACTAAGACACAGCATGCATGCAGAATACATGCAGCATACATACAACATACATATAATATACATACAGTGACAGGCCATGGCACATCTTTTCCTCTTTTAAGTTGTTTTTGTTCATGATCTTCATTACAAAAAAAGAAAACAAACTATAATAGGATGAATCATTTTTCAAATAAGTCCTCAAAACTGTTTCTTTAATTCTAAAACAAAGCAGCCCCTTTACATGTAAAGACAACTACAGACTATTATCTCTCAAGCATGTAGACATGGAAAGACAACTATCAATATCTCTCAAGTATATAGATATGGAAGCCTTCAACAAAATGCCCCCAAATCCAGCAAGGTTTAAAAAACAACCATCTAGCTCATGTGACTGAGTGGTACTGGACTCAAAACACAAGGCTGGTTCAGTTTCCAATGTACTTGACACACCACACCATTTTAGTAGATGAAGGATATAACAGAACCCTGATGAGGCTGTTTTAACCGACACAAGGCAGCTGAGGAAGTTCTTGTCAAAAAAATCTGACAATCAAGAAATGGAAAGGAATTTTGTGTGTCAAATTAAAGGACAGTCATTGAACACTCACAACTAGCTCTGAATCTAATAAATACTAAATTATTTTTAGTACTTAGATAAATACTAAGTTATTTTTCATTAGGTCATGAACCAAACACGGGCTTTTCCTCATCTGAGGTTGTAATGAAGCTCTTCTGAGAGAATTTTAAAAGGGACTAAAACAAATTAAAAGATCTCCAATGGATAACCCAAGTTCATAAATCAGAGGATGGAGAAACCAGCCGATAACTGATGACCAGCAACTTCAAGGCCATCCTCATCAAGACCCCAGTATCTGTATTTTTAGAAAATCCTCACAATGTTCACTGAGGTTCATGTGAATGTGTAAAAGACACAGAGCTACCAAGATGGTCTTGAAAACTTAGAGGCAACTTTTAGAGCACACTTCAGCTTATTTCTGACTTACTGCGCAACCTCTAAAATCGAAACCATGCTGCATTCTTATTAGGACAGGCATATAGACCAGTGGGCTAGGTGGGAAAGAACAGAAAGAAAGCCACACCTCCTTTATACATTGCACATGTGTGACTTATACATATGTGTCAGTGACTCTGGAGCTGGGGTGATGAGTCAGATGACAATGACCTTGCCTTACATGTATGGTGACCTGAGTTTGATCCTCTGCATCCATATCAAAACTAATAATGATTAAAGAATGTGGTGAGAAAAGCTTATAATCCAATGGCTGGAGAAGGAAGACACAAGAGGAGGATGCCCCGGCTCACCAGCCAGCTAAGCCCGTTTGTAGAATACTGGGTCTGTGAGACATAATGCCTTAAAGCAAAACAAAACAAAATTAAACAAAAGCAAAACGAAAAACCTACTACAATAAAACTATATAAAGAATTCAATGAGACCTCCTTGCTACCCAAATTAGGGTCACTTTATCCTATTTGTCTTCATCCCAACTAAAATGGTTGAATTAATTATAAAAGGCAGGAAAAAAAGACTTATTCAACATGGCCATGTTGGGAAGAGAGACAAAATTCCAGGACACCCCCCAGTCCATCTCTATGGTTTAAATAGGGAACACTGCAGACACTGTGATGGAGCACTGCAGACACTGTGATGGAGCACTTCAAACACTGTGATGGAGCACTGGAGACACTGTGATGGAGCACTGGAAACACTGTGATGGAGCACTGCAGACTCTATGAAGAAGGCTTAGAAGAAAGCACAGGTGTCCTCACCAGCATGTCTGGTCTAGCTCATCTTAGAAATAAAAACAAAAGCAAGGAAACAAAGAACAGACTGGAATGGAGAAAATACAGCTCGCATAGCTGCTGAGGGACTTGGATCTGTCTAAAGAATTCATGTAATTCTTTTTATATTCTGTATATTTCTTTGCACTTGATATGGTGCTTTGAAGAACGCGCGCGCGCGCGCGCGCGCGCGTGTGTGTGTGTGTGTGTGTGTGTGTGTGTGTGTGTAATATCAATTTAAAGAGAGCAAACATAGAAACAAAACAAAGGAAATTAGTGCTGACAGTGTGTGCCTGGGTATAAAGCAGCAACACTGGAGGGTGAGCAGCCTACCCCATCCTACACCAGGGAAGAAAACTGACTCTCACATGCTCAGGGGTCAAGGCCAGCCGCTGCCTTTTTTCAGCACTAATTGAATCCACTCAGGGTTATGAGGAGGAGTGGAGGGGAGGGGCGGGGCGGGGAGGAGATGCAGTTGAGAGGGTGCTGTAGGTGGGTCTGGAGGAGCTGCAATATGGAGCAGGGGTCTATATGGTCTAAATGAATTGTGTTCATGTGTAAAATGTTCAAATAAACATGCAAGCAGAATGGCAGCCTGTGCTCATGAAGAGCTGGAGTAGAGATCTCCTCACACATTCTTTGAAAAGCAGGTCAGCCACAGTGACAGATCCACCGAGTTTCTATATGGAGTGGCTGGACGACCTGGCCATTCCAGGCCCAAAGAAACACAAACATGTCTCCCAAGGAGCTTCTGCACTGATGTCCATGGTGCACAGGAGCTCAGAAGGAAAAGACAGCACAGGTGCCACCAGATAGTAAACTCTTAGGAAAGATGTGCCGTCCTCCCATTCTGGAAAACTACTTGGTGACCAAAAGGACTGAATAATGACACAGGCGGGTCATGGTGGACTGTGTGCTGTGTGCCCTCCTTCATAGGCCTGCTCAGAGCAGGGGATCTGTAGAGACAGGTCACAGATCAGCAGGTGCCTCGGATGGAAGGAAAGAGCAGGGGATCTGTAGAGACAGGTCACAGATCAGCAGGTGCCTTGGATGGAAGGAATGGGGCAAGAGGCATGGGTCCATGTCTCTTTTTGGGTATCATCTGTGCCCAGAAATGGCTGGATGAGTGCCACTGAACTCAATGCCACTAAAAGAAATGAAGCATTGTGGTCTGTCTGGGTACGTTTGTAAGAGATGAAGTTTCTCTGTATTTGTTAAAACAACGGGGTGGCATAAATGTGGGTTATGTAGGGACTCTGTTCTGTCTTCATGGTTGCTTTTGTAATTTGTAATTCTGAGAATAAAATAAGTTTATGATAATAAAAACTCTTCAGCTCCTGGTGTATTCCCCATGGTTCCCTCTGCCACCCAACCAAACAGCTCTGATTCCACGGACGTCCCTGTCTGCACTAGAGGAAGCTGGCAGGTGCGCCTATCTTCCCTTCCATTCCTCAAGCCAAGCTTCTGTCCCAGCATAGCCACTCTGCTTCCTAATGACAGAAATGTGACCGGATGTCACATGGCAGACGGGTCTCTGAGATGGAATGAACTGCCTCCGGCAATCTCCAAAAGACAGCAGTCAAATGAGTACATCCCTCTGTTAATTATGCACCAGTGCGAGGTTAACTGAGAGTGGACTGTACAAAAATACATCATTTAAAAGCATATTTATTTGCACCCAATTTTCCAATTATGCGTGTGTGAGGAATTACACACCCTGCAGTAGCTGAAAATTTTTTTCTCTTGTTAATATCACAATGCATTGGCAGAATGGAACAAAACATAATTCTGCTGTTGTATTGAAGTCACACACGCACACACATACACACACACACACACACACACACACACACTTAAGTACTAATGTTTATTCTTCCAATCTGAAATTTTAATTGAACTGCCCTCTCCAAAAGGGTAAACTGGCACATGAATGTGTCAGCAATCAACATTCAATCTCTGCTACGGGCAAAGAGAGCCCCATCAGAAGAAGACCACAGACTCTGCCTGGTGTCCCATTCCACAGTAGGTGGCTGCCCCCCACCCACACACACCCCCCCACCCCCATACACACCCCTCCTTCCCCCCACATACATCCCCCCACACCCTCTCCTCCTCCCCCCCCCCAGTCTCAAGGCAGGGCAATTAAACAGGCCAAGGAAACCTGAGCAGGCTGGAGGAAACACCAAGGCGGGAAATCCAGATGCAACCATCAAGGTTTCGGATCGGATTGTTGCTCTTGCTTTCCCCCGCAAAGTCAGATCGATGAGCCAGACTCCGAGATCGAAGAGGACTGTGATGGAATGCCACCCTATGAAGTAATTGGCCTCACGGATCGGCCCAAATGAGTCATGAAACTATCCGTCAATAGCCTTGGCTGTGACTATGAGCAGTTCCACAGTAGCTCCAGGGACAGTGATCGGAAAAGCTTACTGTACAATTCCTTCGGCAATACATTAATCATCTTCACCTTGAACTAGGAGCGTCAGGGAAGAAACAAACACCACTGTCACTGTGGAACCAGCTAACAAGGAGCTGGCTTCTCCCCGATACAGATAGAGGCAAAGGCTAACTGGTTTGCCAGGGGGAGGGCTCACTTTATCTGCTAGGTTCCCTTTGGCTAACACGTGTTGATGGGTGCAAGAACTCAGACATGTGTTGCAGGACGAGGTCACAGATGTCTTCTGTTCTGCTCATGGTACTTTTTTAGTGAGGTGCTGCTCTGAAAGGAACCCACCTGAAAAGTTCTAAACCAAACAGACTCTGAGTGAACTAGAAGACATGCCCAGGACCTGTGGGAAATGCCACTGAGATATCAGGCAGGCCTCTCTCCCTTCTTCCCTCGATGTGGGTGTGTGTGGGTGTGTGCGTGTTCATACGTGTGAGGGTAAACATGTGTGCATATGCAGATGGAGGCCAGAGAATCACCTCAGCTTGTTTATTGAGACATGGTTTCTCACTGGCTTGGGCTCAATAATTCAGCTAGGATGGCTGCCAGTGGGCCTTAGAGATCCTATTGTCCCTTCCATGTCTTTTTACAAGGAGTGTGTGTGTGTGTGTGTGTGTATGAAACTGTGTGTGTGTGTGAAACTGTTTATGTGTATGTGTGGTGTGTGTTTGTGTGACTGTGTGTCTGTGTGTCTGTATGTCTCTCTGTATACATGTATTTGGATTTCATTGGATTGTTTTATACAGTTGGAGGCTTGGTAGCCCCACAATACCTACCTGCAGAAACTAGAGATCCAGAGAAGTCCAAGAAGATGGAAGCCTCAGAAGAAGAAGGGACCACTGTTGCCATCCATCTAAGGCTGAAGACCTGATCCTTGGAGCTCTGCTGATGTGCATCACATCCGAAGGCTGACAGACCTGAGGTCTGATGCGTGGGAGGGTAGGAGCTGCATTTCCACTGCCCAGGAGGGGCTGAGACCACACAGTGCCAGCGCTGTGCTCCCAGCACAGAATGACCACACAGGCTCATTTATTTGAACAATGGCAGTGTAGTTTTGTACAGTTGTGGGGCCGAGCTGGACACTCACCTAGTTCTGAGGACTATCTAGCCCATCCCTACTTCTGGCTGAAGCTCTCTGCCTTCAGTCTCCCACTATCATGAACCTCCCCACACCTCCAACGACTTCTCCAGCCATTAGCCCCAAATAAATCCTTCCTCCCTGAGGCTGCTGTTGTTAGGAAAATGACTAACACAGTGGGCTTCCACCTCCACTGCTATTGCTCTTTGGAAACCAGCATGCTGGGTAATTCTTCCCACACTGAGGGCGAGGGTTCTCATAGTTCACTGAGCTATATGCTGACTGTTTCTGGGAGGGTTCTCAAGACACATAAAAGATTTTCTGAGCATCTCTCACTCACTCCATTCAAATACACACAGTTTAACCTTCACATCCTCATGAAGAGGTAATAGCCTAGAATTAGAAAGAGCTGGACATACTGTCTGCCTGTTGCCAGGGACCAAGGTAGTACTGTATAATAATGGACCCTTAAATTGACAGTTGAGGTCAGCACTTCTTTCTGCAGGGGAGGGACACTTGACCTGTAAATAAATAAGTGTGTGTGTGTGTGTGTGTAACCACCTAAACCTGAGGTTGACATATAGGTTCTAGGTTTGGAATTGAAGTACACAGCCCCCATGTTACAACATATATCCCTTGCTAGTATAGCCTGAAAGGTGATATCCAGGGAAAACTCATAGAAATTCATGTCTGATTTGGTTTGGAAAGGAGTTTAGAACTCAGTGGGTAGGGTTGGAGTGGTTGCTCAGTTGGTAAAGTGCTAGCCTGGTAGGCATAAGACTCTGAATTTGATTTCTCAGAACCCCATAGTAAGAGAAGAAGCAAGAGGCTGCTGTGGTTCAGGGCTCTACAGTGTCCTCACAAGACGGGCTCTCAGGATGGTCGTCTGTGCTGTGTGGTCCCAGTTCAAGCTCGAATCTCTATATTCCAGAATGTCCCATTGCTAACCACCTTCCCTGATCTAGACTGTCTTTGTATTAGTAGAAGCCAGTGGCAAAACACCTGCTTCCTACTAACCCATGGGTAAACATACAAGGAACAATGTGGGCCCTAAGTCATTATCCTGGGGCTTCCATAGTAAATTATTGCCAATTGATGACTTTAAAGACCAGAAATCCATTCTCCTGCTGACCTGGAGGGCAGAGGAGCTAACATAATGATCTCTAAGACCCATCCCCAGGAGGCTCTGGGGGAGGGGGCACATTCCTGCTCTTCTGGTTCAGACATCTCAGAGCACTGTCCCCCTGTGGTCCCTTCTATGAGCCCAGATCCTTCTTTGACTAACAAGGACACCGGTATTGGGTTCAGAGCATAGAAGCAAGTGGGGCATGTTTTTAAAGCTCCAATTTTCTTAATTTTTCTTTTCTGTGTTCCTAGCACTCAATCCTAGAGACTTGTGCACTCTGGATAATCACTCTGTCACGTGAGATGTCTCTGGAAGAGCTCCTAACTTTCACCCATGGAAAATTAGTTCACACATAACAAAAATATAATGCCCCAAGTTTGCAAGGAAACTTCTTTCAAGGTATGCTTCAATCAACCATAGAGTCAAGCCACAACTGACACCTTTCTCACCAGAATAAACTGACTGAGTCAGGCACTGTGGCTAAGATTTCAATAAATTCTGATTTTTAAACAATATTTTAATTAGCATTTTATCTCTTTCCTGCTTGTCGTCTAGTCATAGAAGGTAATTATAAAGAAAAAAATCGGTTTTTTAAAATATCTTGCTACAATGGTGAAAGAAATCAGTAATTTTTAAATTTTTACATTTTTAAACCAGTAATGTTTAAATGGTGACTTTGATAATCTCACTTGTCCATTTGATGAAATCTAGAATCAACTGGGAGGTGGGCTTCTGGACATGCTTGAGGGATGGTTATCTTGATTACATTAATTGAAGTGGAAAGACCAGACCCACTGTGGGTGGCTATGACAGGATTTTCTCTGTCCAATCACAATAAAATATTAGGGCATCAGGAGGCTTGTGATTGGACAGGAAAAGGGAGGCAGAGCTAAGAGTTGGAGAGACAGCCTCTCCAGGAGAGGGTGAAAGCCATGCTGGAGTAGGTTTGTGATTGGACAGGGAAAATCCTGTCACGGGTGGTGCCATTCCCTAGGCTGGAATCCTAGACTTTACAAAACATTGACATTAAAGTAAGCAACGGCATTAATCACTCTCACTTTTTAAACTATGGATGTAATGTACCCAGCCATCCAAAGCCCCTGCCTCCAGGACTTCCTGTCCTGCTACACTGTATCCTTGAACTAAGAGAAAACATAATCCCCTTCTGCCTATATTGCCTATGTCCAATGTTTTGTTACAGTAACAGGAAAGTAAGCCATTTTCAAGATATTCCAGATCACCTTGGTATTATCCTCAGAGCCAGCTTTTAAATATTTGATCAATCAGAACAACCTTTTATTTGGACTGAGTTTCTCCCCCCCACCCCCCAGATTTGTACTTTGCTCATATTCCAAGACTGGACTTCGAGTGCAGCTAATTCTGTTTTCAAGGTATTCAAGGCCCCAATCAGCATCAGTCTGTCAAGTCTGTCAATAACTCAGGCTAAGAACAGAACATTCATAGTCATGAGGCTATCCAGCTCTGAGACCAGACTTGTTGAGGCCACCCTTTCTCTCAGATGCCTTGGTTGGAATTGTAGCTGTTTTCTAAGGCCATACGAGTCTTTCATCCACAATTTGGCTTTGCGATTTTTTTATGGTGTTTAAATAGCCCTCCTGAAAGCCTGAGTCTACAGTGTACTTGCTGTTGTGTTAATGGCTCTTTGAACTTCATTCTGAGCTTGGAGAAGAACGTTTGGCTTACTTTAATTCGTTGATCAGTCCTAGGGTGCTGTAAACATTGGCTGAAGTTCACGGTGGCATTCTCAGCAGAGCAGGACCTGGCACAGCGGACTTGACTTCCACCTTTACAAAGACCCATCTGTGGCATGGCCCACAGAAAACCCCCAGTGGGACATTTCAGCTGCACCATAAGCAGATCCCATACCTGGTAACGAAGGAGGCAGGTGGAGGTAAGACCCAGGGAACCTGATCTCCTTTCCTTCTTATGCAGCCCAACCTTGCAGAGCGGCAGTAACCAAAGAACCTTCCGTAAGAAGACAAAACGTAAGAATGAAGGAGGGAACTCACACAACAATGGCTGAAAACACCTTCACTGACCTTTGGGAAGCGATGTCCAATATGAAATTAAACACCAGGCTGACTATGGCCACACACAACAGTGTTCATATAAAATTTGATATTTTGTGTTAGAAATCTAGGTTTTGTGCTGGAGGGATGGCTTAATGGTTAACAGCATACACTCTTCTTGCGGGGGACCCGAGTTTGGTTCCCAGACTCCAGGGCTGGTGGCTCATAACTATCTGTAGCTCCAGCCCCAGGGAGTCTGAAACCATCCCTCCAGGAATCTGAAGCCGTCTGCTGGCCCCAGAAGTATCTTCATTCACATGCACATATTCCCACACAGAGATACATGCATGTCCATGTAATTAAAACAAAAGGAAATATTTAAAAAGGAGAAGCCTAAGAACAGTAATACACAAGTTACACAGCATTTCGGGATATTATTCAACACCCAAATGAAACTGTTTTAAAACTTCTTGCAAAGTTGAGAATAAAATGAAACTGTTTGTAACATCATAAAGTCTCCTAAGCTGATTGTCAAGCATTATTTCAAAATGGTGGCAGCTGCTCTCAGGACAAAATAAGTTGTTTGTTATTGATTGCCTTATGAAAGCTCATTGGGAGGAGGGGTGAAATCATGGATAAACAGACACCTGGGAATATAATCCTGTCTAGGAATGAAGGGACATCCTGTAAATGGCCACAGTATATCCACTCACCTCCTTTAAAGGTCACCATGACATTTTTGTGTCCCACTGTAGCTAGAAGTAAATTCCACACAGACTAACAAATTTACATGTCAAACAGAAAAGTAATAAAATGCATAGAGAAAATTACGATATTTTTTTTTACAACTTTGAATAGAAACAAAGTCCTTGATACAGATTCACTATCTACTAACCACTAAGTAAACTCATCCTGCTGGTATTGATAATATCTGTTCAATATAAGATAGCTCAAACAGATCACAGGTATAAGCTGGAAGTCTAGACTAAAAGGGAACAAAGCCAAGGAAGACAGGATCCAGGGCATTTGGGGCCAGGTGCTGCAGGGTCAGAGGTGAGTGAAACAAATAACTTAGGAGAAAACGAACATGAGGCATAAGCGAGTTATAGAGTCCAGTGAGAATTAAGCAGAGTAGCATAGAAGCTCAGTAGTAATTAAGAGAGCACAGATAAGGGGCCACAGAGATGTCTTGGGGGGTTAAGAGAGTGCTTGTTGCTTTTTCAGAAGACTAGATCTCAGTTCCTAGAACCCGTTGTTGGTGGGTCACAACAATCTGTAGCTCCAATTCTATAACTGCACATACAAACATGTACACATACACACACACACACACACACACACACACACCTCTGCATGCACACTCAAATACACACACATACACAATATTTTTTTAAATAATCAACTTTAAAGAAAGTACAAATCATAACTACGGAAGAGATGCTTGCTACGAAAGGGATCACTTGCCCTCCTTCCTTATCATCTGAACATCAAAAACACATTTCATATGGATTGTGGCTAGGACCACAGGGAGCAACTAGGCAAAGTCTGCCGAAGGAAGTCAGACCTTTGACCCACATTGTTCTGTAAAGTCAACTCTGTAAATTGAACGTCATGCTGTGGTGCCTGTTTCCAAACCTAAGAAGACACACGTGCCTTTGACTTTGTAATGACAGTAAGGGGTGGGTGGCAGGGATGGGGGACGGAGACACATGGGTGGATGATAGCCTAATGGGGGACATGGATTATGGGGTGGGCATATGTGCTCTTGGGGTCCTCACTCATTAACTGAAGGTCTACAGGAGAAGGCAGGTCTGAACCCCATGTCTCTCCTATAGGCAGGCTTGTAGAGTAAATAGGTCAGGGCGTGGTCTGAAGGCCCTCTGGTCCCCCAGCTTAGGCCATTATACTTGAATCCTGAGTTGCTAAGCAAAAGCTCCTTAAGCGAGTTTGGTGGACGCAGGTGACAACCCACCCGACAGGCTCTCTCCTCTCTTCATCAAGGGAAGGGCATGACAAAACAAGATGCCTCTGTAATCCTCTTCAAAGCTAAAGGAGACTTGAGAATGCAGACCTGCCTCGAGGGAGAAGATGGCTGCACACTTCTAGCTGAGACAGAGAGAAAGAGGAAGAGGACAGAGGGCTAGATCTCTCTCCAGTCTTGCTATCTGGAGAAAAGGCTGATGGAATGCCAAGTTCCCATGGAGATTAATTCCTGTGAAGTTAAGACAAAGCAAAGGGATTAATTCACAGGCAGCACAGAGCTGCTTGCCAGCCTGCATCCTCCTGCCACTGAGGTAAGAGAAACAACCCTCTCCCCTGAATACTTCCCTGATGATAAAACTTGCTGATGAATACCTTCATGTTGGGTTGAAAAGGTAATTGACCAGAAAGTGACTCCAATTCCCACAGAACCTAGCTAACACTCAGCACCTGGAGATTCCAGGAAACTTCTGGAAACTTCAGCTCTCATTATGAGGCCTTAACTCACAGCCCAGATTCCAGGAACAAAGACCCTTCTGTGGCTCCACAGGTTTCCAATAGCAACCTGCCTCCATGGACCAAGATGATCATGTGATGCAGGCCCTGGAGGCTGTCACTTACCTGGGGGCCACCTGTGGGTGGGTAGATGTTGGGAAGGGGGTCTGCTGAACCCCAGACCCAAGCATTTTTACTCCAACTTCCTTACAAACTGTACAGTACCCACTGCTTCCCGCCCTCCCACAGTCCCAGAGGACCAATTTCACAAAATACAGTGTGAAGGTTAAAACAGGGTTCTCCAGTCTAGAGCTGCAGAATGGATCGTTATTAATTATGAAAACAGTAATTACAAAACCCCAGCAGCATGCATGGTCGTGTGCCCAACTGACTAAGCAGGAGGCTCCTTTTCAAGTTTGCTCTAAACAGCAATTTTTTTTTGCTACACATTCCTTGTTAAATACTTCCTCCTCCTTATCTTTAACCCCGACATTATTAAAACTGCACCAGGAATCTATTTTAAAAATCTCACCCTGACATTTCAGCAGAAAAATGACCTTACCATTTTACAGGTGCCGTAATCATTCGACAAGATACAAGGATTCTTCTCCTCCCCCAGTAAGTCAACATTCTAGAAAATGCTTGTTTAAAACTCTTTCTTCGGCTGTCACTTGTGAGTGGGCTGGGTGCTTCCGAGCACACAGCACAGAGGATGGTTAAATTGTGAGCAATTTCCATGTCCAGGCAGCAGGCAATCTGTCTTTCATCTTGATCTTGCTTCTCAGCCCGTCTCCAAGGTGAGAGCACAAGTCTTCCCCCAGCTCGGTGCAGTGCCCAGGAGCCCAGGGCACCCCAGGTTCCACAAGCTAATGAGAATCACCTAAGATTGTGGGTCATGCGGGCTTACTTGTAACTTTCTTTCTGGTGGCTTTTATCTTTATTTTTGCCAGTTGTTTTCACACTGCCTCTCAAACAATAGACACAGACCTGGGTAAGGATGCCCATATGGAAACCACACTAGGCTGCCACACAAGGATGTCTCAGTTGGTGCTACCTTTGATGGAATACACAGGAAGCTGGTGATGGCTGGGATGGTTGTGTTTTAGGAGATAGCAATGAATCAAAATTTTTATAAATACCACATGGGTGGCTCTGATCTAATAATTCCCTTTAATCCTCAGAATACCTGAGGGTTCACCCCTTCCTTCTTCCCTCAGCGAGTGGACCCCACTTGGGGTGTACAGACCACAAGTGTTTTCCTTCCTCTAGAATGTTCGGCAAGATTATTATTTGTTAGTCTTCTGGTTAGAGCCGGGAGACACAGACATACATGACCTGGCTAAGATGTGGGGAATGGTCCAAGAAGGTCAGAACCAGAGGTAGGTCAGTGGAGAGCTGGCCATGGTGATGGTCACGTGCAGAGTTGGACACTGGTAATGAATTAGCACAGAGCAGAGCATGTCTAGGGGGGCAGTGCACAGCTGGCCACTGCTGACAGATCAGGCCAGAACTGGCCACTGCTGACAGGTCTGTGCAGAGTTAGTACATGGCTAAGATCAATATAGAGTTGGCTACTGCTAACAAGTCAGTACCTACTGGTTCGGGACATTCTTCTGTAGAAGGCACATTAAATTGAGGGAACTCAGTGTTAAGCTTTGACTGGTCTGTTGCTTCTGTAGTATGACTCCCTACACACACTGTGAGGGTACAGGGGTCCTGCAATGGGTCTCTGCATAAAAGCAAGCCCCAAGTACCCCAGGCATCCTAGGGGTGTTATAAAATCTCTCACCATGAAAAGGGTTGGTGATTGGTTTCACCCACTGCAGCTGAGTCTCCCACTCGCACGGTCTATGGGAAAGAAGCCATGACCCCTGGTGTGCGCTGTCCCTCCATACCTGGCCATTTCTGGGCATCAGGATAGAGGTGTCGCAGGGGCTCTTAGTCCATCTACAGTCCACGTCCTGGCTCTGTTTCGAGTAGCTCTCTGTCTCTTTTTATCTAGTAACGTGTTATGCGTGAGCTCTCCCCAGTCTCTCAGGAGAGTGTGTGTGCAGAGGTAGAAAGAATTTGACCATATGCTCAAAACCAGATTATTAGAAGTATTGTTGCTCGAGAAATACAAGCTGGCTTCTTGTTTCTCCTCTTGACAATACTTTTCCATAAATACAGTTTTCACTGTTTTTTCCCCTCAACTTAAGTATAAAATAGCTTCAAACTTAGCCTATGTTAGCCTATGTTTTTTTTCAAAGAGGCAAACAGATTATGTGAGAAACATGCCTCTTTCTGAGTACACTGTAGCTGTCCTCAGACACTCCAGAAGAGGGCATCAGATTCCATTACAGATGGTTGTGAGCCACCATGTGGTTGCTGGGAATTGAACTCATGACCTCTGGAAGAGCAGTCAGTGCTCTTCACGGCTGAGCCATCTCTCCAGGCCCTCTTTCTGTATTTTAAACTGTCACTTTGGGGTCTGTTTCCTGCAGGGAAATCACTAGATAAAAGGGCACAGGACTTTTTTTTTTTAACCCACTAAATACAGCACACCACACAGTACATCTGGGAATGGCAAAGGGTGCTCTATAAAATGGTTTGGAAGTCTCTTATAAAACTGACCATGCCTTCACCACACAGTCAGACATCACTCCTTGCAGCATTTATTCCAGACAAAAATGGAATCCTGAGTTCATACCATGTCTTTCACGTGGAAGCTACGAACAGTGGCCCCCAACTAGAAACAACCCAGGTCAGGATGAAAGAGCTCAGATTGAGATTGATTATAAGCTACCAGATGCTTCCCATTGATACAAATTTACAAGCTGTGGATACAAGAACTTGGATGAACCTGGAGGAAATTACCTGGTATGTGTGTGTGTGTCATAACACACAGCTGCACACGGCCCACAGCTGCTGCAAATTAAACATTTAACTAGAAGCACATTGAAAAGCCAGTGGCTGGAGGGGTGGCTCAGCGGTCAAGGGCAGTGGCTGCTCTTGCAGAGGCCACTGGTTCTGTTCTCAGCATCCACATTGTGGCTCACAGCTCTCTATAGATCCAGTTCTAGGAGATCCAATATCATCTTCTGGCCTCCTCGGGCAGCACACATGAGTGGCATGCATACAAACACACAGGCAAACATTCACACTAAAATAAATAAATCTTGAAGCATATTGGCAGGTCTTATATAAGTAATTGTTTTTGTTATTGTTATGAGGGCTTTTAAATATGCATGTATATATATGTTTAGTCCTGTGTGTTTAGGTGCATGCATGTGTGTATGTATATACATGTACAACTTCAATGATTGTTTTCAGGTCCCCACCCCCTTGGTGTTTGAAGCATGTTCTCTCATTGGCCAGAGAGAGTAGCAGGGATCTTCCAGCAATGGGATTGCAGCCTGGTAAGTAGTTTTGTTAACCTTTTTTTTTTTCCAGGACTGAACTGGGATGCTCAGGTTTGCAAAGGCAAGCCCTTCAGAAACTGATCTATTGCCCTAGCACCCCAGTCCTTTTTATTGTGTCCCTTGAAACAAGTTCTTGCTATGTAATCCGGACTGGTCTTGAACTCACACCCCACCAGCCTAAGCCTTCCGACTTCTGGAATTACAGGTATGCCCATGCTCAGTCTGACAGATCCTTTTAAAATAAGCTTCTTGAGGCAATGTTGGAAGAGCTGGATTGCAAAACTGCACCTTAAATTTTTTTCCACTACTGTGGCTTGAATTGGGTCCCGCACATGCTAGGCACCTGTGTTACTACCAATCTATATTCACAGTCCCGAGAGCTTAATCTTACCTCAGGCAAAGCCATCTGTGGCACACATGTGCAAGTGACCACAGTTTATCAGGGAAAGACTGTCTGGTGACAGTCCCTCAGTTTTAATTCTACTCCCAGACAAGTAATCAACAAAGCATATTCTAATTAGGTGGTATGCCTGTTCTACTAGCATCATCTCTCCCTGGTACCCTTTGCACTTCATTGTAAGGTTAAATGAACCTAAGGGAGGTTCTAGTTATGTCACACAGGGACAAAAAGGCCATGTGCCCGAAGAGGTGGCTGAAATGGAAATACATCCATCTGTCTCCAGAACAGGCCTCGCCAGCTGGAGAGTCAGAGCAGACAGTGCCCCATCAGCACCTCATTGAGATGCAGTGGGACTTGTCTGTGACTTTTGTCCCGCAAGCCGGCAAGCTGGGCACCGCGTCCTCCCGCTGCGGGGTTTCTCTCTCCATTCTGGTCTCGTGCCTCTGCCAGTGCGGCATTCGGAGGCTCAGCCTGGGACTCGGGGCTTTGATTGTCTTTGAAATTTTCAAAGGAAAGGAAGGCTGTCATCTTTTCAAGTGGCACTTGGGTCTAGGTAAAGAATGTTTCTGATTTCTAGAGTGCCTATCAGAGGCAATTATACCCTGATTGACCTGTTTGGCATTAAAGTGTCTCCTAACACGCGCTCCCGGTATTGGGATGCCACTATCTTATTTCTATTCTTCCACAGGGCCCCATGGGCTTTGAGAGTTCAGCGGTGTTCTAAACTTCGGGGATGAAAAGCGCCAGATGGTTGTTGTGTACTTTCCTTATGCACAGCTAACATTTTTTTTCAGATCAATATTTTAAGCTCACAGAGAAGATAGAGTCTTGAATTTATCCCAACCCAGGTAGGATAAACAGTCAGCTTTCTCCGAGGGACAGTGACAGATGCCAAGGATACTAAAGTAGAAATAGACAGGAGATCCGAATATTAAAAAAGTCTTTATCTGGCCAACCAGGCTGCAAAGTCACCTCAGTGCTATTCTGGGCAACTTAATGAAGCTCTGTCTCAGAACGAGATTCACAAACAGGCTGGGGGTGCAGTAGAAAGGTGGGTCTTTGCCTAGCCTTGGAGGACACCCTGGGCGTCATCTCCAGTGTCCAGTTGGAGGAGGGATGCATACAAAGATAAGCCACTCAGCTCTGTAGACAACAGGCTGTGCTGCAGGGTCCCTTCTCTCTACCTTGAGGAGAATGGGGCGATTTCAACTACCACTCACATTTAAGAGTGCTGTCCCTTCCTGAACTCATCCTGAGTTTGATGCTCAAGTTGGGCACCAGGCCCTGGCAAAGATACCCATTCTGCCTGTTTGTGTTGTCAGTTCTCCTTCCTGCCGGGATACTTCCTTTTTTCTCATTTTTATCTTACATTTTTAAAAATTCTAAATTAATTATAGAGCAGCTTAGCTTTACAGAAAAACAGAAGCCTTTGTTTTGTTTTCCTTAGAGACAGTCTTTTGAATCACAGGCTGGCCTCAAACTCCTTATGTAGCCCAGGACGACCTAGAATGCCTGATCCTCCTGCCTTTGCTTCTGGAGGACCACAAGGGTGAGCCACCATATCCGGTTTATGCGGTGCTGTGGATGGAACCCAGGGCATTGTGCATGCCTGCAAACAACTCACCAACTGAACTACACACACGCCCCCCAAAAACAGACCTTCCATAAGATGGGAGGACAGAAGTAAGTTCCAGTAAATAAGGGGTAACTCGGAAGCTCTCCCTCCCAGCTCTTCCCTTCGCTACCCCTCCCTCCTTCCCTTTCTCCCTCCCCATCCTTCCCTTTCTCCTCCTTCCTCCTTCCTTTTCTCTCTCCGTTCCTCCCTTTCTCCCTCCCATCCTCTCCTTCTTTTTCCCTCCCTCCCTTTCTTCTCCCCTCCCTCCCTTCCCCCCTCCCCGCTCCCTCCTTATCTCCTCTCCTGCCTCCTTGCCTTCTTTTCTGTGTGCACCAGACTATTAGTCTATGCTTTATATTTAATTAAAATAGTAGATCACACCAAGCATCTGCTTTTGAATTTTGGCTTTTTCTTCCTTCCCACCATGCTGAATTTTTCATACTCTGAGACATATCCCACTACTGCATCTTAAGTGCCCTACAACAGGGCTGGGCACTCTCTCTTCCAGGAATAGAGAGTAAATATTTTAAACTTTGTAGGCAGCAGGGAGGTCTCTAACCCTTGCTCTCTAGAATTTCACTGACTAACATATTTTTAGCTGCTTCATTGTTAATCTATGTTCTAAAAGTTGCTTTAAAATTTTATATTATAAAAGTAATGGTCATTATATTTGTCCACAGACTTCCTGTATGCACTGGTTACGGTTGTTAGGGGATATTCTAGAAGTTTCTCACTTGGTTAATATTTCATTAGAGTTCCTCTTCATGACCTGATGGAAAAAAGTGACCCAAACATTAAGCTTCATGTGAACAGAAAAATAAGTCCTGTTGGAGCCTGGGAGGTGGCCCGGTTGGTAATATGAGCTCTGCACAAAAGCCCGAGGGCCGGAGTGTGATCCATGAACCCCCACAAAAGGCCAAGTCCGGGCCAAGCAGGAACTCAGCTGAGGATCCCTGACTAAGCAGCCCAAGCAAATCAGCAGCTCCAGACCAGGAAAGAGCTTATTTCAAAACAGCAAAATGGACAGAGTCTGGAAATGACAACAGAGCTTTCCCCACATAAGCACACATATAACACATGCCTCTCTGCACACAAGTAAATATGCATGCACACACACGCATGGGCTTGCCTGAACACGTGTACATATGTACACACATGTGCATGTCTAAACACATGTGTGCATATGTATACACATATGTGCATACAACACACACACACACACACACACACACACACTAAAGCTTATTGGTCCTATCCCAGCTTATGTATTAGGATAAGACAAATTAAATAATGAAATTGTAACTTCATTGAGAATTCAGATTTTATTTATTATTAAAGCATCATCTGGATTCTTCTGAAAATATCTCACATTAAACATTTTTTTAATGATACATATGAAAATCATAGTTTCTTCATGTTGAAAGGCTCTTTTGGCAGTGGTGCACGTGGTATAGATTGATGCCAAAGACTTTAAACTTTCACCCCGAGTTTCTCCTGGGCTGGATGGAGACCAAACACCTCCATGTAGTGAGCTTTGGGTCTTCCCAGCTGACTCTTCCTGTGGCTGCTGCTGTCCTGAGTGTCTGTCGCCTCTGCCTCTGGCTGCCTGTGCCCAGGAGGGTTAATTGAGGGCTGTTTCATTTCTGGAGCTCAGGTTCATTGTGCTTCTTAGATGTATGCATTCCTGTCCCTCAGTTGTGGAGATTTCCAGAGCATTAACTCTGATTACGGACTCGTGCCTTCTCTCTGTCACTGCTGAACCCTCCCTCACGACTCTTGCTCAGACTCCTGCATCCTATTTTTCATCCCTTAAATCCCAGCACTTGATCCTCAGAGATTGTCTAATGTGGGTGGCTTATGAGAAGGTGGAAATTAAACACCCCTAATGAGAACAGGAAGATCTAAGAGGGGCTGATCAGAGTCGTGGGGTTCTAAGGTCTGCGTGTTCTTTGAAAAGAGAATATAAATATTTATTCACTTTAGACTTTGAAAGTTGAATGCGTTAAATTTTTAAGGATTACCCATAAAGGGAAGGGGAAAAAAGGTAAAACTGCCAAGTCTGATAAGATATTAAAATAAGGAACAAGGAAAATGAAAAGGTACTTAGTATAGTATGTCATGGGGGAAATCAAGAGCACATTAAGATTATGCAGAGAATTTCTAAAATTAGAAAAATAGATGATTTTAAAAATTAATTTAAAAAATTTAGAAAAGTAAGTAATCAAATTCTATTTGAAAGTTAAAAAGAATACAGATTTGATTATTTTACAAGCCAACAGTGACATACTGGCTTTATAGAAAAATCTACACAGCGAGGTTCCAGAGCACTGAAAGTAAAAGGGTTGTAGAAAGTGTAGTGTGTGGTCACTGGAGAGATGTCTCAGCTGTTAGAATGTCTGCAGGTCTCCAGAGATCTGAGTGTAGTTTCAGCATCCACAGTGTGAGGTCCAAACCACCCAATACTCCAGCTCCAGAGGATCCGACTTCCTCTTCTGGCCTTTGTGGACACCTGCATGCATGTGGCCCAGACACACAAACACAAGTACACATTCATAAAAGTAAAAGAGAAGAGTTTTATTCAGCTAGGAAGGAGTTCAGGGGCTGAGAGAGTTATGTGGTAAAGGGTAAATCTTGAAAAAAAAAAAAAAGAAAACAAAGCTGTTTGTTGGGAAGAAACCCCAGATGGTCATCTTGCAATGTACAGTCTTATGATGGATGCAACAGATACTGACTCTAAACAGGGAAACTGAGGCTGATCAAAGTAACAAACATCCTCTGGGAGGAAAGTTGGCACAGCCAGAACATGTGGGATGAGCGGGATTTAGGCCTGGCAGCTCCAGCCCATATCCCAGCTACTAGGAAGACAGGACAATCCCAAGTTCAAAGCCAACTTGGGCAATTTAGTGAGACCATGCTTGGAAAGGCTGTGAGGGCTGAGGACCTAGTCCAGTGCCAGACAGCATGCGTGAGGCTCAGGGTTCAATGCCCAGTTTCCTTCTTGCCACTGTCAGCAAAGGACTCTGGAAATAGGTCCCTTATATGTGGGTGAGAGCTGAAGACCCACAGGAAAGCAGCCCCCCCCCCGGCACCCCGCCCCTCCCCGCACACAGCTAGCTTTATGTCAGCATTACATCATGAACGGCATCCGGGCAGGGCGTGGGCTCATCTACCCACCTCTGGGTTTCAGCTGCCTTTGGCTTTCCAGAGGCAGCCATCAGTCATCACAAGAATCGAAATATCCATAGCTGTGTCCAAGAGTCACTCGCTGAGATGCCCCTCCCCCCAGTGTGTCACCTCTGTTTGCAGAAATGGTACGTCAGCTGTGAGCACAAATATCCCTCCGCTGATATTATGCTTAAGTGCGACGCTGGATCTTAGAGCCAGATGAGGGAAGCAAGCTAGGAGATCCAAGGAAGGAACAAAACTCCCCATCATTTTGATATTAGGGATCTGAGAAACATAAACACTGTTACTGCAAAATAATCAGCAGAGGTCTTGGGCACTGTGGAGATTGTTTCGAACAGCAGAAAACCACACAGCTTTCCCATTGCTGTAAACCAAGCGCTCATTTAGAAGAAAAATGAACTGTTTACTCTGAAACCACATATCATTAAGCACATAGTGCCGAACGCTTGAATCTAAAATATATCTGTGAAAATGTGACACCCAGACTCAGAGCACAGGATGTGATGGTCATCTTCTTGGATATATTAGGTTTTGTCCTTCTCTCTTTCCTTGGAATTGGGAGGGAAGGTTTAAGAGACTGTAAGAGTTATTTTTAATGAAATGGGAGAAAGATAATTAAGTAGCAACACAGACAGAATTGTAAGACACAGAATTGTAAGTTGCATTCTGGGTAGGGATGAGGCAGTGGGGTCTGCCTTGGACTCACACCTCAGGGCAAAAAAGTCTTGTAAAAAGAGACAAGTGTGCGGGCTCCTTTCGTCTATCAGAGAACAGCCTCAAAGAACTGGCCCAGGAGTCTCAGGCTGTGAAGGAAATGGCTGAAGCTGGTACAACCAGAGGGGGAGCTTGTCTCTGTGGAAGGGACTCACGCAATTCTGAAACACGGTCAATCTTCTTTCAGGAGATACTGGAGCCTAGATAATGACGGGTCGGTGATGGACTAGAAACACCTCCGCCAGGACTGCTGGCTTATATCCTCCGGTGGGAAAAATAATTTTCCCTCCATACGTCAGGATCATCGAAAGAGTTAATAGTATGGACAGACAGACACACTCAGTGGAAGAGATAAAAGAATTTGGAAGAGGCTGCATACGCCAGGCCTGGCAAACACAGACAACAGATTAGTTTCTGTTTATGATATTTCATGACTCTCCACTTAGTCATAGGTATTTCTGCCTTTAAATTACATTTTTCTTAGTAGAATACTTTACATTTTCTTCCTTATGCCCTATTGAGTGAAAAGGGCACACTATGAACAGCCCTGTGTTCTGTCTTGGCACTTCTACCCTCCCATTATTTACCTGTATTTGTTTTCCTTTATTCCTCACCCCCAATTCACCTATTGCCACTTTAAAGCGATTGAAATCAGACTGAAGCGGCTCCGCGCTCCGCCCTGCCCACAGCTGCAATCAGCCCTCCTGAATGACTCCATCAGTCACAGAAAAAAGCCAGGGAGGCAAGCGGCAGCAGCGCAATCAAGCAAGTGGAGTTAAAGAAGGAGTTGGTTAATCACGGCAACTACAAAGCTGCCCTTTCTTCTCGGTAAACAAAGCTGGAATGTGTATTTCAAACAGCAAACAGAGGGAAAGGCTGAGGGACATGTCAGGCATTTTCTCTTCAGGGAGAATTCTTCCCATGGTCCCTTCCCGATACACAGAGCTCCGGGAGCTCCGGGCACAGCAGAAAGTGGCTCCTCTCCCACAGACAGCAAAAGGCCTTTTCTGTTGGTGAGTGGCAGGAGATGCGTTGGATCTGGGGGTGGGGAGTTACTTCTCAGGTAGTCACTGAGTAACAGCTCTCCATCCCAAGGATAAGAACAGGCGGTGCAGAGAACACAGCTTAGCAGGGCCGTGAGGAGGGGAAAGCCATGGACCTCACAGGCTCTCACTCAGAATCCACCCCTCAGTACCCAACCAGGGCTTCCCACTGTAGACTCAGGACCTAACCACATGACGCAAACCTTGGTGAACAACAGACCACAGTGATTTTCACTCACAAAGCCTTTTAGGTTCCTTGGCGTGGTCTTCCACCAAATTACAAGGATTGTAATAGCATTTCTTAGATGAGACTCTGTAAGGTTCAGATTTCTCCCAGAACATCACGGTTGGGGACCACTTGGTTCATTTCATCGGCCAGCTGAGGACTGGATTGTGTCCTTGAGGACTTTGCTTGCAAAGGAAGCTGCCACAGAGGCCTTACTGGTGACACCAGCAGAAACTGCCATTCACTCCCATGTGCCTGGCACCAGATTTTCAATACAGAAGTGGCCCTGACATTGACTGTTTCACACACTTAAGTGTCCAGGCTGGCTGGGAGAGCCAGCAGCACTTTTTTCTAGAGATTTAAACTATTGGAGTCTGGTATGTGCTAGGCAAGCACTCTGTTGCTGATATATACCCTTCAGCTCTCTTTTTACATTTCTCTCTCTCTCTCTCTCTCTCTCTCTCTCTCTCTCTCTCTGAGTGTGTGTGTGTGTGTGTGTGTGTTTTAGAGAGTCAGTTCTTCCGTTCTCTCCTTTCACTACAGAGGACTCGGGAATCTAACTCAACTCCACAGTCATGGCAGTGAGAACCGATGGCTTCTAGCTTCTTCTTATGTCTTCATTTTAAGGCAGGGCTACAGTAAGTTGCCCAGGCTTGCCTTGAACTTGGCATAACCAATTCAAGAACTTGAACTTTCCATCCCCTGTATCAGGCTATGATAAAATAAGTCAATGGCTTTGAACTAGGAGTCAAAACTGAGCTGCCAGACCTCTTATTCCCATGCTCACCAGTGGCCTAGTGTCTGGACCTCTGGATTTAGGAGAGCTGTGTCAAGGTGTCAAACATAGAACCATTAATCTGTAAGGGAAGAAGATAGCCAATGAACTGCATCGTACACTATATGCAGGAAGACATGAATTCAATCCTCAGGACTCTGTAGAAAATATCGAGTGTGGTTGTGCCCATGTGTAAGCTCAGCATCGGAGCATGGAGACAGGAGGATTCCTGGAGCCAAGCAGTCTACTTAAATCAGTAAGCTCCAAATTCATGTCTCCAAAAGGTAAGGTTGAGAGGTGGTTCAATGGTTAAGAGCACTGGTTGCTCTTCTGGAGGACCCAGATCCAAATCCCAGTGTACACATTACAGTGGTACACAGACAAAATGCAGGCAAAACACCCATATACACATAAAATGAAAAATTTTTATTTCAAAAAATAAGAGTTGGGAGTGATAGAGGATGGCACCTGACATCTGGCATCAGGTGCACACAGACACACAGGTGCAAGCTCACATGCACAGGTGCAAGCTCACATGCACAAGTGCACACAGACACACAAGTGCAAGCTCACATGCACAGGTGCACACAGACACACAGGTGCAAGCTCACATGCACAGGTGTACACAGACACACAGGTGCAAGCTCACATGCACAGGTGCACACAGACACACAGGTGCAAGCTCACATGCACAGGTACACACAGACACACAGGTGCAAGCTCACATGCACAGGTGCATGCACACACAGAGGTACAGGTTCACATGCAGAAGTGCATGCACACACAGAGGTACAGGTTCACATGCACAGGTGCAGGCACACATACACAGGTATGCACACATACACAGGTGCAAGCTCACATGCACAGGTATGCACACATACACAGGTGTAGGCTCACATGCACAGGTGCACATATATACACAGGTGCAGGCACACATGCACAGATGCGCACACACACATACACAGATGCAGGCTCACATGCACAGGTGCACACACATACACAGGTACAGGTACACATGCACAAGTGCACACACATACACAGGTGCAGGCACACATTCACAGATGCATACACACACAGGTACAGGCTCACATGCACAGGTACACACACATACACAGGTGTAGGCACACATGCACAGATGCACACACACATATACAGGTACAGGCTCACATGCCCAGGTGCACACACAGACACAGGTACAGACACACATGTACAGGTACACACACATACACAGGTGTAGGCTCACATGCCCAGGTACACACACATACATAGGTGCAGGCACACATGTACAGGTACACACACATACATGAGACACACAGAAAACATGTGTAACAATCTCCAAAGAGAATATAGTGTACTCTGCTAGTCACTGTAGCCTTGGCATGCCTGTCTTTCGCTCTCTGTGGTTCTACAGTGTGCTCAGAGTCTATTTTAAGAAAGGAGAAATGACAAAGGAACTCTTCACGTCCCAATCAGTGTTCTGAGACCCCAGCATTGCTAATTGCCCACTACATCCACCGTTGCTGCAGTTTTCACCAGAGGACTTAGATTCACACACGCATACACACACACACACACACACACACACACACACACACACTTGGTAATTAGAATGATTAGAAAATCAGGGCTGCTTCAAGTTACCCCATGATTACATTGGCTAGGAATTCACCATGTAGAAAAGATCTATTTTGGCTTTTTGTATCGGTGGCCTGATAACTTGCCCCTATTTTCACAACTGTGGTGGAGCTAAAAGGCTGAAGAATTGCACTTCAAGTGTGAAATAAAGGGAGTAGTGTTTAACACCATCTGTGGAAGAGTTACAAATGCATTAGGGCAGGCTGTCTGGGCATGTTTCTGCGAATCCCCGGAAGCAGACGCTGTTGTGGAGGAGTGGGAACTGAGCAGCGATCCCAAACACATTTAGCATGTGACTACTGAGCCATGAATCTGTTATGTCTGCTCAACTCCATGAACACTTGGGTTTGACACCAGGCCGACATTCTGTCCTCCACACTCAGGCTTTGGACTGATGGTCTTCTGGGCAGTGACCATGATGATGGGTACCTCACATTAAATGCACCCCAGATTCATATATGCAACTGTTTTTCAACTCCAGATGGCAAACTTTGCTCTCACACAGCCCAGGATAGGAAGCAGGTGGCCTTAGCTCCCAGTACACTCATCCCAAGCTCCTAGGACTTGGTAGAGAACTTGCCCTAAGACTTCCCTTCCTAGTATGTATGCAGTGCCATTTTGCCTCTGCACACCCCAGCTCTTCCCTAGCCAACCCTACCCTCTTGCTGCTGTGATGACTACATTTTAACTCCTTACCCCAGTGGCCCAAGTTTTTGTACCACTTGATTCTCTTTCTCCTTGGAAGGAGCTAGTTACTACTACATGAGTCTTTAGACAGGGTCACATGCTGTGGAATAATGGTTTGACCAACACAGTCCTCAGATACACAGATGATTCCATCGAGTCACAGTGACTGTGAGAAACATTTTTGCCTACTGATGGGATGTGGTAGCTGTCAGGATGTGATGTCACACTGCTGCTGTCAGGATGTGATGTCATAATGTTGTCAGAATGTGTTGTCATACTACCACTGTCAGGATGTGATGTCATACTGCCACTGTCAGGATGTGATGTCATAATGCCTCTGTCAGGATGTCATGTCATACTGCTGCTGTCAGGATGTGATGTCACAATGATTTTGACAGGCAGTTTCATACTACTGTGTCAGGATGTGATGTCATACTGCCACTGTCAGGATGTGATGTCATACTCCTACTGTCAGGATGTGATGTCACACTGCTGCTGTCAGGATGTGATGTCATAATGCCTCTGTCAGAATGTGATATCATACTGCTGCTGTCAGGATGTGATGTTACAATGATTGTGACAGGCAGTTTCATACTACTGTGTCAGGATGTGATGTCATACTGCCACTGTCAGGATGTGATGTCACACTGCTACTGTCAGGATGTGATGTCATACTGCCTCTGCCATCAGGATGTGATGTCACACTGCTGCTGTCAGGATGTGACATCATACTGCTGCTCATGTTGGGGACAGGGCTAGTAAGAGCACACTGCTTGGTTGCTAGCTGTGCATAGGCTCAGCACACAACTATACATGGCAACCTGATAACCAGTGCTTGGACCTGGTTTATGCATTTACATATCCTAGCTTTTACCATTAACCATTATGGCAAACTAAATTTCTCCTTACAGAAAAGCATAATGGCCCTGAAGCAGCCTTGGGAACCCCTGGAGGGTTGCAAAAGAAGGCCATCTTTCTCCACAAGGGCCCCTCCCAGACCATCTCAGGCACACCCACCCTCATCCCTGAAGATTAGGAGCCAGATATGGAAGGTTCTGATATGGTGGTTCTGGCCTTGTTCAAGCCTGGGTGAGTGTGTGCACTTGGCTCTCACGCCTTAACAAACAAGCATAGGGATATGTTGAAAAAGGCAGATCAGGGCCCATGGTGTGCCCTGGCCTGGGAAGGAATGTTCTGTGAAGCCCTTACAAGGATTGCAGCGCCATACCTGGGAACCATACCCACCCATGCGCCTAAGGCTCCACTCGGCCCCTGCTGCGGTCTGAGAGCCAGAATCAGTAGCAAGACACAGACTTGTGACTGCTGCAACTTGGAGCTGGAGTGGCCGCTGAAGGTCCTTGTGTTGGAAGCTGTCTCCTGAGGCACTGCTGGGAGACAGCACCTCTGGGAGTGGAAGTTCTGTGGGAGGATTTGGGCCTCATTCATTTTGGAGCTTTTGAGGGGGTTGTGGGTCTTGATCTCAGAACCTTTCTCTCTGGTTTCCCGGCTGTGAGGTGAGTGGCTTTCCTCTAAGCATTCTGTCAAGCCTCCTGGGCCAGGCCCAAAGGGACCACCTGTCACTGCCAATGGGAACCCACCAAAGAGCGACCAAATCAACCTTTCTCTTTATAAATTGACCATCTGTGCTTTTAGTTGTGGTGTTGCAGAGGTGACTGGCACAGACATGCAGGCCCACCTTGCAACCTGCAAACTGTAGAAGCCAGCCCTTTCCCCTGACCTTTGGGGTCTCATGACTGGAAAAGGAACATGACTCTGAGTGAGGTTTGTGAGAAATCAGGTGACCCCTATGTCTTCCATATGTAAATCCACCGCAGAAACAGTGGCTGACAGCAGGCCTGTCACCTTCACTCAGAGAGCAGGCCTGGACAAAATCTACTGACATTTTTTTTTCTCTTCAGAAAGGCGGTGAGAAGGGAAAAGGGCTGGCTGTTAGCCTTGCCTATGCAGTTGACTTCTGGAAGACCCTGAAAACACCTGTATTCTTCTGCCATGTTTTGCTAACCTGACAACAGAGTCCTAGGGTTTCCAAAACCAATACCAAATGCCAACAGCCCTATGTGGGCCATCTGTTCTTCAGTATGTGTCCACCTGGACATGCCCTGGAATTCAAACATGGAATCACTGGTTCCCACAGCTATCGCAGGCTGCTGCCTCCTTAGACAGGAAGCAGTACATAATCAGCACAGTCACTGCCTGTGTTTACAAAGTGATCCTTCCATTCCTGACACGGGTAATCAATGGTTAGAACCTCATTACTGAGAGCTCTTCCTAATTTCTCCTGAGGCAGGTGGCAGCTTAAGATGTGACAGTGACTTTACAAATACTGTCCCCCTGCCTATTCTGCCCATTTTATTGACATTGAGAGTTTGACCAGTAAGGGCTTGGATAACACTCGGTCAGTAATGACCTTTCCCACAGGCATTTCCTTGAGGCGCACTGGCCAGCAAGTTCAGCCTAATCAGCGAGCTCCAGTGTTTTAAGGAACACTTGCTCAGAACCCAAGGGAGGAGTAATAGCTGAGGTTGACTTCTGACCTCCACAGGCACACTCACAGTTGTGGATGTGCACTTGAATACACAGAAGTTCACACACACACATACACACACACATTCACACAGATACATACACATACACACATACATACATTACATACACATAGACACACACATGCATACACACAGATATACACACACAGACACACACATGCATACACACACAGACATACACAGACACAGACACACACAGACGTACACAGACACAGACATGCACACACACACATTCACACAGATACACATACAGACACAGGCACATGCATACATTACACATACACAGAGAGAGACACACACACATACACACAGATATACACACACAGACATACACATGCATACAAACACAGACATACACATGTACAGACACAGACCCACACATACATTCACACAAATACACACACAGACACACACATACACATTACACACACAGACACACACACATTTACACATTACACACACGGAGACACACACATGCATACACACAGATACACACACACAGAAACACATGCATACACACACAGACATATACAGACACACACAGACATACACACACACACACACACACACACACACACACACATATCCACACATCAGCCATCTTAATCTCAGCCCTGACACACTGGGCAGACTTCACCTTGGTAGGGGAGAGTACATGTTTATATGCTTAATGGCTCCCCGACCTCTGCCCATTAAATGCAAGAAGCAGCTGTCACCCAAGGTATGGTGACAATAACATGTATCAAATATGTTAAGTGTCCCCAGGGTGGTCAGTGCTCTCTGGCCTGAGAAACCGTACCCAGTGTCGTCACTAGAGTGAATGAGAGCCGAAGGCTGTGCCTAATTTGTTTCTTTCTCATTTTAATTAAACATTTTTATAATAATAAAGATAAACTACCCAAAATGACATTTTTTTCAGCACTGAGGACAAGCCTATCCACTCCCATGAGAAACGCGAGACCTCTGTCAACTACGCTAATCCCACAGTCCCTGAAATGACTTCTTAATACATGTCAGAGTTTTCTCTGTGCATTCTGCTTCCGCGATAGCACGTGGCACCTGTCATCTCAGGACGCTGTTTTAGAAGGATATGATGATTAATTAGTGCCCTAAAATCCTTGTCGAGCCAGGAGGGAGGCCTTGCTTGGAGGGTGGTGCTAAGCAGGGCCGCTTCTTCCTGGGCAGACAGATGATAGCCCTGATTAAATTTGAAGACAAGAGGAAACATGTAATCTGATTATCTGCACCAAGTGGGTGTATCATCACTGATTCTATTTTCTTAAAGGGAGCAATCTCCTCCATATATTATAAGAACAGTTGTTCAGCCACAGAGCCAGCGACTGCACAGTGAGGGAAGTGCAGGAAATATCTGGAGGATGCTGGCTCTCTTACGGTTTTACTGCTGTGAACAGCATAACCAAGGCAACTCTTATGAGGACAACATTTAATTGGGGCTGGCTTACAGGTTCAGAGGTTCAGTCCATTATCATCAAGGCTGGAGCATGGCAGCGTCCAGGCAGGCATGGTGCAGGAGGAGCTGAGAGTTGTGCATCTACATCTGTAGGCTGCTAGCAGAAGACTGGCTTCCAAGCATCTAGAATGAGGGTCACGCCCACAGTGACACACCTACTCCAATAAGGCCACACTTTCTCCAACAAGGCCACACCTCCAAATGGTGCCACCCCCTAGGCCAAGCACATTCACACAGTCCATACCTTGTTCTCATCTGGATGCTATCTTAGAAATGTCTTCTGGTAGTCAGCATCTTCCTGCCCCCAAATATAAACCCTATATAGTGGTTGAGAAGAAAACACATTCTTGTATGATGCATGCTGACCCCAAAACTTCATGATGAGCTTACTTGAGTTAGGTTACAGAAGGAAAGAGCTAAACTCTGAATCTTTCCTTCATCAACTTCAGTTACACAAGACCCAGAGCTGCTGAGATTTTTAAAAGGCCAAAAACAATTGGTAAACAGGGAAACCTCACTCTTCACAGGAAAGATAACCCACAACAGACTAAGGCAAAGATACCACTCAAGTCCAAATTGGTAAACTTCATTGGAGACATTTACATGAATGTTGGTGGGCGCAAGGGTCATGTCATGAAAATCCCACCCTAGCCTAGGTCATAGCTCATGAGAACTATAGCTCTGGATCTGTGCGTGTGACAGACAAGCAACCCAAAGGTTGAAGACTTTCCCGGGCATCTAGGACTGCTATCTACCCTTGTTTGTGTAACTTTGGAGAAGAAGGAGCCTTGTGAATTTGGTTTGCTTACAGGACTTCCTGAACCTTCTGAAATGCCTACTTTCTGAGTCTTAAGGGGCTTTAGAGGAATTAGCTATTTGCCACCTTCTCTGGATTCACTCAATGTCCATGGAAGGCAAGCTAGTCTCCAGTCTCAAAGAGAAAGCAGAGGATGGGAGTTGGCAGGCCCTGGTCTGTCTAATCTGGATGAGGGAAGCTATGCTTTTAAAGGAGAACAACTTCACAGGTCAGTCACACCCATACCTCGCACTGTCCACAGAGCACAAACACAAACCCAGTGTAGGATATGAATGAATCAGCAAACGGGTAAGATCAGGACATTCCTGTGCTGGCCACTTGTACAAATCCATCTTCTCAAAGCAGTAGCGGTAAGACTTCATCCATGCCCAGTGTCTCTCTAAGTGCTTTACACTACTTGGCCCAGTTTGAAGCCAAGGAAACTGAGGTGCAAAGCAGTTAGGTGCCTTGTTCCAGGTTACAAAGCCTGTGAGTGTAGATGCTGGGTTGGATCTGTGTGGAGTCACACTGTGTGTGTTTATCTTTGGTTTTCTTGATTTTTGTTTTGTTTTGTTCTGTCTTTAGGACAGAGTCTTAGGTAGCACAGTCTGGTCTCAAGTAATCAAGAATAACCTTTAACTCCTGATGCCCCTGTCCACATCCCAAGCTGAGATCACAGGTCTGTGCCACCATATCTGGTTTATGCAGTGCTAGGCACACACTCGCTCTGAGGACTGCACTACATCCCAGCCCTGCCTTCCCTGCTCCTGAACACTGCTCTATTTGCCCCACATTAAAGGCAGTGTGATCTGATTAGTGTCATTTAACTGGATGTAGATTTTGTGGACACTTATGTGGTTTTTGAATAGCAGCTTCTCCCTTTGGTTGGGTTACCATCCAACTAGAAAGTCCCAAGGTCAGCAAGGAGACCGTGAATAAACAATAACTCATTCAAATCCCATTGGAACGCTCATCTGGGTGTGCTGAAGGCCGGTTTGTGAGCATGATCAAATGTCTTTGTGAATTACGAACATGAATCTGGTATGGACAGATTCAGGGTGAGCACCTGCTCTAGGGCCACACACAAGTGTCTCGTGGGGAAGGAAGATGCTGCCTTCCACAGGCTCCGCCTAGGCATGCTGTTTCTAGTGACAGGCATGGTAGAAATGCCTGGGTGAGAGCTTCTTCCAAACATAGCACAGAGCGTTGGGACCTCAAAATCAATCTGCACACAGGGAGCCAACCATCCCCATGCCAGTGAATCTGTGGTTCTGAAAAAAAAAGTCATTATATTTATACTTTTCCACAAATTCAGAATGAAGAATAGTGGTTTCCTTTATTTAGCTCTTTCTACTTAAATAATGCAGTGATGGGGATAATCTGGGGTGGGGACAATGCATAATTTAAGGTCATTGAGAAAGGGAGACAGAATGTCTCTTCCATTCACTATTTAATGACACCGTCCTTAAGATAGCCGAGGGCATTATATCACAGAGAGGAAGTCTCCCAGAGAGTCTTGTAGTGCATCATTAAGGGATTTCTGGGAACAAAGGCAGGAGTGAAAACAGTTGACAAGGTCGAGCCAAAACTTGCCAGCAGCGTCACCCAGCAAGCCTCAGGGATGAAGAACACATGGGGTAAGAGGAGATGAACTTGAGGTGATGCACCTTTCCTGTGGGCTTTCCACAAGGAGGTCAAAAGCCAGTCATTTCTCTCTCTCTTTTTCAAAATTACAGATTTTGGCATAGGAATGCTATGTTATATACCATTTCCAACCCCTTTCTGTGGCCCAACAGCTCTGCTACCCAATTCATGGCAGCTTCTTCTTTTTTACTTATTGTTACTATTACACACAAGGTCATCTGCCTACACTGCAGCACAGGTCACCTGTCTGCCCGCCGCGTGGGCCGCGGGGATGCAGTGGAGTTGTGGGCCGCAATGAGATACACCAGGCCAAACAGTTCCACATGGGACTTTATTTAAGATGGGGAAAGGGGTAGCGGGTGGGAAGAAGGAAGGAAAAGAAAGAGGGGGGGAGAAACACTACCCAGTTATATACGGGTGATGTCGTAAATTACAGGTAAAGGTAGGCCATTGAATTCTGGGTATGTGGTGGCTGTTGCCTTGGAAACAGGCCTATAGTTAAACTGTTCTAATTATCGTGTATATGACATCACAGGCCTCGCAGGTCTTGGTACTAACATCCCTGCATTTCTTCCATTAAAAAGAAAAGGAAAAGAAGGGGGGGTGCCGTGTCTCTTAATCTACTTCCTGCTTTCTAGGGGCATGATTTGCAGGAGCACATGCACTTCAATTAAGAATATTCGAGGACCAACACTCAGGCCAGAAATGCCACAACTGGCTCCTTATCACAGCATAGAGTCATCTCTGCCCATCACAGTGGCAGTTTCTCATCCCTGCCCAATAGCCCCCACGAGCAGGGTTGTTCAGAGTGATGCATGTTTCTGTGTAGCATAGGTCCAGGCAAGGCCATACTGGGTGGCTGACCCTGTAACCTCCCCAGGAATACAGCCAGAGAGCCCCAGGCTGCATTCTCCCCAGAAAAGGGCATTTTCTCTGTCAAGCTCCTTTAGGTACTTGGGTTGTCCCACTCCTTGAGGTATCCAAACTAAAGCCTCAATGTCCTAAGAATGGCCAGCTCTGAGGATGGTTTATGGAAAGGTATGGCTTCTCAGTCAGTGGAGAATGTGTCTCTGATGTCAATGAAGGCCAAAGTCCTCCCATGAGGGGAATCACCATCACTTGATTAGGTCAAAAGCACCCTAGATGTTATTTGCCTAACTCAACTAAGCTAGACCTAAATCACATCATCAGAAACATCTGGAGGGAGGGAGTGTGAACTGCTGAGCTTTTCTGTAGGGTGTGTCCCTCATACCTCTACTCCAACCTTATCCCAGATTCTTCCACGGAAGGCAGGAAGACTGAAGATACCTGATAAGAGCAATTCTGCCTCTCTACCATACATTTTCTTGTTTCATTTCCTCACAGCTGACTGAGGCCTGCCACAATCCTGGCTCTGAGGACAGAGGGGAAGACCAGTCCCCAAGAGCTAAGTCCTCAACCTGCCTTAATGTACACTTCCACCTTCTCTGTGTCAGAACTCCCTTGGTTTCAATGGCTATTGTACTGGTTGGTTTTGTGTGTCAACTTGACACAAGCTGCAGTTACCACACAGAAAGGATCCTCCCTTGAGGAAATGCCTCCATGAGATCCAGTCGTAAGGCATTTTCTCAATTACTCATGGGTGTGTGTGTGTGGAGGGTCCAGCTGTTGTGGGTGGTGCCATCCCTGAGCTGGTAGTCTTGGGTTCTATAAGAAAACAAGCTGAGCAAGGCAGAGGAAGCAAGCCAGTAAGCAGCACCCCTCCATGGCCTCTGCATTAGCTCTTGCCTCCAAGTTCCTGCCCTGTATGAGGTCCAGTCCTGACTTGCTTTGGTGATGAACAGCAATGTGGAATGTAAGCTGAATAAACCCTTTCCTCCCCAACTTGCTTCTTGGTCATGATGTTTTGTGCAGGAATAGAAACCCTGACCGAGACAGCTGTTATCTAGCTTGAGATGACCCAAGAAAAGGCAACATACTGGTGAGGGCAACTGGGTCATTACGACCCAAGGCATGGCTGTCATCTAGTGCAGCAGCATTCTCTTGACAGATAATCAGGAAGGGAGCCTTCGTCTGCTCTGGCCCTGAGGTCCCCCTGCTCAGCGCTCCTGATACAGACGCGCAGGTGATCAATACACAGGGCTGTGAATACCCCATTAGCACTCACAGTCCACAAGTCTCATGCTTAGGGGCCCAGGTGGAGCCACGCATGACAAGGTAACCCATGTGACACAGCCACTGTCCACCCCATGGGAACCCACTCCTCCCTTAACAGAAGGTTACCAACTTAAAATGCACCTAGGGCATGGTTAGATCTGTCTTAGGTTTTTCTATTGCTGTGATAAAACATCATGATTGTTAACAAGTTGGCAAGGAAAGGGTTTGTTTCAGCTTGGGATTTTCTGTGCAGATCCACGTTGGACTGAGACATCTCAGGCACTCTTGGGAAGCCACAGGCTCTCACTGAAGCCCCTCTGTCCCAAGAGCCACATGCAAGCCCAATTACATTCCAATTGTGGGAAAAAGGAATTTCTGCCCCACTCTCTCTAGATCCATTCCCAGCCAGTAGATAGGATCCTGAGAGGATGCAGGGACTGCGGGGGTGAGTGGCAGGCCTATGAGCTTCTACACATCTAAGAAAAGATTGAGGTCCTGGGGAGGAAACGCCATTGCCTGCATCTTGATGGCCAGATGCTGTGGTGAGACAGAGCAATGAGAACCTAAGGGTGAAAATCTGGGAGAAGTCTGAGCTGGAGCTGACTTGTATGTATAGAGTCAGGGCACTTCTGAATTTTCTAAGTTTGAAAAACATCTTTGGAGGAAGGGGGCACTGTCACTGCCTGACACCCGAGTGGCTGTCAGAAGCCTGGCTATATGCAAAACCTGTTATTGGGATGCTGGAGGCCGGGAAGCCACGCAGTTCTGACAGCTCAGAGTCAGTGGGCTCAGGTGGCAATGGAGCCCCGCAGATTCTTTAGAATCTGTCTGGCAGAGGCAGGGTTAAGGGTACAGCCTCCCACGGAGGGACTCATTACGGAGGCTGTGAGCACAGAACAGGGCAGTCTGCAGTTAGTGTAGACAGCTTCACAATCGACTGAACACTGCAAGCTGGTGTCCCCCAAGAGAGAACAGAGCAGGAAGGATGGCGTGGTGCCGTCTGGCCATCAATATCTCAGACTTTGATCCAACTTCAGATTTAACTCTAGCACACACTTGCTTGACAGGAGCTGGGAAGTTGAGCTAAGTTTTCATATGCTTCCAATTTCTCTTTTTTTTTCACACACAGTAGGACTCATTCTTTGTGAAGATGGGCTTCCTGTCATTGGCTCAGTAGTTCCGGTAGTGCGTGCATGTGTGCTGTGCATGCTGGGCCTGTGTGCGTGCGTGTGTATGTGCATACGTGCGTATATGCAATGCTTGCTTGCATGCAATGTGTACGTGCACGCAGCATGTGCGTGCGTGTGCATGCATGACAGCAGAGGTGAGCATCAGGTGTCTTCTTTGGACACTTCCCATCTTATTTTCTGAGCCAGGTGTCTCATTTATCTGGAGCTCACCTATTCGACACTGGCTACAAGCTTATCTTGTACTGTATTGATAAGATTGGCACCATCTTATCTGTTGTGCTCAGGACTGAATCACAGGCTAGGGGCAAAGTGCCTGGATCTTTGTAGAGGTGCTGGGGTCTAATCTTGGGTCCCCATGCTTTCTGGACAAGCGAGTTATGGACCATGCTGTATCATCAACCTCTTACAAGTTCTTTATCAAAGAGGTTGCTTAGTCTAAAGGACCATGAAAAGGAAAGTAAGTAATCAAGTGTCTCGACTGCAGGAATTGTCAGGGGCTTTAACACTTAACTATTCACTGAGCCCCTGAAAAGAGGAAACCTTTAGGGACCCCACTCTCCACAGGTATGGCTCACTGAAAACCAGGAAGCTTTTAGAAAGTTCCAGCTGACTGAATAAATGCCACATCTAAGCTGTCACCAGGGTGACCTCAGAATACAAACACATCTACCTGAAAGACTAAGACAGCCACAGGCCAGCCATGGTTGGGCAAACCTGTAACCTCAGCAACTGGCAAGGCTGGGACAGGATGCAGCAGGATGGCAGGTTGGAAGCCCGCCTGTACAGAGTGAGTTCAAGGTTACTCTGGGCGGTGGAGTGGACCCTGCCTCAAAATGAATTGTATCACAGGGTTTGGCAAGCCGCCAGGTGGTAGAGCACCTGCAAGGCAGAGATGAAGACCTAGCTATGTTCCAAGCCCAGTCAATGCAATTAAAAACGAGTCAGAAATATGGAGTCACCGAGGATACAAGACAAGCATCAGCTGTCTCCTCTGGCCTGGTTTTCTCACTGCAAGGTCACTGGGAGCCCCTTCCTCTCAGGAGATCCTCCCTTCCCTGCCTTCCACAGCCATGAAGTTGCTCAGGGTCTAATTTAGCAGCTCTGAGCTCCTGACATGTCCCTGGGTGGCACTTCACAGAGGGATCATTCTTCCCTTGCCTGGACTCAGGGTCTCTGTTCTTCGGACATCCTGGAGACGCTCTGTCCAAGGGAGTCCACCTGAGGAGATCCACCAGCAGTGACGTCCCAGGAGCACATGCACGTGAACACGCTTGCTCATTTGGTATTTACGTCACAGATGAGTGAGTTTGGCGTTTAACAATGACCATGGTGACTCTTGTCTGTCCTAGCAATACCCTATATGCTACCCTGTTTCCCATTCTTACATACATTCAGGCAGGCAAGCACGCACACTTCATAGGAATCATATGAAGGCCTATGTAATCTTGGTTCGCTTCTGGTTTTTTGGAAGTTTGAACAGCGAGAACTCAAGTTACAGCTGCTGTGAAGGAAGCAAACCGTGCTGGCTAGCTGCAGGTGAGGAGGCTCCGCTGATAAGACAGGAGGTTGAGTTCGGGGCAGGCCAGGAGGAGCTGCATTTTATTCAGACCTCTTCTCTCACTCATGATGCAGAAAGCTCCGCACTGGCCATTGCTGCCTGGAGGGACTGAGAAGCATCAAGGCCCCAGGCAGCCCCAGCCCCAGCTGCCTGGCAGAAACCATCTCCAGGCTCCTTCTCCTCCCTGCTCTCCTTCTCCCTCTTCAGTGGTGTCTTTGTTCTTGGCGGCCTGCTTCTTGCTTCCATAATGAAAAAGCAATACGGGCAGTGGGTTGCCTGTAACACAAGCTTGTTTTGTTTCCAGCCTTTTTATTATTTAACCTGGCCCCCGTGGGGAGGTAAACGGATACCCTATCAGGGAAGAGGCAGGCAGGCAGGCCTAGGGAGCCGAGGAAATGGGGGGGGGGGGTCAAGATTTGCTTGAGCTGGACGATTTAATTTCCCAGACTGCTGGGCCTGTCAGAAATTTCTGCTGCAACCACTGGGACCCTCATGAAGCTGAACAGCCCAGGAAGAAAATGAATTCCTGGATCAATTCTTCTGTTTGGAGACCTTAACTTATATTTCGCTGAAGAAAGCGTAAGAAAGACAAGGAGAGAGGAAAGGGCTTAGAGAAGACCAACCCCGAAAGCCCAGGTCCATTTATTGTGCTCTCCAGAAGCCAGAGACTTCTGCATCAAGCTTGACTTAGAACCCCAGAACAACCTTCTTCCTCCTATCTCAAGGGCCTGCCCCAAGCTCTGTAGCTCTGCTCTGCTCTCTCACCCAAAGGACGAAAGATGAAGCCACCTATGCCGGGTTCAGACACGCCTTACCCTAGCGGTTCTAAAATCAGCCGTCTTCAGCCTGGGGTATTAAGATGGGCTGGACTTTTAGGGCAGAGCCTGCCTGGTGCTCCAGCCTCTGGGAACTCTATACTAGAAAGGATTTATTGCTCCTGTGAGGGTGTGCTCCTCCTTGTGTTGAATACTCTTGTCCATCCTAGAGCACAGTTAGGAGCTGGAGGTAAGCACTTGACAGACAGCAGCACATTTCTCCATGAAAACCTCCAGGTCTGTGGGCTAGATAACACTCTTAGTTTATGCACCACACAGCCTCTAGTCACAACAGACAACAGGCTAAAACACAACGAGTGTTGTCTAGGGGCAGTGAAGCAGGGATCCCAAAGGCCTGTCAGGTCTGCCTTGTCTTCCTGAAGGATGGGCGTCAGGACAGGCCTCATAGCCTGTGGCTGATTTCCCTAAGCCTTCCTGTGAAGTCCTGTTGCAGGGCTTCCAGTAGCTTCCATTGTGTCCTCATTAGGAATGCATCTGGGAATTGCCAAGAAGGAGCTAGTGTGCAACAAGCTGAAGGAGGGCAGGAGGCTGCTGTGGACCCAGGCATGAGAGAGAAGATGCCGGACAGGCAGCTGTGCTAGGTCCTGGGCTCTGAAGGTCAACTTCAAGTTGCAGAGGAACAAAGAGTGCTTAGTGCCCTTTTGTTTACTGTGTTCCGTGAAAAGTTTAAGCAGACATGGAATAGCATCCTTCAAGTAGCTGAGTAACGGTGATAGAAAATGACAGAGTAATGATAGAAAATAGCTGAGTAAGGATAGAAAATGGCTAAGTAATGGTAATGGAAAATAGCCGAGTAATGATGATAGAAAATGGAGCTTCTCTAGGGAATCCCCAACCTGAGACTGAGGCTTCAGTCTGATGGACATCATGGCAGCTCATTTTGAACCCTGGAATCTCTGTGGGAACACACTTCTGGTTGTGACTGTGAAGGTAGGGCAGACCCACCCTGAAAGTGAACGGTACCATCTATGGGTTGGGTCTTGCACTGAATGAAAAGGAGAATTGAATGTAGTTCTGGAACCACTTGGGCATGAGTTTATGGTGCCCAGTGTCCGTCTCTTTCTGAATCCTGACTGTGGAAGCAATGCGACCAGTTGCCATACCCCTGCCACCATGATAGATCAAACCTTTGAGTGTGAGCCACATTAGTTGGTTCTGTAAGTACCTTCTGGGAGATATTTGATCAGTCTTAGGAAAAGAAACAAATAGAGATGTCATGTACGCTTGGTGGAGACACTAGGGCACATGACTTCCAGGGTGACCTTCCCCACAATCAACACCAGGTTTTGTTGCTATTTTGCTTCCAACCCAATTACCTGGTAAAAGAAATCTCAACTCAATCAGAAACAATACAAGTTATAAGGCTAGATTGGGCAGATCTCCCACTACACTACTCTATTCCCATCTATATTATCCCACATAACTTGCAGTTTCTTCAGGCCACGAGCTTCTCTCTCTGCAGCCTCTCTGTCGACCCCCCATAGCTCATCCCCTTCCCCTCCATCTTCCGTAGCTCCTCCCCCTTCCCAGTGATCCTTTTCTCCTCCCCCAACCCTCAGCTCCTCCCCTTCCTCCTGCCCAATCATTGGCTCAAGCCGTTATTTGAAAAGTTAAGGTAGGGAGAAGGTTCACAAGGCAACTCCTCATTTGCAGCCCCAAGACAGACAGACAGACAGACAGACAGACAGACAGAGAAGAGAGCAACTGGCCAGTATTTTTTGAAACTAAGGGCCAGCCTCAGACTATAGGAACCAGCACTGGGTGACCTGACTATATGCAGTGTGAGTCCTGGGGTGGATCCCTGGAGGATTTGGAATAAATCCACCCTGTATATCAGCACATATCTCCAGAGCACAAATTCTGAGTTCCAACAAAGGCTGGATGGCTGCCTAGATGATGATGTAAGGGGAAATGGGGTGATGGGTCTGTGCACTCTCAAGGTCAATTCTGCAAAGTTTCTTTGGGCCCCAAATTCTCTTTCTAAAGCCATCACTTTTGTCCATGACTGTGTAGCTCTGAAAACATGTGGTGTCACAAAAATCTTAACTCTAGAAAAAAAAGTCGCATTGCTCAGAGGTGACCTTCCTTGAGCTCAGGAACCTGCAGTGAGTGACACCCTCAGCTCCTGACCTCTCTTTCATTCTGCATTCACATTTTAATCAAGCAAGTTAAAGTCATCAGTGTGCCCTACAGGCCAGTGACACCTGGCACAGCTGAAATCTCATAAATAAATTACGAGACCCTTGTGATGGGAGAACCCTTCCTTGTCCTGGGGGTGGAGGCCTCTAAATGCTGTGTCCTTGGTCAAGGTGGATCTCAATGACAGGACAGATAGAAGCCTCCCACAGGTCACTGCTGTGCGTCCTCAGAAGGAGGAAGGCATGGACAGGTGTGGATACACTGGTGACAGTTTTGGCCTGTCTTTAAAGAACAGGGAAGTAAATTCAGCTTCCTGTTATGTGGATACCTATAGCAAGTCAACGTTAATGATGATGATCAGCCACATCAGCTATGGAAATAACTAAAAGTTCTCATGAATTTTTTATGGACAGGGTAGTAGTCTATGGCCTTTATTGTGGGATGATTGGAAGCTACCTTGTTCTTCTGATGGGAGCAACAAACACAAACAAGGAAACAAAACCACTGACTTCTTGCTCTGCAAAAAAAGTGATGTATCTGTCAGCTATTGCCACGCTGGTGCTGGGTAACAAGCCACCCCTAACTGAATGGTTTTTCTACCAACCTGTTATTTTTCACAATTTGTGGCACATCAATTACAATTTACCCAGTCTGGACTGGGGTCAGTTCATATCTGATGTGTGGGTGGGGCCATTCTTAGAAGGAGTGACAGTTCAGGTTATTTATGGTTGCTCTTCTTTTGGCTGTTCAGTAAGTATGTGACTGTGTGTGTGTGTGTGTGTGTGTGTGTGTGTGTATTCTGGGTGCACAAACATGTATGTGCAGATGTGCATGTCTGTATATATGCATATGTGTGTATGTGCAGATGTACAAGTATAGATGCACACGTGTGCAGTTGTGCATGTCTGTATATGTGCATACATGTGTATGTGCAGATATACATGTGTATATGCAGTACACATTCATGGATGCATGTATATATATATGTGTATGTGTGCATATTTGCACATACATGTATATGCAGATACACAAGTTTGCATGTATGTATATGTAGATGCACAGATGTGTACAGGTATGCATGCATGTACATGCAGTTGCACATGTGTACATACATGTGTATTGCAGATGTACATGTGTGCATATATGGACACACATGTATGTGCAGATGCACAGGTGTGCATAGGTGTGCATGTATGTATATGCAGTTGTACATGTATACATATGCAAATGCATGTATATTGCAGATATACATGCATGAATGCTTGTATATGCAGATGTACATGTGTGCATATGTGCACATGCATGTATTTGCAGATGTATAAGTGTGCACAGGTGTGCATGCATGTATTTGAGCTTGCATTTGTAGGGAAGAGCTCAACCGCAGCTTTTGTTTCTTGGGTGTCAGCCACCTTGCCTTTTGAGAGAGGGTCTCTCAGTAGCCTGGAACTCCCCATTTAGACTAGTCTGGCCAGGCAGCAAGCCCTGGGATCTTTCTTCCTGTTTCTGTCTCCCCTGTCCTGGGACTCTAAGAAGAATAGACCACCATACCCAAGCTTTTTACATGGGTGCTCGGAAACAAACTCAGGGACCTACTCTTGCACAGTAAGCACTGTGGACTGAAGCATCTCCATTCCTTTCTCCCTGGCCTTTTATACTCAATTTTCCTTCCTTTGAATTGAGGAAATGGCCTCGGTGAGCTTTATCAACCACAAATATTTTTCAGAAGAATAAAAACTGTCTCTTAGGCAATGCATCTTTAAAAACATATTGATTGGCATACGATGATGATGTCCTATAAAACTCACCTGATTAAAGTGAGCAATTAAAAGGGCTGTAGTAAATGCACAGAGGTGGATAAATACCACTCCGGTGCACATTGAGGCTATGGTAACAGTGTCTGCTGAGTTGTTGGAGTTGTTCGAGCCCTCAAGTAGGATGCCAGATACCTCCATCCACCTGCTAGACTCAGTGCATGGTCCAAATGCATGAACATACACATAAGTGTACCACATTATACCTGATAAGACAGTGACACAAGGAGCAGCACAATAGTGGGTCACCGAAGGGTCAAGGAGACAGAGGAGGATGGGTGCTATCAAAGGGCTCAGTCACCACAACAGCTTTGAAGAGGGATGATAAAGCCAGAAGCCATGGAACTTGGTGGCTTTCTTCTAGGCAGAGTCCTGAACCTCAGGAAGGCTCGGCCCTGCTGGCCCTGCCTTAAGCTAGGTGAGACCCAATCTTTAACCTTGACCTCTAGAATGATGCACTTGTTCTAGGTTTGGGACTTGTTACAGCAGAAGCTGATGCAGGCTATAGCCTCTATTCAGACGCCCAGGGGAGGTACACTTAAGCACACGCATCAACCCCAGACCCCGGTGCAGAATTTCTCTGCCAGCAGTAACTTTCCTTTGAAGGACTTTTGGGATTCTGCACTAAGACAGTAGAGGCACTGCAGGCAGCCTAAATGTCTGTTAGGATTCCATCTAAGCTCCACCCCATAGCTACCTGGCAACCGCCAGGTGTGCCCCTCCACACTGTTACCTGGCAACAGTCAAGTAGGTCTGGCCCACTATAAAAGGGGCTGTTTGCCCATCCTCCCTCCCTTACATCTCTTATCTTATTTTCTCACTCTCTTAGCTTTCTTCTTGCCCTCTTGTGCTCCCCTCCCCTTACCAGATGTGCATGAATTAAAAGTGTGTGTGTGTGTGGGGGGGTGGTGAACCAAACCGTTGTGTGTCCTCAGAGCTTCCTGGTGCCTGATGGTTTAGATCAGGTGCTCTTGAATTACAAGTACAAGAATTACAAGAGGCTACTTGGTCTCTGAGATTGTGGGAGCCAATGCAGGTCAGGACAGAAGAGGAAGAGAGAAAGAGAGAGAGAGAGAGAGAGAGAGAGAGAGAGAGAGAGAGAGAGAAACAGACAGACAGATGCAAGACCAGAAAAACGAGGGCACCCCAGCACCCCATGCCTTGGAAGGCGATACCCATATCACTCGCAAGAAATGGTCTCGATGCAATAAGCAAGAGGATTTTTATTCCAGAGCTCTGGGGTCCACAGTCATATACCAAGCAGGGGTAGAGGACTGTGGGACCCCGTGCAACTGAAATCAGGGGTATTTAAAGGGGAAAAATCACAAGGCAAGGGGTGGAGGACAAAGTGGAAGACAAAAATCACAAACAAGGCAAGGGATGGAGGACAAATTATGCATGGAATGGGGAAGTACAGAATGAGGAAGTCAGGCAATAGTTTATGCCTTAAGAAAGGTTAGAGATCCCAGGAGGGATTCCAGCTGCAGGAAGGAGCAGCTGGGACCCCACCCAAGGGTCTGAGCCTAGCAAGTCCTCATGAGCATGGTGGTGGATTCAATCAAGGCTGCTCTGATTAGCATGGTAATGGCAGCTGTTTCCAGCGGAGCACACTCTCAATCTATTCCACCCGAGGATCCCAACCTGTAAGATTGGGGTACCTGTTTTTTTCAGATACTAGCACCCCCAGGAAATGAATCTGCTAGGTGTCCCCAGGACATTGTGCAGAGCTGCACCCACCCTAGCCGATACCCACCCGTGCCACTCCATTCTCTGAGGGCAGCACATTGGAAGCAGTGCACACGCCCAGGTCTTACACCTCCTCCAGTCACACTGCCTTTCGGTGGTGGTCGCAGGCTCAGCTTGAACCCTGCTCCATCTGCAGAGCTCATTAGAGGTGAGAAACTGCTTTTAAACCAGCAAGTGACAAATTCCTTTCACTGTGCAGGAGCCAGAGGAGTGGGGGGTCAACATGGGTCACTACTGTTTAGAGCAATCACAGAATACACACACTACAAGCTGACCTGTCACTTGTCAACAACAGCCCAACCAGGAGTTATTTAATCATGAAACCGAGCACCCACCACCTCCCTACTCCACAGAAACATAACTATCTGGTTCTGTAACAAGTATCTGAAGATTTTAGCTGCCAACAGATATTGATCCATCCCCGAACTCCTTCCCCGAATCAATATTTTGCGCCACCAAGACTGCAGGCTCAGGGAACAGAGTTGGCCTCCTGTGTCCCTCTCCCAGGCAACAGGAAGTCAAGGAGAGACTATAGGGTGAGCCCACTCCAGGCTCTGCAGGCACAGAGTCAGAGGCTCTTAGAGGCACCACCCCTACGGAGACGCACAAACTTCACCTAAGCAATTTTAAGTCGAACAGTGGTTAATGAGAGCCACACTGTTCATACATACGGACTTCTTGCCATGACCCAGCAAGAAAATCACCGATTTAGTCTTGCTAAACATACCTTCCAATTTTTTTTAAAGGTGCTTCATACCACGTGAAATAGACCGTTGTTGAGATAATTGTATCCTATGGTTCTTAATTTTTCACAGATACACTATTTCTAAAATAAGTCATAAACTATCATCTCCGAATGAAAAGTTGATTTGAATTGACCATGCTTCTGCCCTTTGAGGCCTTCGTGTCTATGCCTTTAACATAATCGAGAGAGACGCCGCCTCACCTCGTCCTTCAGCGCCGTGGATCACACGCACCCCATACAGCCCGAGCAGCTGCACCGGCCTCTGGCTTTCTGTCAGTCATCTTTTGAGAAATGGATATGTCCAAATATTCGACGGGTCCATAATGGATTGAAATTGTTGTTCCAAAAATCATTCTCTTCCTGGCCAGAGCGGGATTGCATTTTACATTTGCACTGAGCTAAGCGAATGTTGAATAGATGGAATATCTCAATGACCATTCTGCACAAATGAATAGGCTCCTGTGATGTATAAAGAAGCCGGTGGCATGTTTCAATAAAAAATAAAAGTGTGCTTTTCCTTTTCAAAGAGATTTTCTTTTTTGGCTCGGAGGTAGCATAAACATCAGTACAAAACAAATAGCCAAACATGCTTGTGTGTAGAATTCGCCTTGAAAATGCTGATGTGTGCTCTCTTCCAAGGGGGCACCAGATTCCAGACTATCAAACACTTAGCGTCCGAACTGCAGGCAATTCCAAGTGACCAGCTAACCGAGCAGATGCCCTGGCAGGAAAATAAAACAATGTGTTGATTGTTGAGTAGAATCTATCACCCCAGATTCATTTCCTCTGCTTGCCAAATTTTTACCTACTTCCAATGGTATTCAACAAATAGATAGCACTGAAGGAGAGATGCTAGTTACATGAAGTATTAATACGCTTCATGATTACAGATAGCAGGTGAGATATGACTTATGGCAAGAAGAGACCACAGAGCCTGGGAAGGCAGTGGTGTAAGAGCAGGATTGAGCCAGTCAAGGCTCTGGTAGCTTGTGGGAAAGAAATCTCCTCAGAGTGCTCTTTGGGTCCTTTGCAGCATTGTTAGTGAAAAATAAGGAACGTATTCTAAAGATGGTCTCAAAAATGACTGGCCCAAGGTAAATCACTGATTTACCTGTGCTGGTTTTCAGAGCTAGATGTCATGTGTGTCCTTGTGGCCACCGCCAGCCCGCACAATGCCCATCTTCTTATGTATGAAGGCATCCAGAAAGGCACACAGCCTTGAGCAGGTCTGGGCATGGCTAGAGCTCTTTGTCCCTTAGCAGCACCTTGTGCTACAAGGTTGCTGCTCTCCAGGGCATCCTTCCAGAAGCTCCGGTGCTCAAAGTGTTTCCAAGCCGTTAGGAAAATCATGTCTTGCAGAGATATGCTTTCCCTGGAAACACAAATTCGTGTCTTCGAGCGTGCCACACATTCTGTGAGGCCCTCAGTGGAAAGCTGGCATCAGCAGCTGAAAATGTCATTCTTAGGAACATAAGTGGGAGGAAATCAGAGCCGCTACCTAAGGCTAACAGCACTTTTATGTTTGTTTGTTTGTTTGTTTGTTTGTTTCTCCCACATAGAGTCTTACTCTGTATCCTAAGTTAACCTCAAATTTGCAGTCCTCCTGCCTCTGTTCCCAGGTGATGATTACAGGTAGACACTAGTGTAGTAGTTGCTCATCTTGGGACGGAACCCTGCAAAGGAAGGTTAAGGAAGGAAGAGTTCATGTGGGCTCACAGCTGCAGGGCAATGTCCAGCCCAGTGTGGGCAGGGCCTCAGGAGCCTCCATTAACTGCTTGCACTGTCTCCACAGTCAGGAAGCAGAGAGAGATGAACTTGGGGCTCAGCTGTTGTACACCATCTCTGTCTGAGGACTAGCAGATCCCACATTCAGGGTGCATCACCCCATCTCAGCCAGCCTAATCTTCCCCCCTACCCCCGAGACAGGGTTTCTCTATGTAGCCCTGGCTGTCCTGGAACTCACTCTGTAGACCAGGCTGGCCTCGAACTCAGAATCTTGATAACTTCTCCTGCTCAGTACGTTCTGCATCCTATCAAGGAGACAGTCAGTGTGAACCATGAAGGCACCACTTTCTTGCTGATTTTTAAAGACATTTGGAGGGTGTTCTTCCTGATTCTTAGGTTCATCCACATGTCATTGGGACACCCCTAATGTAAAGAAGACACACACTCACTTGCACACTCACTGTAGCCATGCCTGTGAGAGAAGCTGTCCCTGACACCCCATTAAGACTGTGGCAACTGCAGGGTTTGTCCTCACACATGACGGGAGCTTTGTCATTACATGACTCTCTCTGCTAGCCCACATCTCTCTTGCTGCCTGTACTCACCATCCCATTTTCATTTGTAGGGTTTCCTCTCTTGTGTCCCACTGATGCTGATTCAGCAACATGAACCCATATGTTACAGGAATGGAAAGAGTAAATCGGTGGAGCACATTGGGAAAGGGTACGGAAACAGTCTCATCACTCAGCAGATTTGCACTCATGGGGCGAGGCAAGGCGGGTCTGGCTGGACTTCATGGCACACTTAATTGGTCACCATCAATTATCCACTCTCTTCCCTTGGCTCCTGGTCACAGCCTCTTTCTTGAGCCTCATGGAACCATTGTTAAAATCTGCATGGATGTGTGACCCCCGAGAACCCAACCCAGAGTGGAAAGCCAGCTTGGCTAACACGGCTGCACTCTGGCTTGTCATGTGAAGAATTCAGTGTCAGAATCAAAATAATTCTTCCTGTTTTGCCCTGTGGATGTCCCTCCTTGAAGATCACGCCATGCCTGCCCCGGCTGGACCTTTGTTTAAAGGCAGGACTTGTTTTCAATGCTGGGATGTGTTAGCTTCCGTCATTGTCCATTGTACCTTTCAAGCCCAGGGCTGGCGGTGTTTGTGCTTCTCACTCTTGTGTGTGTTGCTTGGGATGTACACTGTAGCCTGGCAACATTGCCCTTTGACTGAAGTTTTCAAAGGGGGGAACATGCCACATAGGATTTTTCTCTCTCTGGTCACACAGGGACCGCATAATCTATGGCCGCTGGTGAGACTGGAGATGAGAGTCAGAGATGACCGCCTGACACCTGCACTCACCTCCCCGAGCCCACCTGCGCGTCCCTGCTTCTCAGCACCAGAGCTTCACATTGGTTCTCATTTAGGGTATAGACTGATGTGGCATGTTGACATTCGGCCACTGTCATCAGAAGGAGGGCCCCACACACCCCGGAGGAGGCCAGTCTGCCATGCCAGAGGCATGGCATTCTGTTAGTCTGAATAGTGACCTTCTGACTCTGTCACTCCAGAGGATGCCTCTGCTCACCACTCCTGCCTTGGGAGATGCCTTTGATGTTGGTTTGCAGAGCTGTCTCACAAAGAAAAGGGACAGGGGAGCTGAGAGCTAATGGAAAAGACCAGGGAGCCATGACTGGGGTAGGAGGAAGCTACCTCAGTTTGTCTTGTCTGGTCTGATTCCTCCCAGAATCAGGAACGGTGGCAAATGGAGTCTGGGGTTGGGGCCTGAGTCAGAACACAGACCTATTATATATAACATATATAATACACACACACACACACTACACACAATTAGTGACCAAGGGGGGAGGGCCCAGCCCATTGTGGGTGGTGCCATCGGTGAGCTGGTGCTCTTGGGTTCTGTAAGAGAGCAAGCTGAGCAAACTAGGGGAAGCAAGCCAGTAAGTAACACCCCTCCATGGCCTCTGCATCAGCTCCTGCCTCCAAGTCCCTGCCCTGTGTGAGTTCCAGGCCTGACCTCCTTTAGTGATGAACAGCAATGTGGAAGTGTAAGATGAATAAATCATTTCCTCCCCAACTTACTTCTTCGTCATGATGCTTTGTGCAGGAACCCTGACGTGTGTGTGTGTGTGTGTGTGTGTGTGTGTGTATACATGCTACTCCCTGACAGCAGATGCTGATGGACCCAAGAATGATGGGAACTGTGTACTGGGGATGAGCCTGCAGACAGATGGACAGCAATCAACTGCAGGACAAACACCCCCTGTACTTGTGAGTCCCACCGCCCTGGGCTCACTCTGTGCTGAAAGCCTCTGGTTTGTTCCTGGTGAGTGAATGTGTACTGGGAGTAGAAGGGAGTGAGCCCAGCCCTTGTGCTGTGATTTTTCTCAACATCCAAGAAGGTAGCAGATGCCCGTCACAGCAGAGATGAGAAGCTACGTGACTGACAGTCGCGTGTGGGAAAGCTCGTGTGTTCGCGTCTGAGGCCACACTAGGCTGTCTCCAGTGCAGACTGCCATTTGCTGTATGCCTCTTGGGCTCCATGCAGCACTGAACCCTTTGCTGATGCTGCCTGGGCTCTTTTGAAAGCTGGGCTAATTTGAGATAACACTGTCTACAGATAGAAGGCTGGTCCTTGGGGCGAGACCTCTTAAGGATAGAAAGTTCAATTCCCACCACCTGGAGGATGGAGGAAAACGGAAGAAACCCCAAGTGATGTTCAACCCTACCTCCCAGGAGTTACTGAACATATAATCAGAGTAAACCTCACACCGCAGGAGAGATGGTAATCAGGTCTCCAATCCTTCTAAATTCTGAGGAGAGAGGAGCCTGCAATGCAGGCACATTGGCCAACACACTGGCTAAGGGTTTGGGATCTGACTGGTTTATGCTGGCCAGTCTCCAGGTGGACCCAAAGGAGCCTCCACTCGCTCAGCTTCCCCATGGGGAACCAGCTCGGGCTCCTTGGTGCTGTTTAGAAAAGGAGGTCAAGTCCCACGCTGACAGAACGGAAGCAATATTAGAGATGTTGAAGGGTTTTCCTGTCAAGGGGCTGCCAGCTCACATGTTCTTCTAACGAGCTTTGTAGAGGGAGGCCGGATTGAAGCTGTCTCAAACCAGCTCTTGCCTGCTGGGCACCAGGTGGTAACACAGGGAGAGCACTGGTCACACAGAAATTTTTAGCAAACACCCCATTCATTCTGTGGGACAGCACTGTCTCAGGCTCCCTTGGGGGCTCTGTTCAGGCTTCTCCAGGATCACTTCCTAATCACCACAGACGCTCGCTCTAGAGAACAGCAAGTACACAGTCGGCACTCAATACGTGCTTGCCAAATGAATTGTGCTTATTGCACTGCTCAAAGCCACCCCTTTATTGATTGTCCATCATCAAGAGCAAGGGCAGGCGTCTTTATTAAGAACCACGCAATATCTGAAGAGATTCCTGTCTCCCTTCAGGCTTGATTTTTTTTCACCACAAGTAATAAAGCTATTTAAACCAGCAGCCTGTGGAAGAACGGTGGTTTTCTGAGTTGGGTAGAAGCCAGGTCACGTGAACTTGCTGGACGGATAGGCTCTCCTGTTCCTGGAAAGTTTTGGGAAGACATTGTTATTCTGGATTGTTCTGTAGCTGTGCTGAACACGATCACTAAAACAAGTTAGGTGAGGAAAGGGGTTGTTCCATCTCTCTCTCTCTCTCTCTCTCTCTCTCTCTCTCTCTCGGGGGTGGGGTGGGGTTTGTTTTGTTTTGTTTTTTGTTTTTTCCAAAGCAGGGTTTCTCTGTATAGCCCTGGCTGTCCTGGAACTCACTCTGTAGACCAGGCTGGCCTCGAACTCAGAAATCCGCCTGCCTCTGCCTCCCAAGTGCTGGGATTAAAGGTATGCGCCACCACCGCCTGGCGATTTGTTTCATCTTATTCTTCCGGATCAGAGTTCATCACTGAGGGAAGTCAGGGCAGGGACTCAGACAAGAGCTTGAAGCAGAGACCATGGAGGAAGGCTGCTTGCGGAATTACTCACAACTTTGTCCTTAGCTAGCTTTCTACACAGCACCTACAGAGGAAGGATAGCGCCCACAGAGAGCTGAGCCCACCTACATCAACTAATAACCGAGAAAATCCCTATGGCACAGGTTGATGTGATCTGCGCAGTCCCTTCTTGCATTGTGTTGAGTTGCCAGTTAAAGCTCACTAGGACAAACACAAAGAGAAAGGGATGGCCCTACCTTCACGAGGTTCTCCTCAGTTCCTTGCTCAGAACCCTTCTCTGTGCTCTAAGCTGACTCTTGCTTCCTATGTGCAGAGTATGTTCTAGAACATTACCATTGGGGAAACATGTTTTTGAGCTTGGGTAAGGCCTAAGGCCTATGACAATGTCATGGCTCAATCCCAACCCTCAGCCTAATTTCTTTCTTTTGTTTTTTATTGGGTATATTATTTATTTACATTTCAAATGTTGTTCCCTTTCCTGGTTCCCCCCAACCTGAAAATCCCATAACCCATCTCCTCTCCCCCTGTTTCCCCAATCAACCCTCTCCTGCTTCACTATCCTGGTATTCCCCTATACTGTACAGGAATCAAGTCTTTCCAGGACCAAAGGCCTCTCCTCCCTTTGATGTCCAACAAGGCCATCCTCTGCTGCCTATGCATCTGGAGCCATGGTAATGCCACGTGTACTCTTTGGTTGATGGTTTTGTCCCTGGGAGCTATAGGAGTACAAAGTGGCTCATATTGTTGTTCCTGATGGCACTGCAACCCCCTTCAGCTCCTTGGGTCCTTTTTCTAGCTCTTCCACTGGGGACCCTGTGCTCAGTTCAATGGCTAGCTGAGAGTTTCCCCCTCTGTATTTGTCATGCACTAGCAGAGCCTCCCAGGTGACAGCTATATCCAGCTCTGGTCAGCAAGCACTTGTGGGCATCTAAAATAGTGACTGGGTTTTGTTACTATATATGGGATGGATCCCTGGGTGGGATAGTCTCTGGATGGTCTTTCCCTCAGACTCTGCTCTACATTTGTCTCTGTATCTCCTTTTCTGGGTATTTTGTTCCCCTTCTAAGAAAGACCAGAGTATCCATGTTTTGACAGTTTTGTTGGGCCCCATAGTATACTCTTAGAATTATAGAGTGAATGAGTAAGTGTTTATAAAAACCTACACACCCAGCCCTATTTCCCACATGGCCTATACACATGCTTTTCTCTATTAATATATTTGTGCAGTAAAACAGATCAACCAATGTGTATTACCACCTTTTAATTAAGTAGCATCTATAGTTTACATTAAGGTTGGTTCCCTACAGTGAAGTTCACAGGGTTTGACAAATGAATCCTGACAGGGCCCACAGTTGTAAACTCACACAACAAAACCACCATTTGGAATGCTGTGATTTACTTGCTCAAGAAACCAAGACCCATAAAGCTCATAGTACATGAAATATCCCACAAATAGAATCTCAAGATCCATGGTTGTACTGTGTTCCCATCACTTCATCTATTTATAGACTGTCTTAGTCAGTGTTTCTATTGTTGTGATGAGACACCGTGACCAAAAGGCAAGTTGAGAAGGAAAGGGTTTATTTGGCTTACACTTCCATATCACTGTTTGTCACAAAAGGACAAGACAGAAACTCAAGCAGGGCAGGAACCTGGAGGAAGGAGCTGATGCAGAGGCCATGGAGGGTACTTCTTACTGGCTTGCTTCCCCTGGCTTGCTCAGCCTGCTTTTTCATAAACCCTAGGATCAAACCTGGTTATCTGTGTGTCAAGTCAACATATGACTGGCCAGCTGTCCTTGACTGTCTGTTCACAGCAATAGCCTAAGTAGCTGTGGCTGTCAAACTGAAAGTCCAACCAGCTTCTTTGCTCTCTTGGCTAGAACAGAACAATTGGCTGGTGCCTCATTGGTTCTGAAGTCAAGACAGTCCCTGTCTTAGTTAGGGTTTTACTGGTGTGAACAGACGCCGTGACCAATTCAAGTTTTATAAAAGACAACATTTACTTGGGGTTGGCCTACAGGCTCAGAGGTTCAGTCCAGTGTCATCAAGGCAGAAACATGGCACATCCAGGCAGATATGGTACAGGAGGAGCTGAGGGTTCTACATCTTCAGCTGAAGGCTGCTAGTGGAAGACTGACTTCCAGGCAACTAGGGTGAGGGTCTTAAGCCCACACCCACAGTGACACACCTACTCCAACAAGGCCACAGCTCCTAATAGGGTCACTCCTTGGGCCAATCACATATGAACCATCACAGTCCCTCTCAGAACTTAGGAGTGAGACATGGCCATAGTCACCTTTCTCTGCATCCTGATAGATTTAATGCACAAAGCAGTCGCTTGAAAATGCTGGCAGTCATTTGGTCAGTAGCATTCTCAGGACCCCAGATCACCTCCCTCCTTTGGTTTTTTTGATGAGTTGTTCTTATTTATGACCTGATGCTTTTCATGTAGCAACATTCTGACAGGAGATGCATGTGGATTCTTCCCCTAGCTCCTGCAAGTTCACCCTGAACCACTGGAGGGAGAATCCTGCTTAAGAAAAACAGTGGTTTGTTGACCTTGGGACCACGAGTCATATGGTACCAGACCAACTTCTGGAGACACTGGAGATGAAGGTCAGGCATGCAGATGTCAGCTCTGCCTATGGGATGGGTCCCTGGTTGGTATTCTGGACACCAAGAGTCAGGGAGTTCCCCAGCTGGCATGTGACAGTTGTGTTGTCACACGTAATTACTGAAGAAATAGATGGTGAAGCTACTCAGAAGAGTGGTTTGTCAAACAGAGAAGAGAACCTGCCTATCAGATGCCACTGTGTAGACCCTACAGTCCCATGTAACATACATTTGCCATAATATTTACAAGATTTCCAGGTTTGGGGGAATAGCCGCTGTTCCCTTTGTCTTCTCAATCTTCTCAGAGAGTATGCTGCCTTCCCTCTCAAGAGTATGTGCGAAGAACCAGCTGGCTTATCAGACTGGAGGTGATCTTGAGGGACACCCCATCCCCAGAGGATGGTGGTTGATGGTTTACTGAAACATGAGCTTAATCGAGTGTTGGCTGCCATTTTTTTGGGGGTGAGTGAATTCTCCAACTCATGAATTCTTTTCTACCATGGATGTCAAAGATGTGTGACCCCGCCTTCCACGAGCTCTCCCTTCTCCAGCCAACTGTGTTGTGAGTATAGCAGTCTATACCCTTACTTACATCTTTTTATTCCTGCCTCTGATTTCCTGAAGTAGATGTTTCCATTTCCTTTAAAACTCAAGAAATGAGACCAAGAGAAGTCGAGTGCCTGCTGCCCTGAATTCCAAGGTCAGCCCTCACTGCTCTGAAGGAGCTGGGAGCTGAGCCGGTGCGGCCCGGCAGGGCTTGCTTCTTGCTTTATTTTTTTTTCCCTTTTTCAACTGTAGATTAAGTTCCGGCGTTTCCAGTCGTCTCTTGGCTAAGAAGCAAACTTCAGTCTTTTTTAGTAAAGGTTTATTTTGACCAAGTGTGACAGAGAAAAGAAGTTTCAAATGAGGTTTCCAGGTTCACATTTGAAGAGGTTTGTAAAAGCAAGATAAAAATACAAGGTTTTCACTTCCAATTAGAACTGGATGTTAGAATGAATCTGTATCAGGTCACCGTGACCCATAAAATTCATTTCTTCTCTTCCTGGGAAACCTTTCTGTGCTTGGTGCCTGTGCTGAAAATAATGCTTTTTTTCTTTTAAAAACCTGGAAAATGCAAAGGAGCTCAAAACTCTTTGGGGTCATTCCCCCATTTCGTACATGATGGATAGTAATATGTAATGAAATTTTAATAAGTATTCTCTGTCCCTGTCATATAAAAGAGTGAGACTCTGCAGGTGAAATCTCACCCTGAGTCCCAGCCTCCTAGACCCCACACAGCACAGCTCAGGTTTGATGTGTGAGACGCTTACAGTAAGGTATTTTTCAAAAGCTCCCAACATATTTGTTGGTGGCCTTTTGGGGCCATACATTTCTGGGCTTGGCACTCTAAGGGTGGCAGGAAGGGGCTAGTGAACAGATCTGAGAATGGAGGTACCTAATGCCAGGTACCACGTCTGACCACCTGGAATCTGAGTGTGGTCTCCAGGTTCCACATAGTGAAAGGAAAGAACCAATTTCTGTGACTGTCACAAGTGTGCCGTGACACATACATGCACAAAAACACATGTGCACATACACACATACATTCATGCACACTTGCACACACATACACATACATATACACACATACATACTCATATGCACACACATATACACACAAAAATAAACACAGGGACATACTCATATACACATGCACATACACACACAGAGACACACATTCATATATACACATACACACAGATATACACACATATACACAATACACACACACACAGATATACACACATACAGACACATATACACATATACACACAAGCAAACCCAGACACACATGCATATAAACATGTACTCACAAACACACAGAGCCACACACGTTCACATACACACAGAAACAAACACACACAGAGACACACATTCACACACATACACACATATGCACACATATATACACACATGCACACATACACACATACATATACACAAACACACACAGATGCACATGCATATACACACACAAACACACAAAGACACACACATTCACACACACTCATATGCACAGGCGCATGTGCACACACAGGATGGCAAAAGAATAAGCTGAGACCATCAGCCTGTGTTTGTTCATACATAGCCACTTTTCTTCTTGTAAAAATGTCCTACCGTGTTATGTTTGCCTCATTATTTTAAATTCTCACCCAAATGTGCCTACATTTGGCCTGTTTTTATGGAGAGCATTTTTGGCCTGTGTGCTCAACTATTACGGCTCTGGCAATGCTTGTGTAATTACTTCATTTGGCAGTCATGTCTACTTTGTTATTTCTGTTTGCAAAGGAAATGCCTCAGTCCAGCCCAGCCTTCTTACCTGCCTTGTCTGTGGATAGTGGTTCTCTTGCCCTCTGCCCCTCCATCAGTGTTTTGTGGGAAATGCCAAGTTCCTTAGCAGAAGCATTTGAGATGCCAGCTGGGAAAGGATGTTGAGCTGTGACTCCAATAACCTTCTCTCGCTTACCTTGGTTTAGAACTAGAGAGGGAGCTGGAGAATCTTAATTTGACTCATACATTCCAGAAATGACGTCCTTGGTAATGTGCCTGCTGTAGAAGCTGAAGTACTAAGTTCACCTCCCAGCCAGGTGTGCTGGCGCTTTCCTGGGTCCCCAGCACTGGAGAAGCAGAGACATGGCGAGTTCAAGGCTTTGCTGGCTAGCCAGGCTAGCCTAATCAGCGAGCTCCAGATTCGGTGAGAGAGCTATCTCAAAAACCAAGGTAGATTACAATCTAGGAAGACACTGGATATCAGCCTCTGGCCTTAGCACGTTCTCATACCCAGGTGTACAAGAAATTGTATCTTTCAAATGTTAGCGGAGACCCAGCACTCTTGGTTTGAGTCTGGAATGCCTCTAAAGACTGTGTGCTGAAGGCTTGGTCCCGAGCTGAGGTACTGTGGGGAACCTCACAGGTGTGAGTGAGGTAGAATGTTACAAAGCTGGCACCCAGGGGGAGAAAGTTAGGTCTTTAGAGGCATGTTCTGGATGTCCGGAATAGTCAAGGTCTGGCTCCCCACCGCCTTTTGCTCTCTCTTTCTGTCTCTCTCTGTGTGGGTGTGTCTCTGTTTCTCTGTCTCTGTCTGTCTGTCTTTGTTTCTCTGTCTCTGTCTCTCTGTCTTTGTCTCTCTGTCTCTCTCTGTCTCTGTCTCTCTGTCTCTCTGTCTCTCTGTCTCTCTGTCTCTCTCTCTCTCTCTCTCTCTGTCTCTCTTTCTCTCTCTCTCCCCACAGCCATGGAGCAGTGGATGGGTTATGACACACACTCCTACCATGACGTTCTGCCTGGATAGAAACCAGTCAGAATGGCTAAGATTAAAAATTCCGGAGATAGCAGGTGTTGGAGAGGGTGCGGAGAAAGAGGAACACTCCTCCACTGCTGGTGCGGTTGCAAATTGGTACAACCACTCTGGAAATCAGTCTGGTGGTTCCTCCGAAAACTGGGCACCTCACTTCCAGAAGATCCTGCTATACCACTCCTGGGCATATACCCAGAGGATTCCCCACCATGTAATAAGGATACATGCTCTACTATGTTCATAGCAGCCCTATTTATAATTGCCAGATGCTGGAAAGAACCCAGGTATCCCTCAACAGAAGAGTGGATGCAAAAAATGTGGTATATCTACACAATGGAGTACTTACTATTCAGCCATTAGAAACAATGAATTCATGAAATTCTTAGGCAAATGGGTGGAGCTGGAGAACATCATACTAAGTGAGGTAACCCAGACTCAAAAGGTGAATCATGGTATGCACTCACTAATAAGTGGATATTAACCTAGAAACCTGGATTACCCAAAACATAATCTACACATCAAAGGAGGTACAAGAAGAAAGGAAGAGTGGCCCCTTGTTCTGGAAAGACTCAATGAAGCAGTATTCGGCAAAACCAGAATGGGGAAGTAAGAAGGGGTGGGTGGGAGGACAGGGGGAGAGAAGGGGGCTTACGGGACTTTTTGGGAGTGGGGGGGCTAGGAAAGGGGAAATCATTTGAAATGTAAATAAAAAAATATACCTAATTAAAAAAAAAAAAGAAACCTCTGCCATCTTAAACCTTTATAAGCCGACTATCTCGGTTCCTTCACAAATTCTGCAGATGTTCTCCAACAGCTTCTACTGGCACTTCCAAGGCACTTTGTAAGCAATCTCTTTGTGGAGACAGACCATAAGTTATATGAATTGTCGTAAGCCTTTGAAAGCAAGTACAGAAAGGATCTGCACCCTGCCAAGCAACTGTGGCTGTGGTAGTAGACATGGTGGCCTAGGCTCTCTCTGCCTGGTTCCGGAAAGGGAGATAAGAATTCCTGAAGGGAGCCACCTTACCGCACTCTCTCTTCCCAGCCCTTACCGCGCTCTCTCTTCCCCGCTCCTCTCTTTCCTTCCTTACTCTCTCCTCCCCGCCCCACTTTTTTTCTTTGCAACAGGAAACAGCCCGGACATGTCTTAGCCACAGGCCAGAGGAACTGGTTGAGAGAAACAGGACCCTCTGAGGAACGACATCAGAGAAAGGCTTGAAGACTCAGTGTTTCCTAAGAGCCGTTTGCTTCTCAGGGAAGGGATTTGCCTGCACGTGATTTGCCAACACAGCAGTCAATGACAGCATCAGCACCAGAAGCCTGGGAACAACCCATTCTGTGTGTTAAGGAGAATGGGGGCCTAGGCAGATGTGGGGCACGTTGTCTGCACCCTGGGCCCTCTCAGGGTTGGGGGGACCCTGCAGCATACAGGCAGTTGGCACAGGCTGTCAGTCTCCACTTCAATGTCAGCAGAGGAGATACTGAAGCTGCAAAGTATCCCAGCAGCCTGCAGGCCTGCCACCTCTCATCAGATGACCTTCTGCATAGAGAGAGAATCTTTCAGGACAGGAGAGATTCCCACCAGCTGCACGAGGAGGATTAGATCTCTGTGATAGAAGAATGATTCATGCTACAATAAAGCCAAACAAAACCTAATTGGGTGGGGTGAGACCCCCAGAAATTATGTTCACAGTGAAATACAGAAGAGAACTAATTACCCCAGGGCAGTGCTGCATTTAGGTAGAAATCTACAGTCAATTAGCATTCCATTTAATTGTTCAATTAATGAACACATAAATTAAATTCATAGTTTATTTCTACCACTAAATTACTTATTTGAAATGTTTCTTTGGAAAAAATAAGCAACTCAATGCACACATTATTAAAATGACTTAGCCGTGTGTATTCGGGGCTGGTTTTAATTGTAAAACAATCCATCCGCCACCGGCTGACTGCTGCCTGCCTTACAGGAAGCTGTATAATTTAATTCCATCTTATCAAGGGAACAGGTAAGTACCACACTGGCTGACACAGAATCCTCCAGGCATATTTCAAGACTTCCACGGGCAGGCTGCACATCACCCCTCAAACAGAGAGGCGATGCTCAGAGCGGAGGTTTTGATAGAATCACGGAGAGACACAGCCACAGTGGACACGTGGAGAGCACACTCCTGGATCCGGGGCTTGCCTGGGCCTCATGCTCCTGTGCACAGGAGTATAAGTAACAACTGCAAACCAATCTCTGGGATTGAGGTCCCTCCACAGAAACGTCTAGAAGCATACTGTTTAGTAGCTTTCATCTATGTTGACAGAAAAGACCCCTTCAGCAAGCTCTGGTGTTGCTTATGGCCTGGGAATCCTCAGAAGCCATACAGAAGCAGTGCTGGCCTTCACTGAAGGCGAAAAGGCCCTTGATGTTTAAGAGTTAGGGATGTCCTGTGGCTAGGAGTTGGGGTGTTTCTGCCCCTGAGAGTTGTTGAGGTCTTACAGAATTACTATGGTTTAATCAGACCTAATATCACCTTGCACAAATTACTATGTCTTCTTTCCTGGACTGTGGATGGAGAGGTAGTATGGTAATAGGGGCCAGTGAGTTTCCTGAGAATATAGTTATGGTGAAGGTCAGAGTTGTTTTGGCTGTTGAAAGGAAGTTTGATTGATTATGTCTGAATGGAGTCAGAAAGTAAACATGACAGTAAACCAAAGTGACGAAGGTACTACAAAAGCCACGTGCCCCAAGGGCTTGCCAGGGTAACGTGGGAATAATACCGCCTGGAAGTTCCTCTAAACTAGGGTTTCTGATCTCCAAGATGGTGGTGTGTGTGCTATGATCTACTTTGCAGCTGCGGGCAGGAAGAGCCATCTGTATACACAGAGGCAGACCTGAACTCTGGCCTTGGAGAAAATGTCTCAGCCTGTGTCTTAGAACATCTCCAAGAGCACCAGACAATGTGAATGTGAAACAATATGGCAGACTGTGCTTAAGATGTCACTCACAGCAGAGATGGTGCTCAACCTATCAAAGCAGAAGGCCGCGGGCTCTATAAACCAGGGGAGCTAGTGAAGGAGCCTGGGGGATGCCAGAGGAGGAAAAGGCTGGCTAGTGAGATGTGCCCAAGGCCTTGAGTGTCTCTGGAGCATGCCTATAATTTCCTCTGGGATCTACCTTTGGGGGGAAACCCTGGGATTGGGATGCACCTTAGTGGTAAAATGTTTCACTGGCTTGTGGGCACGAATGGGTTCCATGCCAGTGGCAGAGACCCTGGGAAAAGGTGCACTGTGTCTTCTGTTAAGCCTTCCATCAAGGCTTCTCCCAGGATGAAACCTGTTTCAAGCCAAAGGGAGCTGTGGGTCTCCTACTCACTCTCTATGGATTAAAGGGTCCAGGCTCCACAGCACCAAGGACAGCATTCGTCTCAGGGAGGATGGAGTCCCAACAGATCAGAGTCCTGAACTCTGTGAGCTGTGATCTCAGCAGTCACTGGTCCAGTCTCCTGATTAGAGGCCACCACTTGCTAACCTCCAGGTCAGGATCTTATTATTGATGCTTCCGCTTAGTTCAAATTATAATGGGATAAATCACTGCCATCTGCAGTCCTTGTTTATTGAATTTTGTATGATCCATTTAATTTGAGCCCTCCCATCTCTGAAGGTGAAGCCTATTGAAAATCCGTCTCTTTAGCCTCTCGTGGCCTAATTTATGTTTTCCCCTTTAGCTCCTCCGCCTGCCTTATTGCTGCCACTGCCTCCGAGGTCCATCAGGAGGAAGGCAGGCCTGAGAAGATTAACTTTCATACTGCTTTATTTGGTGTTCTCTCCAGCCAAGCAGACGGATCGGCACCTCCCTTCCCTGCGACTCTTTGTTGTGTTCAGCAATACATTACTCGTGTTCTTGAGTTGACTCAGAACAAACAAAAACAAACAATAACAACAACAAACCGAGAAAAATCAGTTCCTGACCGTATACTCTGGAGTTTGAATTTTTGTTTTAAATATAATGCTTAAAGAATAGGATTGGGGGGGAGGTTGGGGCTAAAGTGCTTGGCACACAGACATAAGAACTTGAGTTGGATCTTCAGTGTCCATGTAAAAGCTAGGCATGGTGGCACAGGCCTTTAATCTCAGCACTGGGGAGGTGGACTGGGGACAATCTCTCAAGTTTGCTGCCCTGTCAGCCTTTCCTGACTGGTGAGTTCCAGGCTAATTAGAGATTCTGTTTCAAAGGAGGTTGATGGCGTTCTGAGGATGACGCTTGAAGCCGTGCTCTGTCCCCACTTTACACTTGTACACACCTTGTATAGGCGTGCCCTCCAGCATGCACATATACACAAGCAACTCATTCAAAACAAGGCTCAGAGAGTTGGCTCTAAGGTCACACCCCTCACAGGCAAAATAAAGTAATCATGAGAGGGAGCTGCTCACAGTTAGAGGAGGGGTGGGTGGGGAGAGGGAGGACAGAGAGCCAGCCAAGAGGATGGGAATCAGGCCCAGTGCTGAGGTACGTGTGCACACTCCGAAGTTGGGAGGGAAAAGATGATAGGGATGTTTTTTGGAGGAGAAGGAGAAACCCCTGAAAAAAAGAAATGGAATGCTGAGAAAGACATCCCAGAAATGCCACCAGCAGACCCAACTGGGGAAACAGAGAGAGATGTGGCCCTTGAGGTAGAAAATATAGAAAAGAGAGAAATGGGAGCTTTGATTGTGACTGGGTGGAGGGTCCCTCCCTGCTCATTTCTGGACTTAGACTGTTTGTGAGATAGCAATAAGTTAAGTGCCTGGTGCCTGAAGGATGGAAATATCCAGGCTGCTGTGGGCCGGCAGATGTGGGAGGGATTTCCTGGACACTGGTGAGACAGACACTCCACCTTGTGGAGTGAGCTTGTGATCCATGGAGCCCAGCCAATCACTGGGTGAATGAATGATAGTATAAGCTGACCCAAGGTGTCAATCACAGGCAATTAATGTGAGTGACAGTCCTAATTAAGCCCTTACCTGAGCTGGTCCTTCATCTTGGTCTTTGCAACACAGCCTGTCCCTATCTTGATCTCTGATCTGAGGCTCTCTCCTCAGCATCCCGGCCCACCCTATTAGTAATGCTAAAATGCTGGTGTAGGGAGTTCCTTTCAACTGCTGAGTGGACGTGTGGGTGGAGATGAAGGATCACGAGAGCAAGGGAAGGCGGTTGGAGCAGCCTCCGTTAGCCTCTCCCTTTTCCTGATCCAATGACACTGACATTTCCTACAGAGATGTCGGAAGTCAACCCTTGTGTTTGCCTTAGCTTTTGAGAGAACTTACAGAAACTGGAATTTCTAGAAGAGATTACTAGGAGAACACTAAATAAATAATTACTTCGCACTTTTGGGCTGGAGAAATGGCCGCTCTTGTTTAGGTCAGCACCCACACGATGGTTCACACATGCTTACAACTCCAATTATAGGGAATATAATGGCCTCTCTCGCCTCCAAAATGCTGCATGCATATGGTAGACATACATATGTATAGACAAACACTCACACACATAAACTAAGAATAAACAAACATTTAAAAGAAAGAATTCGGAAATAATTGGCACTTCAAAAACGTGTGGTTTTCAGCCTTTTCTGTGAAATACATTACAAAAATAAAAAATTAAAATCTTACCTAAATGAACTTGAGGACTGTGGTGGCTTCAATATGTCCCCAAGGGACTTGGAAGATGGCTCAGTCAGTAAATAGCTTATTGTACAGGCAGAGTTTGAACCTTAGAACCCACAAAAGAAGCCAGCAGCATGGAGGAGACAGGAAATCCCCTGGAATGCACTGGTCAGGTAGACTAGCCTAGTGATAGAGTTCCGGATTCTAGTGAGAGACCCTACCTCAAAAGGCAAGATTAATGACATCATCAAGGTATAAAGGTTGATCTCTGGCCTCCATATGCACAGGGTACATTTGTATACATGCATCTGCACATATATGTGCACCCATGCAAAAGTTCAATCCTGATGCAGCAGCATGTAGGGTGAGGGGATCTGTAAGGCTCTCCTCTCTGCATGGGTCCATGCTTTGGTTAATATTGTGTGGTGGATTCCTGCTGAGAAGATTTATTTGGCCACCTCCCCTATCTTGAACTTGCTTTCTCGAGCTTCTGACTACTACTATTTCTTCTTCTTCTTCTTCTTCTTCTTCTTCTTCTTCTTCTTCTTCTTCTTCTTCTTCTTCTTCTTCTTCTTCTTCTTCTTCTTCTTCTTGTACTTCTTCTTGTTCTTCTTGTTCTTCTTCTTGTTCTTCTTCTTGTTCTTCTTCTCCTTCTTGTTCTTCTCCTCCTCCTCCTCCTCCTCCTCCTCCTCCTTCTCCTCCTCCTTCTCCTCCTCCTCCTCCTCCTCCTCCTTCTTCTCCTCCTTCTCCTCCTCCTCCTCCTCCTCCTCCTCCTCCTCCTCCTCCTCCTCCTCCTCCTTCCTCCTCCTCCTCCTCCTCCTCCTCTTCTTCTTCTTCTTCTTCTTCTTCTTCTTCTTTCTTCTTCTTCTTCTTCTTCTTCTTCTTCTTCTTCTTCTTTTCTTCTCCTCCTTCTCCTTCTCCTCCTCTTTCTCCTCTGTCTTCATCTTCATCTCCTTCTCCTCCTCTCCCCCTCTTCCTTCTCCTCTCCTCCTCCATCTTTGTCTTCGTCTTTGTCCTCCTCCTCCTGCTTCTTCCTCCTCCTCCTCCTCCTCCTCCTCCTCCTCCTCCTCCTGCCTCCTCCTCCTCCTCCTCCTCCTCCTCTTCTTCTTCTTCTTTCTTCTTCTTCTTCTTCTTCTTCTTCTTCTTCTTCTTCTTCTTCTTCTTCTTTCTTCTTCTTCTGCCTAGGGAAGGTGAAACTCATAGGCCATGGAGGTGTGAATCCTCAGCAGTGAGCCTCCCAACCTCTAGGATGAGGTAGAAGAAATTCAGCCTCTCAGAATGATTCAATCTTTGATGTTTTGTAAGAGAATCACAAGACAAGCCCTATATGCAATATGGGGGACCCTGTTCATGACCATCTTAAAGGTCTTTGCCATCCATGGTCAGACATGGTTGTTTCCTGTTTCCTGGGTGGCTCTGTTGATGGGTGTGGTATTAGTCCATGTGTGACATAAGATAGAACATTTGGTGAGTCTACTTTCCCCATTTCTAGTAGGTTTTCCTCTCTTCTTCCTTTGCTGTGCAGTCTCAATTCAAGTTTAGTCATGAATATCTTCTACTGACCAGCTGTCTTGTCTGGTGCCAGATCCTGTAATCCACATTTGAGGCTGTCACCCTTTCCCCAATGTGGTGGTTTGATTAGAAATGGCCCCCAAAGACTCAGATGTTTGACTATTTGGTCCATAGGGAGTGGCAATATCAGGAGGTGTGGCCTTGTGGGAGTAGGTGTGGCCTTGTTTGAGGAAATGTGTCATTAGGGGGTGGGCTTTGAGGTACCAGAAATTCAAGACAGCTTTATACCTGCTGTCTGTGGATACAGATGTAGAACTCTCAGCTCCTTCTCCAGCCCCACGTCTGCATGCACACTGCCATGCTTCTTACCACAATGGTAATGGACTAACCCTCTGACACTGTAAGCCAGCCCCAATTAAATGCTTTCCTTTATAAGAGTTTCTGTGATCGAGGTGTCTCTTCACAGCAAGAGAAACCCTAACTAACCCACCCAGCTCCACCACAGCCATCCTCTGCTTGGTTTTACAGCTGTTGCTTGTTGGAGGGGTGTTTCCTCACCTCTAACCTTGGTGATCACACTTTGAAATCCTGAAACCTTCCTGTCCCCATCCCTCATGGTACCTCCTTCCTGCTGTGTGCATCAATAGACTTCAAGACCTGCCCAGGGCTCCCCTGAACCAGGGGCCTCCTGGGTCCTTCCCAATGCCTATCTCAAAGCATCTGTAAACACATCAGCCTGTGGGCCTTGAACTGACACGAACCATCCATCTAACCTACACCACATCCCTGTGAGCACTTTACAGAGCATACATTAATGCCAGGAAGGATCACCACAACTGCAGCCAAACAGCTCCCAGAGGAGAAAGCATGCTCCCTGTGGCGACTTCTGCTCTGTGAGCTCACCCTCCTTCCCACTGTGCTGCTGCAGCAGCCTTACTGCATGGCCTGAAACATCTTGCTCTGAGGAGTTGAGTCTTTACTGTCTGAGGAGCCAGGAGCGTGACTTTGGCCTCTCAACTGACTTTGGGGGGGACACATGGCAGGTCATGAACCACTGATGGAAACCGTAGGATGAACCTGAGTTATAATCATGAAGAAATCATCATCCCCACATCACAATTCTCCTAGCAGCTTGAGGTTCATACAAGGAAGGATAAAATCACAGTCTTTGGGTTCTTCCTGATAACCTGATCTTGGTACTATTCTTTTTTCCTTTGTTTTTTTTTTTAAACGATTTTTTTTTTTAACTTATTATATATAAGTACACTGTAGCTGGCTTCAGATACTCTGGAAGGGGGCATCAGATCTTGTTATAGACAATTGAGAGCCATCATGTGGTTGTTGGGATTTGAACTCAGGACCTTTGGAAGAGCTGTCAGTGCTATTAACCTCTGAGCCATCTCTCCAACCCTTGATGCTTTTCTTGATCAGTGTTTCCATGTTTAGGTTTCTGAAAACAACCTCCCAACGTGGGGAAGGAGAGAGAAAGAGGCCGTGCTGTGGACTTCCTGTCTGATAGAATGTGGCCAGTTTGCTTCACTGTTCTTGGAACAGAAAGGCTAGCTCTGGTGTGGGATGCTTTCAGCCTCTGTGGGGTTAACACAACAGCAGTTCAGTGGCGTATTAGGAAGAACCACAGAAGGACCGGCTCCTCGCTGCCTCGTCGGTTCCTGAGCTGTTCTGTATTTGATTGACACCTTGGAGTGCGGTCTCTGCTGCCTTCTGTTCCATAAAAAGACAAGGGAATGCGCTCATCCCCTAGATACTTCTGTGGCCACGTGGAGGCTGAGGGCCAACTCTAGCTTGCCACTTGAGCGGCAGAGGGGAGGATAACCCCAGCCAGTTTTGGCAGCCACATCCACTGAGCCTGGACCAGGGTCTTTGTGGAAGGGTTTCCAGGTTTGCAGAAGTGGGCTGAACCCAGGACTTATGCAGAGCATAAAAACTTCACCCTGGTTTTAGAGACAGAGTCGGGCAAATGTACAGGGATTCTGATTTGGTGGTGCTGTGAGTGGCAGGCACCTCCTCGGGTCTTACTGAGTGGCTGCCTATGTGCTGCCAAGCACAAAGCTGTTTCCCGCTCTCCATAGCCACCTCTGTGGAAGCTGTGTGCTTCACAGGCAAGTTCAAGGCTGAGAAGGCCAAGGAGATGAGAAGTCGAGAAGTGGCCTCAAACCTTTAACTCCTGAGAGTGAGGGTCATTCTAAAGCAAATCTTCTAAGCTCCACAACTCACTTCTGGTGTGGAAGCCTGTGTTTTTCCTTCCTCTTCTCTCCTGTAGTTTGGCTTTGGAGCCTCAAGCCAAGAGGCAACAGACTGTCCCTTAAGGTATCCTAAAACCCACCTCTTCCCAACCCTACTCTAGATAGCATCCCCCTGCCACTGTGCTGCACAGCATAAGCCAGAGGCAAAGAGCAGCTGGGCTGAGCAGCCTTTTTTTCTCTTTCTTTTTCTCTTTCTTTCTTTCTTTCTTTCTTTCTTTCTTTCTTTCTTTCTTTCTTTCTTTCTTTCTTTCTTCCTTTCTTTTTTTTTTGTTGTTGTTTTGTTTTTTTTTCAAGACAGGGTTTCTCTGCATAGCCCTGGCTGTCCTGGAACTCACTCTGTAGACCAGGCTGGCCTTGAACTCAGAAATCCGCCTGCCTCTGCCTCCCAAGTGCTGGGATTAAAGGAGTGCGCCACCGCCAAGCCTGGCCTTTTGCTTTTAAAACTGGAGGTGGAGAGATGACTCACTGGTTAGAAAATCAGGAGCTGGAGAAATGGCTCATTGGTTAGAACATCAGGAGCTGGAGAGATGGCTCACTGGTTAGAACATCAGGACCTGGAGAGATGGCTCACTGGTTGAGAGCACTGGCTGCTCTTGCAGAGGACCAGGATTCAGTTCCCAGCATCACAACTATCAGTAACTTCAGTTCTGGTGGATCCCATCTCTCCCTTCTGGTCACTAAACACACTGCATACACATGGCGCACAGTCATACACATAAAATAATAAGTAAATGCTTTTTTAAAAAAATACCCAACATTGCCCTTTTCTGTACATAGTCTAAATAAAATCAAAGAGAGTGTAAATGAAATTTCACAGATTTACTGCTAAGTGTTTGTTTTTGCTTGGCAAGAGGTATACCATTACATTCCTCATTCTGTGCATAACTGCCACATATAGACGTGTGAACACATCCATGCATGAACCTATCTGGGTCACGTACTAAACAGCACCACTGTGACAGAGCGTTATGGCACATACATCTTAAAGAGAGGAAAGGTTTATTTATCAAATGGTTCCGATAATATCAGTCAATCATGGCTGGGAAGGTCAAAACTCATATCACGGTGTCCAGGAAAAAGTGCAGCAGGCTTAAGAAGAAATAATATTATAAGAGAGAGGGAGAAGGGAGGAAGGAAGAGAAGGAGGGAGGGAGGAAGAGGAGGAGGGAGGAAGAGAAGGGAGGAGGGAGGAAGAGGAAGAGGGAGGGAGGAAGAGGAGGAAGGGAGGAAGAGAAGGAGAGAGGGAGAGGAGGGAGGAAGAGAAGGAGGGAGGAAGAGAAGGAGAGAGGGAGGGAAGAAAAGAAGGGAGGGAGAAAGAGGAGGAGGGAGGGAGGAAGAGGAGGAGGGAGGAAGAGGAGGAGGGAGGGAAGAAGAGGAGGAGGGAGGAAGGGAAGAAAAGAAGGGAGGGAGGGACAAAAGGAGGGAGGGAGGAAGAGAAAGAGAGAGGGAGGAAGAGGAGGAGGGGCAGAGGAAGAAGAGAGAGGAAGAACAGGAGGGAGGAGGAAGAGGAGGAGGAAGGAGGAGAGGGAAGGAGAGAGAGAGGGAGGGAGGGAAGGAGGGATAGAGGGAGTGAGGGAGTGAGGGGAGGAAGGGAGGGAGGGAGGGAGAGAGAGAGAGAGAGAGAGAGAGAGAGAGAGAGAGAGAGAGAGAGAGAGAGAGACTGGAGATTGCTTCAGAGGGCAATGGGGAATAGACGCCAATATTCGTGTTACTCAACCGTACAAATTTCTTGGGATTGTTTTTGCCCAATGTAAAAGCAAATCAGATGAAATATTTCTAAACATGTAGTTTCCAAATGTGTGTGTGTGTGTGTGTGTAGAAAACTATCTGATTTTCTTGAGTCTCTGGGTCACACCCTGAGCTAGCCCTTCAGCGCTGAGCCACACAGAAGAAGCCCAGTGCAGAAGTGAGGAGGAACAGCGACCTAAGAACCTGCAGCTTGAGTGTTTCAGATCCCAGGTCAAAAACTACCAAGGTGACATTGGAGGAAATAATTCAAATGTGATTTGAAGGCGACAGACAGTCCAGAATAGTCCTCCTGTGTACAAAGCCTGTCACTGGAGGTCCTTGTGGCTTGATTCATTGACAATGAGCCTAATGGCGAACCCTGATTTTCAAGTTATCCATGATGAGCGCTTGAAGTACCAATTTTCTGAACGCTAGATAAGGTGGAATAGGTTTGGTGGTGAGAATCTCGCTCCATGTAGAGCTCAGCAGGGCAGGCATTGATATTCATTCCTAGCTGTTATCAGTCTGACCTCTACGGAATGGTCTGGATTTATGGCAAGTGCATTAAGGAGTCTGATGGTCACTGCAGCACTCCATCCTGGGTGATAATTAACAGTTACACCAGGAGAGAGCTCAGCTTAGGCTGAACTAGGTAGGGCCAAAGCTCCTCACTTACAGAGACATCCATGTGCTTGGGGAAAGCTTAATACCAACTTCCTAAATGCTAAGTGTCTATCTGTCAACAAGGCAGTTGATTTGCTCTGTGTGTGTGTGTGTGTGTGTGCTATGCATCACATACATGTAAATAAATAAAAAGTAATCATGGACATTTAAATGCATGTATGTATTGTAAACATGCTTATGCAGATACATGGTTAAATCTGCATATCTCAGAAGTTCCTATCTGATCTTCTCCAGTTGCTACTTTGTCTGAAGTCTCCATCTATTTCTAGCAAAAAGAGATGAAGTGTCAGGGCCCATTTAGAAAACACTCGTGACCTGGTATCACTTAGCAACATTGTCATGAGCCTGATGTCCAGCACTGAAGTGACAATGCCATCAACACCGTAGGGCTTGACTGTTTGGTACTCTCATAATCTTAGCTCTGCTCTCCATAGGCATTAATGTAGAAATCATTACTTCTGACATATACATGCTTATTTTCACTTAATGAGTGGAAAGAATGGGTCTTAGGAAGGTACATCTCAGGTTCTGGAAGATTCTTTCACAAGTTTTTACTCTACAGATAAAGACATCAATTGCTTAGATAACCACACACCCAAGCACACATACACTCTTTTGCATTTTAGAAAGATTCATCCTATTTGTTTAGTTGTGTGTTTGTATGTCCACCTGCATGTGGGTATGTGCATGGGAGTCCAAATGCCCGTGGAGAGGACATCATATCACCTAGAGCTGTAGTTACAGGAGGCTATAAGAGAGCCAGTGTGGGTTCTGGGAACCCAGTTCAAGCAAGGGCAGAAAGTGTTCTTAATGACAACGTCATCACTCCAGGTCCCTCTCCTACAGTCTTTATGTAGTCAGCTACTAGAGTGAGAAGGAGCAAGACCAGAAAATTCCAGTTGTTGTTACTGGCTAGTGTGGTTTTTGTTTTCCAGTTGAACAGCAATGTTAGGTTTGGTCATACACAAGTCCCTGCATAGTCACTATCTGGCTTTCACAAGGGAATATTGTGGTGACTGTGGTGACTTTTCATTGCACTGATAAAAGTGTCTTTCTAAAACTTTCAGCACATGTCAAGTTCTTTGCATTCACCTGGCCAAGCCCAAAGTGGCCACGGCCAACTTTTTGACTTCACCTGCACCTTGACAGCCAAGGTGAATTCACAACAGAGATGACTGGAGAAAAAGCAGCATGGTACCAGGATCCAATGGTAGTGTTAGCTCACCTGAAGAGCCTCCATGAGCCATGCAGTTTCCATAGCAATGCAACCAAGCAGATCTCAACGTGCAGTCCAAGGAGCATCTTGCACAGAATCAGAGCTTGGACAGGGCCTCAGTTCTGACCCATGTGTTGAGTTCTGGTCTGTGCTCATGACAGAGGGTGAGCTTCCTTTATCCCTAACCCTGGAAACAGACAGAGGAGATCTGTATCCCTCTGGACACCACCAGCCAGCTCATGAGCACTGTGACCAGCCAGGCCTGATGCTCTGCCCTCCCCACCACTCTATGGCCAGGTGCATTTTCCTCTAGGGATACCCCCTTTTATGTGGCCATGGTAGTTCTTGCCTCTGAAGTGCTCTGGGGTACCATGGTGCTACCACCTTACAGTCTCCTGCCAGCCAGCAGCTAGTTTTATCAGAATTGCTGCAAGCCAAATGAAGGAACGGGGATGGGTTCAGTCCTTCAGGCCACCAAGGTCTGGGAATGCAGTGAGGCCCTCTGTGCAAAGGACAGTTTTTCCTGACTGGGAAGAGGGGATCAAAACCTTTGTATAAATATTTCACAAGTCATAGGAAATAAAAGACTTGAATTCCTTATCTGTACAGTGTTTGGCAGACACAACTAATGTTTCTTCCAGTCCCGATGGAAGCCTAATTCTCCTTCGAAGCCTCATGAGCTGGGTGTTCACTGTCTGCATTTCTATTTGCATGCTGGTCCTCTGAACTCCCACCAGAACAGTCCTAAGCTCTCCTGACAACTCTCTGGTGCACTGGTGGGGCCAGCATCACAGAGGCTGAGCAGCCCTGTGAGGCCGGACATCACTGGAACAAGTCACTACAACACGTGCAGTAACAAGTGTGTTCTGAGACAATTAGCCTCATCTCCTTGTCACAAGCAAGATGGAAGATACAGCAGTCAGTATAACAAAAGATATATTATTATGCTGCAGTAAGAAACATCCCTCAATAGCCTCTGCATCAGCTCCTGCTTCCTGACCTGCTTGAGTTCCAGTCCTGACTTCCTTTGGTGATGAACAGCAATGTGGAAATGTAAGCTGAATAAAAACTTTTCTCCCCAACTTGCTTTTTGGTCATGATGTTTGTGCAGGTATAGAAACCCTGACTAAGACAGTCTTGTTATCTTGAGTGAGTGCCTTCCCTGGGTTCAGGTTATCAGGTGCAGCCTTGGGCATAGCAGGGTTCCTGACTAAGCTATTTTTTACATGTCTAAAAGGCATTTTTAAAATTATGCTCATGCAGACAGAGGCTGCGTATGAGAGATCTTGCTTGCACGGAAGGGGAAAAGGCTCTCCCTGCTTCGCTGTCAGGGAGAGAGGGCTTCTTCCTGCATTGGTTGGCTCCATTCAAACCTACAGCCTACTGTTGGAAGTGCTCCCACTCAGAACAGGGCCTCCTGCATGGTGAGGAGAAGATGCTCAGTGCCTGAATCAGAATAGCAAATGCGCTCCCCACCTCACCGGCCTCCCTGACTCACCGTGCTCCCCGCCTCACTGTGCTCCCTGCCTCACGGTGCTTCCTGCCTCACTGTGCTCAATGCCTCACTGTGCTCCCTCTTCTGCTTTTGTGAGTCTCCTTCACTTATGAGCAACCATAAAGCTTTGCTTTGTGAAGACACACCAGTTGAAGTGCTGCCCTCACTCTGTGGACCAGGTTGGCCTCGAACTCAGAAATCCGCCTGCCTCTGCCTCCCAAGTGCTAGGATTAAAGGCGTGCGCCACCACCGCCCTGCTCTTTAACTTCCTTATGATACATACATTATCACTGTTAAGTTTGACCAAAGAACCTGGCTGCAACCTGTGTCTATTACAGAAAAATCTGAATTTTGATTGAATTAAAAAGCCATGGACCCAGTTGTTGCCAAAAGAATTTAAAGCAACATCATGGAGTCAGCCAGTGGCGTGGTTGCTGCTCATGGAATGAGGTTTTTAGTGAGAATTCAAAACAGAAAGAAGCAGAAAATGTGCAATTGATTGAGGAAAGGGGGGGGGGATAAAACACAGATATGGCTCACAAGACTCGATGAAAGAGAAACCCCAGTATTTTGCAGTAAGACAAATAGAAAGTCGTTTGGAGGGCAAGACCCCATCCATGGATGATTCCAGTTTGTACAACAACAAATTTGTTTGAAAGCAGACAGCCTGAACCAAGGCTGCCTCTAGGGCGGTGGTTCCCAGCCTGGGGACAACAACCCCCTTGGGGGGGGGGGTCCATGACCCTTTCACAGGGTCACATATCAGATACCCTGCATATCAGATAATCACATTATGATTCCTAACAGCAGCAAAATGTCAGTTATGAGGTAGCAACCCAAATAAAATGGGGGTCACCACACACGAGAAACAGTAGTAAAGGTCGCAGATTAGCAAGGTTGAGAACCACTGCTCTAGGGCATCAGGCTCACACAGACTCATCTAGGGTGACCGTTCATCAGGCTCAGCTAGGCAGGCATTCGGCAACCACAGCAGCTGTGAAGGAAGGGGGTCGGGAACATCGCGAGCTGGCAGTGCCCACGCGGCGCTGGTGTTGCAGGCAGGCGGGATGGGTGAGGAGGTCCTGGGGGCTAGCACCAGGCGTCTAGGAAGCTGTTGAGGCCAGGCGATGTGTGGCAGGATTGGGGTCCCTGCGTAGAGCTCCTGCATGGGCTGTGTTCGAGGCTGTGAAGATGGATGAACAGAAGCTGCAATGGGGACCTGAGAATGCTGTAGATGCCAGCGACATAGGGAGGGTAACAAACCTCAGAATTGTGAAAGAGAAAAAAATGGTTGTACCATTCTTAGCCAGATTTGAAGAAAGTTTTAACTAAATACTGGGCAGGATGATGGACTCTAGCCAGGTTCATTCCAGGGTTCCTAGGAAATGGCCACACTGTCGCATTGTGCGGAGGCTTATACATCTGCTATATATTTCTTGCCAGGGCCCTCCCACAACCAATCAGGGGCAAGCTTACATCCTGATGTGTTTCCTGCCTATATCTGCCTGCATCCAATCAAGCACTATCGATGCAATTGGATCAAACCAACTTGTTTAGGTGAGTGAAATCAACAGTAGCTAGCAACCAGCATTTAACTTTGGGTCTCACACAGGGAGGGTGTAGACACCTAGCAGAACTTCCCAGCAGGAAAGCCCCAAGCAAAGTATCTGGAGGAGCAGGGTCACCAGAGGGAACTCAGATAAAACTAAGGCGGAGTCCCCGACGCCAGCCCTGCATCTGTAGCATTTAGTGGTTGCCCTGCTGAGTTTGATCTGGCTTTGATAGACTCTTGCTCCTTTATCTTCTTACAACTCCTTTTAAGAATGAGAACATTTATTCTGTGGCTGTTTAAGTATATAGTTTGGTTTCAGGTTTTTCTTTATTTTTCTATTTTACAAGCCCATATTTTTCAACCTGGGCTAGTGCTACCATCTCCCCATCTTTGAAGTGCTCTCTCTCTCTCTCTCTCTCTCTCTCTCTCTCTCTCTCTCTCTCTCTCTTCTCTCTCTCCAGTGCTTGCCCTTCCTCCAAGGCAGCCACTCTGTCCCTCTCACTGCCTCAAAATCCTTGTTCTAAATCTACCAATAACCGCTGGTCTTCTCCAAGGATAAGTAAGACTCAAGGGCAGAACTTGATTTGGTGGAAGCTGTCTGAATCATTTTTATATCTATAGGTCATTCCACGCCACTAATAATCAGAGTTCATCAAAACAGATGGCAGAATTGTCCCAAGCTAACAAAAATTTTACCTTTAAAAAAAAAAAAACTGGGCAAGAATATATTTTTAGATAGTTCTGTGTCAGCATCTTCTGAACTTAGTTGGCCATGAAACATTTTTAAATTATAATATATTGATGGAACACCAAGAAGAGTTCATGAAATATAAATGCAGGCTGAGATTAAAGTGGACAGCACCCCAAAAGACCTCAAAGGTGAATTAATTGCTTAAAGAGACACCAAAATGTGACATTTTAGCCCTTTGCTTTCCCATAGAACAACAAAAATTGCAGAGATTTTCTTAAGGGAAAGTTAAAGAGAAGAACAACTTCATGGGGAGCCATTTTCTTATTAACATTTTGGCCTCTTGCTAGGAAAGAGTGCATCTCCAAATGTCTCCTTTCACCCCCTCCCCCGGCTCTGCTCTAAGCACGGATCTGCTTGAAATAGGGCCGATGGTGCTGCAGGCCTTCCTAAGTGAGGCACAGACCCAGATCTGTTCCTAAATTTTAATTTCAGCAAGATATTGGATGCCAGTCCTCTGTGGTGACTGAGGAGTAACATGCCAACTATGCTTTTTACAGTGTTTCTGAGCAACTGAGATAGATAGACCACTCCCCAAACCCTTATTTCCAAGAGTATTTATCAATCTGACTTGAGTGTTTTCTTTCTTTTAAATTCTCCCTCCCTCTCCCTTCCCTCCTCTGCCACTCCCTCCCTTGATTCTCTCTCTCTCTCTCTCTCTCTCTCTCTCTCTCTCTCTCTCTGTGTGTGTGTGTGTGTATGTCTGTCTGTCTGTCTGTCTATCTACAGGCTAGACAGCCGGGCGGTGGTGGCGCACGCCTGTAATCCCAGCACTCTGGGAGGCAGAGGCAGGCGGATTTCTGAGTTCGAGGCTAGCCTGGTCTACAAAGTGAGTTCCAGGACAGCCAGGGCTAAACAGAGAAACTCTGTCTCGGGGGAAAAAACAAAAACAAAACAACAGGCTAGAGAAAGGCATCAGATCCCCCTGGGAGTTACCAGCAATTGTGTGCCACATGAGCAGGGGTTCTGGGAACCAAGCCTGAATCTTCTAGAATAGCAAGCCCTCTTAACCACTGGACCACCTCTCCAGATCTCATTCTTGGTACTCTAGAACGGAATTTCTGACACCACTCCCTTTAGCTAGAAGATTTTACTTCAAATATCAAACAGTTTGGGGCCCTCAAGAACCAAACATCAATCCTGCTGAAATGACTGCCATTTCCAGAACCCGACCTCTTCTACCTGGGGCCTAGGGGGAGCCAATCGGTGCACTTTAGATATTAAAAGCATATAAATGTTGACTAATTCCACAACTAGAGGTTGAAATATTCAGATACAAATATGGGACGTGAAGCAGTAGTCAGTCACCCGACTGTCTCGGCCGGTAGAGCCAGGTGTGTGGTTCCCGGATCCCAGGACCTTTGACCCCAGGTATGGGAAGTTCACTGGCTGAGCTTACATGCTAGGCTGTTCTGTCTACAGAGACAGGGGCATGAGGCATTCCCCCATATGTGTGCTTCCCAAGGGTCTCTGTCCTAGAAGTCCTGGCAGCATCACACTATGACACACATTGTGGCTTCGACACACACCTCACTTCTGACTTTCGTGGGCTTTTCTAGAGGAACCAGGGAACAAACTCCAACCACTATGATATCGGAGAAAAAAGGGCCCTTTCTTTTTTGTTTGTTTGTTTTGTTGTTGTTGTTTTGTTTTGTTTTTTGAGACAGGGTTTCTCTGTGTAGCCCTGGTTTGTCCTGGAACTCACTCTGTACACCAGGCTGGCCTCGAACTCAGAAATCCGTTTGCCTGTGCCTCCCAAGTGCCAGGATTAAAGGCGTGCGCCACCACTGCCCAGCGCCGCCACCTTATAAATTCATAGAAACTACTGTATAATCTGCAGTGATGTTTAGTGACCTACGGGGCTGTTCTACATTCTTGCCAGCTGCTCCTCCTCTCTGTGTTGATGACGCTTCCTTGGCTTTGCTCAGTAAATTTCCACACAAGCTCTTTCCGTTTCACACTTGAATTCTTTCCTCTAAGAGCGAGAACCTCTGTAACTGCTGCAATCCTGGGTTTTGCTTCTAAAGCACCTCTTGTTCCTCTTCAATGCGGATGAATTCATTGCTTTGTTCTTAACTCTTCAAGATGCCCCTCGAGGTGGCCCTCTGTCACATCTGTCTTTAACAGGCAGAGGCAAACATGTTGCAGAGAGATTAATAGAGATGGCTCTGACTCTGTGGGTGGGGAGTAGTGATCCTGGCAGAGGCCAGACTGCTGTCTTGAGGCTCTCTACTTCCCGTTCATTTGGAGTATTTTGAGGGTACCTCAATACACACACACACACACACACACACACACACGCACACGCACACGCACACGCACACGCACACGCACACGCACACGCACACACACACACACCTGGGGTTTGTAGTTGGTCTCAAGGCTGGGACTCTTGTTCCCTGTATCACCTTTGGACCAGATGAACCATCCCTGTACCCTGCCCAGAGACATTCTAAATAGCGTGTCTGTCTTGAAGACAGTGCTGATTTGGAGTCTTTTGAAAGTCCCTTCTTTCTGCCTCTCATCCTTGCCTCTGTGGTCTTTATCTGCCACCTTTCCTGAGGCTGGGGACTGCCTATCACTCAGATTTCTGCAGCAGCTTCCCCGAAGCACAGAGAGCCGGACAGCTCCGGGAGGCTCCTTGGCTTGTTCTTCCCCTGCAGAAGCCCACAGTGCTCTGGGGTCAACGAGCAACGGCCTCGCAGGCTCATCTCCCACAGGGAAGACTGATGAGTGTGAAGCCTGACTCACGTCTAAAATGGATGTCTTCACGTGAGTGAACATTTTCACTTTTCTCCTGTACTCCGTATTTGGACAGAGAACGCAAACAAGAAACCGGAACCAGGGTCTGGAAGGGTGGCTGGGTGGTTAAGAGCAGGAGCTGTTCTTGGAGACCAGAGTTCCGTTCCCAGCCCTCACATCCACTAGCCCACACCCACCTGTAAGTCCAGTTTCAGGGGAGCCCACACCCTCGTCTGCCTTCTGTGTGTATCTGAATACCAACGTCCACACATATACACATAAATTTAAAATATTAAAAATTATACATCTTAAATAAAGAATAAAAACTATCTATAGACCAAATCATCCAGCAGATGAGCACAGAATTTTATAACAGGATACATTTTCCTGTCACTATAGCCACTAGGTCTGGTTTTTTTTCTCTTCCTTTTTATTTTTTTCCCCAGGCAAGTTCTCATGTAGGTCAGGATGGCTATGAATTCAGTATGCAGCCAAAGATGGCCTTACGTCTCTGATCTTCCTCCCTCTATCTCTCAAGTGCCACAATTTCAGGTGGGTGCTGTCAGGCCTGGCCTTTGTTGTTTTGGGTACTGAGCCTAGATCTTGGTGTGTGCTAGGCACATACACTACTAACTGAGCTCCATCCACAGCCCACTGTCATGCTTTTGAAAGCAAACACCATAAGCAATTTTCAATGTGTTTTAGTATGAAATTACTGTGAATGATTATTGTATAATAGTCAACAGTAATGACAATATTTTACCAATTTCTTAGCAAAATACATTCAGATTTTTCCCTTTATTTACATTATACATACTAGCATAGTAAACATCTTTTAGCATGAGTCTTCAAACATGTCTTATTCCATTTTTTAAAGATTCTAACTGCAAGGTATTACCTGAGACAATAGTGATGGGCGCTATTGATGATTTTCACTTGTGTTTTTAAGGGTCCAGTGGGGAAACTGTGTCTATTTAAATGACCAACAGGGATGATTAAATCTGCTTCTTGCTGCCACAATTGATTCAAGCGTTTAATCAATAAATTTATGTTTTTAGTTTGCATTGACTTTGTTTCACACTTCTAAAACCCTCAATTGGTCAAGGCACAGGGAGTTATAGACTGTGGAATGTTGAGGGTCCAGGGAGTAACAGACCGTGCAATGTCCAGCTCCACATGGGATGTCCATCTCGCATTCACTCACAGCAGGACTGAAGGGTCATCATGGGAGAGGAGGCAGAGAGCTTTCTAGAGTCAGAGGTGTTGGATGATTGCAAGCAAACAGGACAGACCAGAAAGGACACCACAGGACAGGCAGGTCACCACAGGACAGGCAGGACAGACAGGACAGGCAGGACAGACAGGATACCACAGGACAGATAGGATACCACAGGACAGGCACGACAGACAGGACACCACAAGACAGGCATGACAGACAGGACACCACAGGACAGACAGGATACTACAGGACAGGCAGGACAGGTGTAGACATGAAAAACAGAGCTGTAACAGCATGCTCAGAGATGCACAAACTTGAGGTAGACCTGAGCCCAGCAATGAGGGAGAGATGTGCATAGAGTCCCACCCCTATGGTCTATTGACGTAGAAAAATACTTCAATCTTAGCTGAGCAGCATTTAAAAATAACCTTTGTTTGTGTTTTTAACTAGTGTTATTAACCTGGTATAAATGAAAATTTGGCTATTTCTGCAAAGTAAAAAGCTCAGGAAAATAAGATTAGAAACTAATTAAAGTCCTGAATGGATGAAGTGAGGTAGGCGCAAACCACTCTTGAGGTAACCATTTTAATTTTGTTTTCAATTTTGAATTCTATAGAGATTTTTTTGTGTGTCTGAAAACACTCACAATAAAAATAAAATCTTAAGAATATATTTAAGGAAAAACTACATCTAATTTTAAGTCAATTTATTACCCAAAACACTGAGAAAACCACGAATTCAAGGGCGTCCCGGTGAGCTATGTTAGACCCACAAGCAGGGACTATTCTGAAGACAAAGAGAGTGACCACGCTGCCCGTGGTGGACCGTCACACTGCCCCCTGGGTTAAATATTTGCTTGCTCATCTGTTTGCTTTGGCTTCTTGAGACAGAGTCTCACTGTGTAGCCTGGAATTCTATCATCCTGCCAACTACAGATGTACATTACCACACTCAGCAATGGCCGCCCGCATGGTGAGGAGGCTGAGAACCCAGACCATGAGGTTGGGTACTACAGAAGTCCCAGTCCTGCTGAAGACTGAAGGCCCCCTGGAGAGCCTCTGGTCTTCAGTCCACCTTGGGAAGCTGGAGAAGCTAGTTCAGAGGTCAGAAAAGCTTGGTTACAGCAGCAGTGGCGGCAGCAGCAGCAGCAGCAGCAGCAGCAGCAGCAGCAGCAGCAATGAAACCAACTTGCTTACCAGCCCCAAGTGCAGACAGCAGAGGGTCCCTTGGACATCTCTGCATTTGGAGCTGCTGCCAGAAGGTGCCAGGCACTCTAAGGTCCCCTTGGTGAATCCTTACAAGATCCACCCTGTGGTATGTCTCTTAGCGATTCCAGATCAAATCAAGTCGAATGCAAGACTAACCCTCAGAGTAGAGAACCTGTCTCGGGCACCCAGAACCTTTCTAAGAACCTTAGCTCACAGCCAGCTCTTTCCCCTCAGAGTGCCAGGTCTCCTGAACTGTTTACCTTTCTCTAGGATTCTGCCACAGGTCTGTGTCCCCGACCCCCATGGTGCTGAAGCTTGGGGGCACTTTTGCTGAGAGTAAGCATCCGGCGCATGCAGTCACGACCCTTCTCCTCCTCCTTGGTGAAAGCTGGGCCTTAGTGAGGAAGAATGATGACAATGGCAGAGAAAACACACAGGGCCTATTGTCCTGGCAGTGTCTGTCACTCCTGAGCTGAGTTTCCCATCCTCACGGGTTTCAACCATTCCAGAATGTGCTGTGGAAATATTGCTCTCCTGGAAGCGACCTGGGAGGGCTTGGCTGCTATCACTCATTAGGATCAAAAATACCTGTGTAACTTCTCACCATTTAAACAGCCAGTCCCGTTCACGGTATTTGCTGGCAAGGGGCCAGCTTTTATGTATGCATTTGTATAAGCCCAGGAGTGGCTGCAGGCTGGAATGGACCTGAAGGAAACAAAGGCCAGCAACTCTGAGACAGAGAGGCAGGTACTGCGAGGGTGTGAGTAACCAGCTCCTGGAGCAAAGCATGTCTTCATTCACTCGTGTGTCTAAAAATGTCTCACCTCCAGCTTCCTGCCAGGGACACATTCACAATAACTGGGCAACTTGGTTGGGTGGAAGAGAGCTTGCCTATCATGAGCAAGGCCCTGCTTAGCACACACTACAGGAAGACAACAGGGAATACAGAAGTGACCAAGGGAGGACTTGTCCCAAAAGAATTCTTGCTGAGTACAGAAGCAGCGTCTGTCTCTCCCAACTGACAGCAGCTGGAGGCTCCCCTGACAACAGATGTCACCCATAGGATTTAGCTGTATGTAGTTACCAGTTCATTGTGGGGGTGGGGGGATTAGGCAGGGGCGTGCATTCCAGGTGGAGTAAGATGTTGCTAGCTTTTATCTACCTACCTGAGTCCAAAAACCAACAGGAAGCTCCCCAGGATTCCAAGTCCCCTTAGAGAAGCACAGTAGATGTGTTCGGGCCCTTTCTGGACCACTGCAGTCTCCTGGTGCCGAAGGCAGGGTCCCTTCTAGTGTTTGGAAGAAGTCTAAGGTAACTGTCAACTGCACCCTCAATAGACACAGAAATGCCAGGGATGAGCACACTGAAGTGAGCCCAAGGGGAGATCATTGTGGGCTCACCAGAGAAGGAGTTTTTCATGGCGGGGAAGCATCCAGAATAGTGTGGGGTATCATCTAAGCCCAGCAAGGGCCCACCTGAGTCCTCATGCTGGGTAAGGTGGACAGGGGCCTCAGGACCAAGTCAGCTCTCTCCTAGCAAAGAGTGACTTTAATACATGGTGAGAAGTCAGACAAGAGCCATGGAGACAGAGTGCAAGGCAGGGAAGACATGAGTTCTAGTCCATGCTTGGAAACGCAGAGGTAGAGAGACAAAGACAGGTGCAAGGCAAAGAGGACCTGAGTTCTAGTCCATGCTTGGAAAGCAGTGACAAAGACAGGTGGATTCCTGGGGCTGACTCAGCAGACAACTGAGGCTCCTGGTGAGTTGGAGGCTAGTGAGAGACCCCCATTCAAAGCACAAGGGGGTGGCACCTGGGGAACAACTGAGGTTGACCTCTGACCTTCAAATATGCACAAACAGGTGTACACACCCTGGGAAGTGAGATGGGAAATGCTCTGGGGGAGAGAGCAGCTGGCAAGTCTCACACACACACACACACACACACACACACACACACACACACACGGGAAGAGACACATGCACACAGAAGGAAATTAGAATAAGTATGGTCTTTTTAAAATTTTGACTGAAAGTGGGAGAGATGGGATATTTCATGTCACAGTAGGAAATGAGATGAGAAACGCCCTAGGGAAGACACCAGCTGGCAAGTCATTGATACCTCGACCTGTCACCCACTTCGTCTGCCCTGGGGGAATAGGGCCTGCAGATGCCTGGAAAACCATTCTTAGCTCCTGCACTTCTGCGTAAGCCTGGGATTCACATGTCCTCATCATGGCTGCTTGACAGAGAGGAAACTGAGGCTTAGAGACTTCTGATGACTGGCTCGGAATGACTAAGCCATGGGGGAATTCTGCAGGATGGTGTCCAACCTCAGCTCCCAACCCCAGCGCTGTCTGTGACCAAGACAAGCACACGCCGTAGCCAACTTGGCCATCTCTTTGGAGGGACCTCACGCACCTGTGTTCTATTGGGGACCGTGCCTGGCTGCTTCCTCTGTGCCTCAGAGGGAGCTGAAGCAGAACACACTCCGTCCCGGCATCCAGCAGAGCCTTCCCTTAATTACAGGTGGCAAGCGGGGGCACCACGGTGGAGCCACGCTTGGTTAATCTGATAGAATTTTTCAAGGAAACAGCTCCCAGAGTCCGCAGCAGGAGCCCGGCTATAATTTCCTTGGACTTCAAGAAAGCTTTTGATAGAGTGGTACACAAAAGACCAATATTCCAGGTCAGCAAGTGTGTAATAGTGAAGAGAGCAGCTGGAACGGGCCTGAGGCTTGTCACCATCTCCAAGACAGCGGAGATAAGCGTGGGAGAGGGCAGCTGGGCAGGGAGCTGTGGCAGTTCTGCGGACAGCAGCATTCTGCCCGGCTCTGCCCATTTCCTGAGGGTTCTGGCAAAGATGCTTGAATTAAGGGGGGCTGCTTGGTTTTATCGGAGGCCCCCGGACTTGAGCTTAAATTCTTCAGTCTGAACGATAGGCAGAGGTGCTCCTGGGTCAGGAGGAACTGAGTTCTCTAGCTTCAGCTGAAACAGCGATTTTCGCAGAAGTTGCTTAAGGGAATTTAGATTCTTCAGAGGATTTGAAGTTATCTGAGCGGCCGAGTGTTTGAGCTTAGCTGTAGCTCTCAGCGCTTCTTTACCTTCTGAAGAGTCTTCTGAGCTGCCTCTGAGGAGTCATGTCCTCTGGCTGCCTCAGCTCACACAGCATGCTAGAAGTTTATCCTCAGCCGCACAAGGGGAATACAGGACTCCAGACTGATGAAGTTAGCCTCCATCCATGTTCAGGGATGGGGTGGTGACCCTTCAGATCTGTGTCAGTACATTACAACACACCCAAAATACCAAAAAGGCACTATTTTACCTGGGGATGGGGGAGGTGACTAAAGGTTCATATTGTAGATGGTCCTGGTGCTGTTGTATTTTGATATTAATTCCACTTTCTCAGGAGGGGCAGTCTGGAATGAGGGATGAGTCATGTATCCAGGCAACTCCTTGTAAACCATCCCCAAATGAACAAAGGAATCAGTCATTGCCTGGGTGAGTAGGCAGGACTTCCAGGTGGGACAGAGGAAGAGAGGAAGCAGGAGAGCGTTAGGGACTTTTTGGACAGGGATAGTGTAAGGACAAGATGAAGCAGCTAATGTCTCCCAGTTTCAATTGAGGAATCCTGGCGGATCTGCCACCAGAGGATTTAGATTTTATATGCCTTACAAGATTAGAATTCTAGTTGTTATGCCCAGTATTGAGTTACCATTGTTTCTAACTAAGTCTGCATGGCATTTTTCTTCACACTGTAGCTTGACTGGGTTCCAGAGAGAAAGGTAGAGCGACAAAGAGTGGGTTTGCCTGATGTGCCCCACAAAGGCCGTGGGGGACTTGAAGCATGAGGCTGGCATGGTACCAACCCTCCAGCGGGAACTTCGCTAGCTGGGTGGAGAGATTTTGGAGCTCCGAGCTAGAGAGTCTCCAGGAGATAAGAACCAGTTGATAAGACCGACGGGGCTGAGAGTAGCTGGGTTAAGTGGGGAACTTGCTGTTCTTTTTCATATTTCCCCAAAACAGGCCCAGGCCATGCTGTAGCCATTGCTGGGGTGAGGCAGGCTTGGTACAAAGCAATCAAAGTAGATATCAGAACCCAAATGAAGGAGCCTCTGTACAGTGCATCCAGGCCCGAGACAGGGTGTTGAGTTCATTCTTCCTTCTTTCATCATCCCCACCACCATGGTCATGATGACCGCCCTACTGTCATTACACCTCCGCCAACATCAGCAACTCTATGTCCACTGCCATTACCACCATGTCCATCCCTTTCACTGCCACCTCAATGCAGTTGTCCATGCCCAGCATCTATGTCTAATGGCTCACTGTTACTTTAAGATATGCTGTTTGGACTTTCTTGAAGTGATCCTAAACATTACCTCATGTTACTAAGCCCGCCCCCTCCCATTTGCATATGATCTAACAGAGGCCTGGAAATCCAGTATCCATTTGGTCCACAGACATTTTACAATTCTTAAAATGTAGAAACAATTAGAGAACCTAAAAACACGGCATCTGAAAAAGTTCCTAGCTTCTCTTCTGGAGAGCAAAGACTAACATAGTTGAAAACAAAAGAACAAAAGGAGAGGATCTGACTCGTGGTAGGAGGTGAGGACAGAGAATCTACACAAGGTCTTATGTGAGATTGATGGGAATTTTGGCTTTTATCCCATGACTCATGGAGAGATTTTTCTTTAGAAGCAAGGGAGAAGATTGTAAACTGAACATTTCAGAGTAATATCAGGTTTCAAAGATGAAGAGCCCCAAAGAGATATGAAAAATACCCAAGGTGGATGCTTTAGGATATAGAGAAAGATGGTGATGAAAGAGGAATTCCCAGGGTCCAACACTGTAACAGGAGTTTGCTTCAATCCACCTGTGGTACTAGTCACCAAGTCTGAGGGTCACCAGCAACTCTGATGGTAAGCTCAACCTCAGCCATACTGATTTGTCAAAGACGTATTTATTTCATTGCATGTGTATGTTTAAGTATCTACATACATGTCTGCATGCTGCATATGTGTCTGGGACACATGGAAGCCAGAAGAGGGGATGGGATCCTCTGGAATTAGAGTCACAAACAGCAATGGGCTTCCAAGTAGGCACTGAGAATTGAACCCAGGTCCTCCTGAAGAATAGTAGGTGCTTTGTAAGCACGGAACCATCTCCCCAGACCCCAGCCATAGTGAACTTGAAAGCCATCACAACTGTGCAGTTGATAAGTCCTGTTTATGAGAGACGGAGGTGAGTTTTCTTCTAGCTTTTCTTGCTTTGTAGATAGTGGCTTGACGACCTGCAGATGGTGAGAAGATCCTCTGTGGAGTAAAAGACAAAGACAAACAAGAGCACAGAGGACAAAGAAAGATGAGGCCAGAGCTGAGGATGCTCACACTGGACAGCCAAGTGGGAGACGATAAAGGAGGCAGGTCAGAATGCGGTGCATCTGGGGGCTGCTCAGGCATTGACCTCACAGCTGCGTTAGCTGCCAGGGGCACCTCTTCCAAGAGTAATTCAATTGAGAATGAAGGAAAGACAGAGATTGGGAGAGCTAAAATGGGCTCTGGATTTTAAGGGTCTACAGAAATGGACTGGCTAGGGCTCCTGGGCTGGTTGCACACCAGCAGCTGCCGACCTTGGCTTGTGTAAGCCTTACCCAAGAGAGTGCAGATGCTGCTCTTAGACCAGGTGAGTGGGAACCTCTACATCTGCTACTTTTTCAAGGCCTTTAGTGGGATAAATCACATGCTGTTATATAATGGGAAGGTCTCTCACAGGATAATGTATTTGAATATTTTGCCTCCCAGACGTTGTCACTGTGTGGTGAAGTTATAGAACCTTTGGGATATGGAACCTCTGGTTCCTGTCAAGTCTGTGCTTCCTGATATTCCTGTGACAAGCCCTGTCGTGCATCCCATGACCACACTTCCCCACCATGAGGACTCAGCCTTCTGAAACCATGGACCAAGATGACCCTTCCTCCCCGCAGCGACATCTCTTACATATGTGGTTGAGAAAAGTGGTTCTTGGACATGCCGCACAGCCTGCCTACTTTGCTGCTGGTCCAGGATTTCTTAGTGAATTGATCCCACTGTGAACCTGTCACTTCCATTATGTCTGCATCATCCCCCAAAGTATTCTACACACAGCTGACCCAGCTTATCACTCCAGAATAAAATTAAGTTTGGGACTGCCATTCTCAAGAACTGCTCTAGCCCATGGTTGACATGTACCATGCTGGTTTGAAGTAGATTGTCAAGATCCTTGAAAATCCAGACTATGACTGTGGGGAGAAGCTGGTGATAGGAAGTGAGGAGGAGTAGGGATTCCAAAGTTGAGTTCAGTGACACAGAGATGAAGTAGTGACAGAGGAATCAAGACCTGCAATGGGTCAGACAGAAGCAAAACCAGGTAGGACCAGAGATGAGATCTGGGGTCAGCTCAGATGCTACTAAGCATGCATGACTGTGGGGTTAAGTCTGTCACAACCTAACTGAGTGGTCCATTTGGAAGGAAAGACAATTTGTCTCTGAATGCACACGTGTCTCTTTCCAAGCCCAGCTCTCCACAGGTGTGTCCTCTAGTGACACAGTCAGTCACACATGAGTGAACATTTTTTAAAAAGAAAAATTGTATAAGGCATTGTCTCGTTAAAACAGTTTGAGAATATTGGCAATGTTCTGTTGCTGTGAAGCCATGGCCATGCCAACTCTTACAAAGAAAAGCAGTTGATTGGGACTGGCTTACAGTTTCAGAGGCTTAGTCCATTATCATCTTGGCAGGAAACATGATGACTGGCAGGCAGAAGTAACAGGTGGCTCTATATCTGGGGTGTATCAGCAGGGATCTGCATATAGCAGGAAGGGAGAGAGAGACTGGGCTTGGCTTGAGCTTTTGAAACCCCAAAGCCCACACCCAGGGACACACTTCCTTCCACAAGGTCACACCTACTCCTACAAGGTCATGCCTCCTGACGCCCCTCAAGTAGTACTGATCCCCAATGACCAAACATTCAAATATATGAGCCTATAGGATCCATTTTCAAATCATCACATTCTACAACCTTAAACATGTAGTCATATCATAATGCAAAATGCATTTAGACCAATTTCAAATGTCCCTATGGTCTACCACAGTCTCAACACTGTTTACAAGTCCAAAGTTCAAAGTCTCTTCTGAGACTCAAGGAAATCTCTTGACAGTAGCCCCTGTAAAATCAAAACTAAAAAGCAGGTTGCATACTTCCAATAATCAATGGCACAGAATATATATTATCACTCCAAAAGGGAGGGAAGAGAGCACAGTGAGGAAATTCTAGGCTGAAACAAGACCAAAGAGTTTGGCAAACTCCAAACTCTGCATCTGCACATCTGCGTCTGATGTCAAAGTGCTCTTCAGATCTCTGACTCCTTTCATCTGTGGACTGCAACAACTCTCTCTGGGCCAATTCTAGACACTGTTAACCCCTCTTCTTAGCAGGTGTCCCAAAACTTTGGCATCTCCAGCATCTTTGGATATCCAAGGCAACTTAGACTTCACTTTCACAGCCTCACAAAATGGCCTCTCAGGACCTCCATATTCTGTAACCCCTCTCTTGTATCCTTGACTCTAAAGCAAGAACCACGTGTCTATAGCTGTCAGTTCTTCTGTTGCTGCTGCTGGGGCTGGAGCTTGGCCCCTCGTGTAAACACATTTTCACTGGCTTTCAGTTACTCACGATTTCCTCCACAGCTTAAGGTTTTCTTTAATTCCTTTTCAAAGGTTGGAATCTTAGCAGGGTGAGGTCTTGCTATGAGGTCAGCACTTCTTTTATTCCATCGAGCATTGGCCTTTTTTTCAAACATCTTATCTCCTTGAGCAAAGGACTTGGAGACATTACACTTCCTGGAGCTCCTTTTCTCCTCAGACCGTGCATTTTGTATTCTTTTTCCTGGCTCAGCTTTCTCCTCCTCATTATAGATCTGCAGAAGACTGGCCACTAAATATCCACATGGCACAGTCAATACTAGGCTGCCTCGAAACCTTCCTTGCCAATGCCATTAATCCAAAAATACACTTCAATTTAGCCTCAGGCAGACTTTTAGGACAAGGGGGAAGCAGCCACATTCTTTGCCAGCACACAAACACAAAGGTCTCTACACCATCTACTAATATTCTGCCCTCCAAAACATGAGCTGGCCTCACATTGCCCTCAGTTGTACTGTCTTCTATGCTCCTGCTAGGATGGCCCAGGACTCTGTGCTTAACTCATTCAACTGTTTTCCTAACTCAAAGTCCCAACATCCATATCCACCAACAGGCAGCACAGCCAGGCCTGCCACAGCAATGCCCTGCTCCCTGGCACCAACTTCTATCTCATTCAGTGAAGAGATCAACTCTTATAAAGGAAAGCATTTAATTGGGACACGCTTATGGTTTCAGAGACTTAAACCATTATCATCATGGTGGGAGTCATGACAGCATGCAGGTAGACATGGTGCAAGAAAGAAGCCAAGAATTCTACATCTGGATCAGCAGAAAGCAAAGAGAGAGTGACACTGGACTTGAGCTTCTGAAGCTGTGACACACTTCCTCCAACAAGGTCACACCTACTTTAACAATATGTTTCCAATAATGACACTCCCTACGAATCATTGGGGGCCATTTTCATTCAAACCAGCATATGACCCAAGTATCTCCAGCGACCTGCTCTGGATGATGTAGATACATGGAGGAAGTAGCTGGATTTGGATTCTGGATACATATATATATATATATATATATATATATATATATCCTTTGAGAGGTAATCTATACTGCAGTAGCTTATGTACAGGGAATTAAGGGTCCTGAGTAAGCCAGGATGTAGCAGTATTGCATCTGGGAATCCTGCCATAGAGCTGGGGAAACTCAGTTGCTAAGGTGCTTGGCATACAATCCTAAAGTCCTGAGTTCAATTCTCTTAACTCATTAAATAAAAAGCCTGGCAGGATGGCACATGCTTATCATTCCAACACTGAGGACACAGAGACTGTAGGATCCCTGGGACTTGATAGCCAACTGCCCTAGCCAGTCTGGGAGCTTCAGGTCCTATGTGAGTCCCTATTTCAGAAAACAGGTGGAGAGCAATCATGGAAGACACTTAACATCGATTTCAGACACTCGTGTGCACCCATAGACATGAGCAGATATGTGCCCCTCCCCTGACAGGTGTACATGATTTTATACATACATGCACACACACTCACAGAAAGAGAGACAGAGACAGAGAAGTTGGGGACTTAGCACTTCCCTGGTGCAGAATGAATTGAAAGAGTTGGTATGCCCAGCCTCCAAGAGCTGGTGCTGCACTGGCTGAATCTGGCTTAGTCTGGTTTCTTCTACTCTTCCCTCCTTGGATACCTGAGATAGAGAATTTCACAAGTGTCATGTCTGGAGACTGCTATGATAATGTAAGAACAACTTCTCAAAAATTCAACAATAATACTTTGTGGTATGTGTATACTGAAAAGTGCTGCATAGCCCAGTCTGATCTGAACTGGAAGAACCTGCAAGGGCGGCCACCGGGGTGTGACATCATCCCACAGCTCCTTCAGGTGTAAGTCACACTTGCCTCGATCATTTAGGTGGTCCCACCCACACTGGGGTTGAAAAGCAGAAGACAGAAAGGTCTCCTGCCTTGGACTGTAAGCAGCAGAATAGCCTTGCTTGTCGGCCTAAAATCAGGCCCTGCAGAACCTAGTCTGTTTGCATGTAGCCTCCAGAAATGTCACCCAGTGTGGAGACACTGGGTTTCCTGAACTGCAGGAAACCTTGGGATTATCAAGGTCCCAGTCTTGCCTGCGGCAAACAGCTGTCAAGGTTAGAAACAGCCCCCCAGCTCCTGGGAGTCACCATTCTTGCTCAAATTTGTTTCCAAAGAGCAGTAGAGACCCCCACAGCGAAGCTACATAAAAAATGCTTAATGCTGCAAATCCCTACTTGATTATTCACAAAAACTGCATTGTGCAGATAACTTCAGTTGGGCCGATTCCAATTTGAAAACGCCAGGTAAAAATGCATACCCCCAAATTCATAATTAGACAATGTTTATTGCCACAGGCTGAGCATTTAGACTGTTGAATATGGGTTAATCTTGGGTAGATTTAAAACACCACCTGTTCCCATCTGCTAAAAAATATATATATATATTATAATTGTAATTTCTGTTTCACTGAAGTGCTTAATCCCCATGTGCTTCGCTTCATCTTTTGAATAAATAGCTGGATTCAGAAGGCCCCCCTCAGTCAGAGAGCAGGCCCGTGGCTCCGCACATGTTGGGGTGTCTGTGGGTGTGGTATATGTGTGGGTCACAGACAACCTTCTCAATGAGACTTCCCTTGGTGGAGTTACCGAGCCTCACCCAGAACCAGAGGATGTGCTCAGTCCTATGAGAGGCAAGTCCTTCTGTACAGAGTTCTTTGCACAGGTTCTTGGAGCGCCAAGGTGCCACAGCCTGTGTTCCAGACCTGCTCCAGACAAACAGAAGGTTTATGGAAGTTACTCCAACTTCCTATGTTCAGTGTTCTCCAAGGGCTGAGTGATGACAGGAACCAGAAGGAATACTGATTGGTGCCCTCATAAATTCCGCTATTTCTGCTTTTTCTTCAAGGCCATTAGGCTGCAAGACGGCTCACTCCACCCTCCTTGTTTCTATTAAAGCCAGAGACAAGGGTTTATCCCCAAGGACCATTAGTGGCATTCTAAGGACCCCAAGTGTCCAAGGTAAGGGCCCTGAGGATTCTCAGCCAGAGACAACTTTGTCCTCAAGAGATTTATCTGTAGTTCCTTCAGTTCTCACGGAGATGGGATGATCCTTGCATTCATCCATTGGGTAAGGATCAGACAAGCAGCTGAGAGTCCTGTAATGAACATTACTGCCTCAAAGCAGAGGGTGATCAATAGTGCCAAGACTGGGACCTTGTGACTGGCCTTGGCACCGACTTTGACTGATGTTATCACCTGTGAACTTTTGCTTCAGTGAGTCAGAGCAACCTCAACACTCACAGAGGAGAGCTGCCAGGGGCCGCCCAGAACCTTCTGCCTGAGGCAGCTGAGCATCCTCTACCAACCCCAAGCAGCCATTGTTCATTTTGATTTTCTACTCAGCCACAGTCTCACAGGTCATTAGGCCACATGTGGACCAAGACAATTGTCCAGAGAAGGGCCAGGTGTCCTTTCTCCACTGTGCCCCAAATGCGACACTCAATATGTATGAGTCTGACTCTGAGTACTCCTCCCCTACAAAACCTGGAGGAACCAATGTTTACAGGGAACTATAGGTGTCTGCTATGGCGTTATGTCAGGCTCCCTCTTGAGACCCTGCAGACGGTGGCCACAGCAGCAGCCTGAATCCATCTGCACCCGTTCTTCTGAGAGACATTGAACCGGGTCATCATTACAAATGACCTGGTACAGGCTTGTTAACTGATGCTCATGGTTGCATCAAAGGCAGCACAGGATGGAGAATATGGCTGCAGGGTGAAGCCAAGAATACCCCAGAAACTTCCCAGAGGCTACTTCAAGGGGCAGCAATGAAGTCACTATGCCGTCATACTCCCAGTGGCCCTGCTCCCCAGCAGCACTGAGATGACGATCACCCAGCCAGGTCCCAGGCAGGCCTTGAGCTGTCCCCAAGAGAGGGGTAAAGGTGAAGCCAAGATGGAGCCCAAGGCTGGCCCAGAACTGTCACATATCCCATCAAACACAACCGACTATCTCCTCCTCAAGAGCCGCGATGCAGAAAAAGAAATGTAAATTAAACAGAAAGGGAAGGAGCAGAGGTAGATTTAGGACGCTATCTGTACAGGTCAGCCCGGGAGCCACAGGATTAGAGAGGTCTGTGAGAAAGTAAAATCTTAATTTTAGGTTCCTCAAATGAACCAAGTTATCTACAAATGGAAAAATCCCTCAAAATGGAGTGTTCTGTAATAACACATTTAAAGGTGGTCCCTTTATGCAGGTTTATCTTAGCTTTATATTAAGCGTGCACCCCAAGGTTAATGCACATATTTGAAGAGTTGGACTGGGGGCCAAAATGTGGGATGAGGGCATGAATGGAGGGACCATGCCTTTCACGGTACTGAATGATCAGAGGAGAGATGCGAGGATGAAGTGGCCCCTGGCGCCCCAACAACTGTTTAGAGATTATCAGCTACAGTCTGAGGTCAGTCCACGAAGAGCAGGACACGTGCCTTTTGTCAAAGCTTCCAAGGCTGGGCCAAGATCAGGGTCTTATAACCTCAAATGAAAATTTGCTTTGACTTACATGTAACAGTTTAGGGAATTATTTACTAAATTTACTTATTTAGAGGGAGGCTCTAGAGGAGGGCTTCACACTGAAGAATGAGAACAAGGTATACCTTCCATCTCACGCAGTGTTGGGGCCCCAGTGGTGTCTGGAATCTGAGAGCAAAAAGCATTCACAGCATTTAAGGACAGAAGCTGAATGACCTACCTGTCCACACAGATGCTCTGAAGACCACCCTAGGCTTCTCATGTTAACCAGATAGGTGACACACACTCAGACATCCTGTCAATGGCTAGGGGCACCATGATATAAATATATAGCCTGAGGGAAGACATCTAGAAAGGACTCTGAGGGCCAGAATGTCAGGGAATGATGCTAACATGATGTCAGGTTTTGTGTGTGATAGTGTGTGCAAGTGTGCAAAGGACTATGAGTATGTGGCAGTGTGAGTGTGCAAAGGAGTGTTAGTGTATGAGGGTGTACAAAGGATTATGAATGTGTGCCAGTATGTGCCAGTGTGCAAGGAATGTGAGTATGTGACAGTGTGTGTGACTGTGCAAAGGAGTGTGAGCATGGGTGACAGTGTTTGTGTGCAAGTATGTAAGGGAGTGTGTGTGTGTGTGTGAAAGTGTTATGTATGAGTGCATATGGTGACCTGTGAGAACAAGGCAGTGTGTGCGTGTGTGTGTGTGTGTGTGTGTGTGTGTATGAGAGAGAGAAAAAAAATGTTTGTGTAATGTATGAGTAAATAATTAGTGTGTGTGTGTGTGTGTGTGTGTGTGTGTGTGTGTGTGTGTGTAATGAGTGCATGTGTATTGGGGGATTGAGGATGTGTTCAGTAGGGTTAAGGAACTTGAGAGGTGTGTGGCTGGGGAGCTAGGATGAGGGAGTGTGAGCGGCGTGGGGAGAAGTATTCCAGACAGCAAGGAGCAGCCAGAGACTTTGGGAATGGAGAGGGGGTTTTCTGGTGTTCTTAGCTCTCAATTATTAATTTTCTCACATACTTCCTGTGCATCCAGGTTCAGGCTACTCTTAAAAGGAGACAGAGCTAAATTTCCCTGTAGAGAAAGATCTGCACTCCATACTCATTTCAGAAAATTCGAGACCCACGGCTATTGAAAATAAAACAGAAAACTTTAGGTCTGTGCTGGCCTTCAGCTTTTGGGGTTGTTAATTCAGGCAATCAGTATGTAGGGCTTGAAGCTCTCAAGATTTGTAAAATATTTATGAGACAGTAAAGGAAAGTCAGAGGGCCGAGTCACGAGTCTGTTAAGTAAGGAAATGGAGACGGGAGCTAATGGGTTTGTTGCTTGGATTCCTTATGTATCAGACGCTGCAGACCAACAAGATGGCTGACTTTGTTAGAGCTCGGGGAGGAGAGAGAGCATCAGGCGCTTCTCTGACTATGGTGCAGAGATGCCCACGGGTTGGTTTATTTATTTATTTTTTTTATGTGAGAAGCCACATCCTGCTTCACTTTTGGGTTCTAAACAGTTCTATGGCAGAGCGGGTGAGTGGGATGTTTTTGATGCAGAGACTTTGCTGGAAGGTTCAGATGCTTCTCTTTCTGTCTATCAAGCAGCCCTGAGATAGGGCTGATGAACCAGCCTGTGGCTGACACCTGTCACCCCAGATTTCCATCAGCCCTCCTCAGCACCTTCTGCCTTTAGAAGGCTGTGTCAGGGCCCTGTGATATTTCTCACTGGAATGCGATGATTCATGCTTATTTCGGAGCAGAGGGAATATTTACCTGCTCAAAGCAATCACAGATCTGAGATAGTTAAACTAAATTTTGAATTTCACCCTGGCAAATAAATTTATAGGAAATGCAATTATTTATAACTGTGTTACACACTACAGTAAATAACAGAATTGAATGACTTAGAGAGAAAGTGTCAGCTATCCATACAAATTCCTGCAGCTGGGGTATTTTTAGAGGCAACCTAGGGCTGTAGGCGCCATCGCTGGGTGGCTATAGAGCCCTTTAAGAGCCAGGGGTTTATTTTCTGATGAGCAGTCTGAATGACCCCAGCCCCACCCATCGGCTCATGCCTAGGCACAGCACTTGTACTGTCAGTTAGGCAATGAAGCCATTTGAGGGGATCCAGCTGCCTTCTTATAGGATGACTTCCCACAGTTATTCTCTGAGCAATTCTCAATATATCGACTCTGAAGTCTATATATTGCTCTGAGTCCCTAAATCCAAGAAATTCACTTAATCTCAGAAAGGCTGAGAATCTATAGAAAGACCAGTATTCCCAGACCACCTCTGTTACCACAAACCTGAGGCTCACATGCACATCCTTCAACACCTTCCCAGTGGTCCTCACACTTAGAAGAGTCCACATGGTTGGGATCCCCATGGCTTTTCTCGATTCTCCAGGGCCACACACTGCAGCTTGGCTCACCAGGCTCAGAACAAGCTCCCAGCCAGTTGTTTGACAAAATCTTAAACACATATATGCTATTACCACACCTTGGGACTAAAACTCTTACTTTGAGGCTGTGTGGTTTTCTTCCTCCAGAATTGCCAGTAGGTCAGGTAAAGGATCTGGCCGACTGTTCACAAGGACACTATATCCGTTTCTGAAATGTTCAAGTCTTCTTCCCATAGCCACCACATTTCTTGATTGATTGGTGCAATCTGATCTTAGAGATGAGATCCAGCCAGCAACACAGATATACTTTCTAGGGCAAAGTGTACTGCTCTGTGTTCATGGCTGTTCCTGTGAATGCCTTCCCACATGGGCATATCCCATCCTGTTGAAATCTGGACCACAGACCCTTCTCACACATAGCATGTGGACTGAAAATCCACAGGTGACACAAGGGACCACTGATCACAGGTAACCGTCCTCAGCTACCACAAGCAATGATTTTTACAAGGCGCTGCCAGCTGGCACGTTACTTTGCACATAAAATTCCTATGATTAGCTTGTCCTCAAATAGCAGTCTGGGTGCTGGGTCATCTTTTATGTAAGGTCTTGTGCATGCTGCTGTGGCTGATGAGTCAGCCTACACTCCTCTGTGCTTCCATCTTCTCACCCGTAAGATGGTTCACTACAGACCAAGGCACCTCTGCATCTGGATGAGGCCTAGGGTTCAGTTGGGCACACAAGGGTCACCCCAGTGCTTAGAGACAGCCATGGCTTCAGCCTCTCAGGTAGTAACCATTCTGGAGATGGAGCCTGGATCCCTCTGATAGTATCTATTCTGAAGACAGACCCTGGGTCCCCTCTGACAAAGCCTGCTTCCCTCTGACAGCCTGCATTCTAGAGACAGAGCCTGCCTGCCCCACCCACTTTCAGCTTGAATCAACTGTGAACTTTGCATTGAGGATACTGAGGGAAATATGAAATGACAGAGGCCATAGGACAAACTGTAGGTTCTGTTATGCCTTGCTTTGTCTCCCCAGAGCACTGGCAGGAAGCCAGCTGCCACTGAATACCCAGTCACTTGTAGAGAACCCTGGGAGAGACCCAGAGACCACTAGTCTGATTCATACAGGTAGGGCCATCCCTAAGCACACCTCAATCTCTCAGCAGAAGGACTTAGATAGAAGTGAGAGTTCAGCCTCTTTGTAGCTAAACCCTGGGCAAGATTAAGCTTCCTATGTTGATCTGAGTCTCTGACCTTCAGAAACTGCTCAAGGTCATACATCCTGGATGCACCAGTCTTCTGAGTTTAAGGCTAATTCACCATCAACTGATAATTGATACAGATGATGGTACGACCACCTTAAGATGGCAGGTTGAACATTGTTAAGTATTGAGATTATATTTTTACATTCGTCAGCAAGTCAACACCATCTGTCAAATCAGGGCTCCATGTGTATACATGATTTCATGTGTACATTCAGTAACTGAACACACGCGTGTATGTCGAGTGAGTTACAACTTTATTTGTAGAGAAACCAAACTAGAACTAAACGCTGAGATTTGTGACACAGCTCCTCTCTCCTTTCTTTCCAGTTATAAAGTAGGTTTAGCTTAGGGCAGTTCCATGCCTCATCCTTTTCCTATTACTGTTGCTGGCAGAGGAAAGCAGTCTTGGGTCAGCATCATCACGATGCACATAGGAAGAGCTTTAGACTCTTGTCTGCTCATCAGTGAGATATTTGCTTTCTCCTGGGGTCTCCTCCATCTCAGGGCTTAAGATGATGTTCGGAGTAACAGGCAGGGATTGGGGGGTTATCCTTGTGCTCCCTATTCAGAGCCCTTCAGCAGAATCCACACAGACATCAAGGCTACTCTTCCATCACTCCCAGTTGCAGATGAGGAAGCTGATGTATCAGAAACAGAAGCATCTAAGTCAGGTCCTCCCAGGTCTTAAGTCATCCCATATGCAACCTAGCTGTTAGAAGCCTTAATATCACAAGGTGAATGCCAGAGGTGTCAAGTTCCTTTAGGGTCTCCAGAGAAGGAAAGATAAGAGGAGGGGGACATGGAACAGGAAAATACAAGGTGACTCACTCTGTTGGGTCTGAATGGTCAAGAGGAGACTAACTGTGAAGTCCTGTGCTGCACCTTCAATACTCACAGAGTCCTGCAGGGACTGGACAGTACCCTGGATGAGTCCAGTAGAAACTATATCTACAATTCATGATATGATCATCAGAAGAATATTCGTTCCATTGGATCCCCCAACCTGCTGCTGGACATCTTCATGGGAACAGGGACAGGGAACAGCTGAATTCTGCATTCTTATGACAAGTGGATTGGAGCAAGAAGCTACATCTAAGTTAGGGGTATATGTGCTAATTATGAAGTATGAAATGCTAGGCAGAGTTTGGGTAAGTAGAAATAGCCAGAAAGAGAGAGAGAAAAAAGCTTCTTCACAGGACTTAATCTGTGGTGAGTAGTGTGGTAAGGACTGTATCACAGACTTCTCCTGGTAATCATGAGGTAAGTACCATCCAGCTCCTTACAGGACTCACCCATGCACACTGCCTTCACCCCAGTCCAAGTCAGAGGCAGCATCTGGCTGGGTCTTCTAGGTCTCAGACCTTTGAGCACGTGTGGGCTGCTAACCATGGGCAGAGTCGAGCCTTTGGTTCTCACTGAGTTTTCAACCACTGGATGATCACTCCTAAAGGGAGAGGCTCAATAAAAAGATGTTGCTTTCTTATTGGGACTGGTGTGCATCAGCACAAGTCAGGAAGAGTTGGAGTGTAGGGCTGTGCTAGGGAGGGCTCTCCATCAGACTTAAACCAGCAGAATGTATGCATATATTGAACCAGCAGATTGTATGCATATATCCCAAAAGGGATTCACTGGGTTGGGTTATATAGCACAGATGTGTCAAGAAGAAAAGACTGTATGGTTGCCAGACAGGCTGAAAATCCAGTACCTGCCTCATCCTTGAAACTGGACAAGTCAGGAGGCCCAGTGTGATCCTGGTAGCCTGGAAGATTCTTGGACAGTGGTTGGCACTCAGTCCAGGATTGAAGGTTGAGAAGCTGGAGTCTGATGTGAGTGGGAAGGTCTTAGTTAGGTTTTTACTGCTGCAAACAGACACCATGACCAAAACAGTTCTTACAAGGACAACATTTAATTGGGTCTGGCTAACAGGTTCAGAGGTTCAGTCCATAATCATCAAGGTGGGACCACGGCAGCATCCAGGCAGGCCTGGTGCAGGAGGAGCTGAGAGTTCTACATCTTCATCTGAAGGCTTCTAGGAGAATACTGACTTCTAGGCATCCAGGATTAGGGTATTAAAGCCCATGCCCACAGTGACACACCTATTCCAACAAGGCCACACCTACTCCAACAGGGCTACACCTTCTAATAGTGCCACTCCCTGGGATGAGCTCATACAAACCATCTCAGGGTAGATGTTGGTGGTGGCAAGAAACAGCAGGAAACAGCAGGAAGCATCAGGAAGCAGGCATTTCCTGGCACCTCTTCATATCTGGGTCATCTTGCTGGAAGGTGCCCATGACACTGAGGGCAGGTCTCACCCTCTCTCTCAGCTAATCCTCACACACATGCCCAGAGGTGTGTCTTCTAGGTGACTCCAGATTCCATCAAGTTGACAGACAAGGGCTTAAGCAAGAGGACACAAATGTTCCTCCTGCAACCCACTCCTTTGCTACCCAGGTGCTATCTGAGGTGTGCTTGCCGCTCAGGTGATACTTTCCCAGAATGCTGAGCATATAATTCAGTGTGCATTTTGCTTTCGTTTGGGCTAAGAGCTAAACCTAGAGGTCAAGAAATGCCCCCTCTTTCTGTTGCTACCCTTAATTAGTCAGTACAAATCCATGCGTTGTGAAACCATCAGTACAGGTCATTTCCAGAGCTGGGATTATGGCAGAACAACCTTGAGACCAGTGACATGACCCTCCACCATTGCCTGAGCTTTGAAGAACCATAAGGCACATGCCTAAGAGAACATTGTCAAGTGGAAATTAAACAAGGCTGTCCTGGACATTACATCACACTGATTCACTTGACTTGATAATTAGCGTGGTCTAATGTTATCTCTTTCCTCCAGCCAGTTACTAGGACAAATGCTTTGGGTGAAGCAAAGGTACACATGAGGGTTGGGTTGGTGGTTGCTGTCATCTCCTAGGTGAAACCTGAGGCTCAGGACCTGAATGTTTCCTCCCCTGGTGGGACCAGCACTGTTGCCTTCCCCTTGTCCTTCAGGAAAGACAGGAACTTCCTCCAGCAAAAAGCACAGGGATGCTGCTAGTGTTCCTTTCTATGCCTGCCTGCGTCACCTGGCTGACAGCAAGCAAACCTGCCCATTCCTAATGTAACAGGTTATTTCTGTAAGTAGTAAGAGAGTGCCCTATTAGAAATTGTTGTGAATGGGCTTGGTGCCATTCTTGTGAACCCATCTCCTAATGAATAAAGGAGCCAATCACTGGGTGAGTAGGCAGGACTTCCGGGTTGGACAGAGGGAGAGAGGAAGCAGGAGAAAGTTACTTCCTTTTGGAACCAGAACAGCAGAGGGTTAAGATGTAGCTGCTAGAGTTTCCTAGTATCATGGCAGATACACAAGGATTCTCCACCAGAGGGATCAGATTTTAATAAGGCTTGCAAGATTAGTTAGGTTTTAGTTGTTTTGCCAAGAGATTGGGTTACCATTGTTTCTGAACTATTGTTGTGTTTTCCTTCACACAGAGGCTCATCTGGGTTCAAGAGAGAAAGGTACTGTGCCAAGGTGTGGTTTGCCAGATGTGCACTATGAAGGCCATGAGTGATTTAAAGCACAGGGTTGCCATGCTAGTGACCTGCCACTGGGAACCTATCGAGCTGGGTGCAGACATTGTGGGAGCTCCAAGCCAGTGAATCTGCACGAATCTCCTGTGCATGGCTGGCCAGGCCACTGGGGCAGAGTTAGAGGCACAAATATAGGAACATACAGGTAACCATTTTAAATATTTCACTCAACAGAAATTATGGTTATTCTGCATGTGTGCGGTATATGTGAACATGCTCTCCTCTGGGTGTGTGTATGCCTGTGTGTGCATACTCATGTGTTTGTGTGTGTCAATCAGAGGTCAACGTCGGGTGTCTTTTTCTTTCTGTTTTGTTTTTTGAGCTTTCACTAAAAGTGGAGCTTGGGCTAGAGACAAGGCTCAGTGACAGAGAACACTGGCTACTCTTTCAGGGGACCCAGTTTTGATTCCTAGAACCTATGTATCTACCTGTAACTATAGCTTCACAGGTTCTGATGCCCTCTCCTAGCTTCCACGGGTACTAGGCATGCGAGCAGTACACAGACACATGCAGGCAAAGCTTCCATACACATGTAAGTCAACGTAAACACTTTAAAATGCAAAATAAATAAGGAAGCCTGGAACTCGCTGAGTGCTGACTGGCCGGCCTGCCTGTAAATCCCAGAATCCTCTTGTCTGTCTGCCAGCTCTGGGATTTCAGCCTGAAGTCACCACACCCAATTATGTGGGGATTGGAGATTCAAACTCAGATCCTCCTGCTTGTGCATCAGGCTCTATGTCCACTCCATGAACTCTCTGTGGCTGTGAACGCTGAGCTCCCATGGCATACCGGATTGCTGGCATCTTGGGGGAGCCAATGGGGTTGAGCTTTCTCTCCATGACTTTCTCAGGCATCTATAGGGTTTCCACGAGTACAAGGCAGCAAGGAAGGTGTTGATGGATGTGGTGGCAGAAGTTGCAGTGGCTCAGGCTAAAGCAGCTTACTTTTGGTAATATTTACCTTTCTTAAACTCTCTGCTATCCTAAGGGCAAATTCCTGTGGTTTCTAGTAATTAACTCCTGCTGGGTTTGAGTAAGTGGTCTTTCTGACCAGAGAGCTCATTAACTCTTTTTGAACCAGAGAGAAAAGAAAGGAAAGGAAAAGAAGTTGCTCGCACAGACAACACACACGGGGTGAAGTGGAAAATGGCATCCAATCCATATGGATAGATGGATGGTTGGATGGATGGATGGATGGATGGATAGGTGGATAGATAGGTGGCTGGATGGGAAGATGGATAGATGGGAGAATGAATAGGTGGATGGATGGATGGATAGGTGGATGGGAGGATGGGTAGGTAGATAGGTGGATGGGTGGGTGGGTGGATGAATGGATGGATGGATGGATGGATAGATGGATAGGTGGATATATGGGTAGATGGATGGATGGATGGATAGGTGGATGGATGCATGAATAGGTGGATGGATGGATGGATAGGTGGATGGATGGGTGGGTGGATAGGTAGATGGATGGATGGGAGGGAGAATGGATGGGAGGATGGATAGGTGGATAGGTGGATGGATGGATGGATTGATGGATGGATGGAGGGTGGGAGGGTGGGTAGGTGAGTGGCTGGATAGGTTGATGGATAGTTGAATGGATGGATGGGGCAGAGCCCCCTCCAAACCACCATTATATTCTTTTCTCTGGCCTATTTTATAGACAAAAGTTTTTTAGAAAATCACCTCAAAGATAAAATGTTACACAAAAGGGGAATTACAGAAGGATGCTGATAGTTGAGTTCAAAGCAGTGTTCCATTCTATATGCTCACTTAAGTTCAAAGCAACAGTTTCACATGGCCTTGCCTTATCATAGTGCACACCTGTGGCTCCATCCTCGGATCTGACCTAGAATTAATGTTTTTTCTTGATCACTGCACTGACTGGTTTTGTGTGTCAACTTGACACATGCTGGAGTTATCAAAGAGAAAGGAGCTTCAGTTGGGGAAGTGCCTCCAAGAGATCCATCTGTGGGACATTCTCTCAATTAGTGATCAAGGGGAGTGGGCACATTATGGGTGGTACCATCCCTGAGCTGTTAGTCTTGGATTCTATAAGAGAGCAGGCTGAGCAAGCCAGGGGAAGCAAGCCAGTAAGGAACATCCCTCCATGGCCTCTGCATCAGCTCCTGTTTCCTGACCTGCTTGAGTTCCAGTCCTGACTTCCTTTGGTGATGAACAGCAATGTGGAGTGTAAGCCAAATAAACCCTTTCCTCCCCAACTTGCTTCTTGGCCATGATGTTCTGTACAGGAATACAAACCCTGACTAAGACAATCACAAACTTGTTCTAAGCATATTTCTCAATGTAATTATGAGAAGCTTATTGTATTCCTTATTGTGCAGCCTTAACTTACTATCATGAGGAGTGGGCACTTTCTATTCTTTATTCTAACTTTACTACACCTTTCTAGCAAAACAACTAAAGCCATTTCTTAAAACTTTCTTTCTAAATTTATTTGAATCAAATCAGGAATTTTATGAAATCATTAATTCATCTAAACAGTATTAACTTATGGAAATTCATATTTAAGTTGATCTGCAGGAAATCTGCCCAATAGGGTAGACTAATACCCAGAAGTCCTTAGACTATGTAATAATGACAGGAAAGGCATGTCGGCCACAAGAAGAAATCCTGAGATGAAGTCTCTCAGGACTTGCCTCTCACCCATCGAAGAGCAAGCCGAACCATGGGTCACCTCTAGGACAGTCATCCACTAGCCTTAGCCTCTCCTAGACGGCTCCTGACAGTAACCTAGGTGGAGAACTGTTTGCAAGCCTGGTTTCACAGTAGCATTTGCATATGTAGCACGTCTTACCTCTTCCTTCTCTTGTCCTGTACATTTGCATGCTAGTTCAGTCTTCTTGGCTTGTCTAAAGAGGCCGACAGCAATAACACGAAATATTATCTTAGAGCAGCAGAAGCCTGAATGCTGTGAACCATGGAGGAGACACAGTCTCATCCTCGTAGCTTCTTGTTCCAGGGACAGGAGCATGATCTGTTAAATGAAGAGCAGAAAAATGATGGAGTTGGGGAGGGTGGCATCAAGCCAGGAGACAATAAATCAGACAGCCTGGGAAGCTGTTCGCCCCTTTACGTTCCCCCTTATTTGAGTGACATCTGTCCCTGTCCACCCTCTAAAGAGCCCATAAAGCCCTCTACAGTACAAACAGTCTCTAGTTCAACACAGGCCTCTCTTCCACAAGGACCACTCCAGGGAGTGGAGCTATTGAAGTTCTCTGAGAGGAAGGCATGTAACTAAAAGCTAGGAACTGCCCCCTCCAGGAGGCAAGGACAGCTGCTTTGCTGGTCCCGGGGAATGGCATGGTGCGGACTGGTGTGCTTGCTTTCAGAATTCTCTAATGCACTAGGACTGAAGTGGAGATCCATGCTCACTGATGCAATCTATAATCTAACGGGAGGACTTTTGACATTCCAGGGCCCTGATTCATGAACATGCATGGTCTGTGGCAGTGAGGCTGGCAAACTCCTTACAATGAAAGACATGGGCAGATAGACATGGAGCCTCCACGGACATGGCCACCCTAGAATCCAGGGCCTATGGTATTCTGGGATATGGCTTTCCTTTCTAGATCCCATCTTGAATGCTTTTCTTTTGACTTGAAATTTGCAAGATGTTTTGGTGGAATTAGCTCCCATTATTTCAGAGTTTCTCTAGACAGTCCCCAACAAAGTGGATCAAGGCACTGACCTCCTAAGTTACTGTCACAGATCTCCCAAATCTGGTGGCCTAAAGAGCAGAAATGTGTTATTCTACACATTGGGAGGTTAGAAGTACAAGATCACCTTCAGAAGGAGTGGTTCCTCTTCCTCCACCTCTTCTGCCCCACTCCTTCCTTCCCTCCTCCTTCCCTCCTTCATCCCTCCCTCATTCCCTCCTCCCTCCCTCCTTCTTCCCTCTTCCTTACATGCCTCCTCCTCCTTTGGCTCCACTTTCTTCTCCTCTTTACCCCCTTCTTTCTTTGTTTCTGTTATCCATGTGCTCTCACTGTGCGAGGGGCTAGACTGAAACTCCAGGCTTCCTTCCACTCCCTTCCATCCAGCCTCAGCACCTGACTACTGGATTTTCTTGTGAATGCCGCATTGCCAGGAAGGTCCAGTCTTCTGAGGCATCTTCTGAACTGCAGATGGCTGAGTTCCCTCTGTGCCTTTGCACAATGTCTGCTTTTTATTAAGACCCCCAGCCATGATAGATTCCGGTCCTCCTAAGTGACCCTGTTGCATCTGTACCACATTGTCAAGGTTCCAGCTCTGCATTCTGAGAGGCTGTGGATTTGGAACGTGTGCATGTTCTGCTTTACTAATGAAAGTCCAAGGAAGTCAGAGGAAGATGCTTGGGTGTGGCCAGTTCTTATGTAGTTGCTGGACATCTGCAGAGGAAGCTGCAGTGCTGAAACCCAGCTCTGCACTCAGGGAGTCCACTCCTGCACCTAGCAAGTCTGTCCCTGCACATAGCAAGTCCACTACTGAACCCAGCAAGTCCACCCCTGCACCCAGCAAGTCCACCCCTGCACACAGAAAGTCTACCCCTGCATCCAGTGAGTCCACCCCAGTGCCCAGTGAGTCCACTTCTGTGCCCAGCGAATCTACCCCTGCACCCAGTGAGTCCACCCCTGCACACAGCTGTGTCATACACAAGAAGGAGAAGCTGACAATATTTTTACAAAACTTTTTAAATTGGACATTTTTCTACTGTGCAATAAAAATTTTAAAGGCATTTATTTACTTATTTGCTTCCCCCCTTCAGATGTGACATCCAGGAGAAAACAGGACCAAACACTAAATTCAAACCTTGCCTCTGTGTTTCTGAGCTGAAAATGCTAGCTGACTGCAATATATAGGACAAATGGAAATGTAAGCTGGAGAGATGACTCACTCAGCAAAGCATTGGCCTTGTCAATGTGAAGACTGGGTTTGATCCCTAGAACACACATTTTTGAAAAAAGAAGCCAAGTGTGGTGGCATACATTTGCAAGCCCTGCCCTGAGAGACAGAGAAATGTGGTTCTCTTAAGCTTCTTCACTTAGTGAGCTCCAGGTGTGTGAGAGAGAGACAGATGGACAGAGAGAGACACAGAGATAGGAGAGACAAAGAGAGACAGACAGGAGAGAGAGGAAAGAGACAGACACACACAGAGAGAACTGAATAATGTCACTTCCGAAACACATACACATACATATGCATCCTCCATACACATGTGCCTACATAAACACACACAATGGATGAATATGTCACAGAAGTGATGAATAGCAGCCTCAGAGTGGACAAGGATTCTTCTCCCCCTCAGTGTGAAGTGGATCAAGTTTCCCAGGTTTCTGAGAACCAATTGCTACCAGAACCCACTGTTCGTGGCTTTATCTCCCTAGCATTTGGCTTTCTACCATATAATGGGGAATTAGTTGAAACACATGGAAACATTCCTTTGAGCAGGTGCGCGAACCCGGCAGCCGGTGTTGAAATGACAGCTGAGGCATGAAAGCAAACACCAGTGGATAAATGTGTGTGTAATTTTAGAGTTAATAATCGTAGTGCATAATTTTCTTTGGAACAAGGGCTTATAATAACATTTTTAGAAAGTGCCAGGCAAAGTAATGACACAGTTGGCAAGCCACAAAAACGGAACAATTTGGCAAATGCCTCATTAGCCAAGTTCCCGGGTCAGGGCAAGGCTTTTATTTTATTTAAATCAGTACATTAAAATTTCCAAATACTTTTTATTTTACGATTTTATAATTTTTCTTAGAATTACAATCATGCTTGCTAATGCAATTCTTTAAAATGTGATTCTTTAAGTCAACTTGACTATGGTGAGGAATGTCTCACCCAACGCTAAAGGGAATTGATTCAAACAAAGTAAACAAACCAGCATCTCTAGCCTTGTTTCCCCAAGAATTGGAAAGATTGTGTCCATCTCCAGGGATACTAGACACTAGAGTTGACATCAACAACACTGTGGCAGCCATTGAGCTAACTGTGGGAGGAATCACATTGAAGACTAGAGTGCTATTTTCTATATGGAGAAGTGCTGTTGGTGGTCCTGTTTCTCACAGTTGTAATGCCTGTTACTGGAAACTCTAAGGTCACTAATGATTCAGAGAATGATACAGTTTTTAGATGGCATAGCTTACTGATCCCCTTTCATTTACATGGGCAGTCTTGCTTCCAATCCGGAGCAATTCCACAATAAACGTGGGAGGTAGACCATGGGAACAAGGTGGAAGCCAGAGGGATTCATCTGAAGGCCCTTACTCATGTAATGTAATGGGGGTGCTTACTATTTAAATGTACATTCTGTAATTGCCTCTCATTCCTTTAAAGCCAAGAAAAATTGACATCATACACAATATGCTAAGGTTTAAATGTCAATCTCTGGTTTTCTGCACCCTGGCCACTTGTTGGCCTTTGTGTTAATCATTATCTAATGAAAAAAGGAGCTTCTGTGAGGACAGCTGCAGACTGTGGTAGTCTATGCGTGTAACAAGAAGTCATTAGGAGTCATGGTAGCTGCAAACACAAGCCACACAATTCTGAGCATGAAGAGGGGAGGTGGGCACCAAGTCCCACCCCAGTTAAGATGGCTTCTGGGAGAGGCAGAGTCAGTTTTCTCTTAGAGTATGGCCCGTTAGTTTGACCAAACTCCAAGACAAGACCACACACCTTAGAATGTGTAGCCAACACAATAAGACTCATGGATTTTTAAATAAAATTGGGAAGGAACAAAGGGGGTGGTTCTGGGAGGAGTTGAGGGATGGGTGATTATGATCAAGGTGCATTGTATGAAATTCTCAAAGAACCAAAACAAGGAAGAACAGGAAGGAAGAGAAAACCAAGCAACCTCACCCATCCAACCTCATTCTCTGAACACATCTATGCAGCCTTCTCATGGTTTGCCATTGACAGTTGACACTTAATGTGACAAAGTTGACTTTAGTTCTGTGAAATCTCATCTACTGTCCTAAAATGATCAAACATGTGGGAAATGCTGGGTCTAATTTTTTGTACTACTTGATTCCCTATTTTGGACTATCTCACATGCCAAAGCATTGCCACCCTTCGGCTAGCTACACAGATGTCCCTTCTTGAATGTTCCGAAACTTATTGAGCTGTGTTCTGTGAATAGATTTTTTGGAAGTTCTGTTTTATGCACTTACAAATTATTTGTGTAACTCTTTATAGGATGACACTATTTCTGGAGAAATGTGGAAAAATATATTTACACACTCCAGATAGGGAACCCATGACAAACCAAAGTAACAATCCCACCAAAGTCCAACCTGGTGAACCACTAACTTACTTCCAGGACTATTAGTGATAGGCTACTTATAGGAACAGGATGTCTCAAGGTAGCTGCATTACTGAAAACCCACCTCAGCATAGACAATGACTCACAGAGCTGCAACCCTAGATCTTTCTGAAGAGCTTCAGGCAGCTCCAAAAGTCAGAGTTTCCTCTGCTCAGCAGCCCTACTGCTTACATTAACCTTGGCAGAGTCTTGTGATTCTGGTAAGTTTCAGGGTCTTCCTAGAACTTGCAGTTGTCTTCTTGGGTCTAAAGGAGCTTGTTCCAGAATAGAATGTTTCTCTTCAGGGGAAATTGTTAGCAATGCTCCATTTGTTTACTTGTGAGGTTCAGAGTCCCTTGGTTGAAGGCTTGTACTTATCCTTCCTAGTAATATATTTAAGCAGTCAGATTCTTTCAGAAGCCTGGGTATTCTACCACCCCAAGGACAGCATACAAAGTGCCCCTCACTGAGTGTCACTGATTAATTCTAGTTTGCTACTCTATAGTTGAGAAAGATATTCATTTGATGTCTCACTTTGAAGTTAATTATTGGTGACCTGTAGAATCTTGCCATGGGTTTATTGAGTTTGTTTCTCTTCCCTGTCCAAAATAAGGACAATCAATACATTTTTTCTACGACTGTAACAATCACTATTAATTCCGTGTTAAGTGGATGATTGACAGCAGAAATGCTTGCTGATAGCTGTTGAGCATGTCTCCACTTCATCAATGAGTCCTCACGACAATGCTCATTTATTTGTTCACTCAATAAATATGGATTGGATGTCTCTGCCTCAACCCTGGAGTAAAGATGATAAAGTCTGCAGTCACCACAGACTCAGCCTCACAGAGAACAAGCTTTCACTTCCACATTAAACGTGGAGCAGAGAGTTGGAGAGAGACTTGTTCCACAGCTCCACTGCACACAGCTAGCAATGGTGAAGTCAGGTCACAGAGCCACATTTGTGATTTCACATTCTAGAGTAGACAGGCTCGTGCTTCTGTAAGGTTTCACGATATCGATCATCTTCCAAGGCTTTCCCCCAGTATGCTCAAAGCATATGCAATTAATCCTCAGCTCCCTGAGGAGGAGGGAGTGGCCTCTGCTAAAACTGTGTTTGCTGTCAGGTTTCGATCGATCTCCTCACTGGCTTGCCCATGCCAGGATTGCTAGATGGTCACATGAATCAAAGCCTCTTCAGGAAGCTGATATAATAGAGTCAGGTTTTAACCCATCTCCTCACTGGCTTGCCCATGCTAAGATTGCTGGATGGCCCACACAAATCATAGCCTCCTCCGGGTATAACAGCAAAACCCTACCAACAGGTGACCTCCCAAACTCATGTTTGAAAACAGATAAGTGCACTTAAGTATAATTGATTGCACGAGTGAGGATGTGCAACGTGATCACACAGTCTAATACTTACCAAAGTAATTACACTTCAGAAAATCAAAATTAATTTGTACACTTCTGGTGCACTTTGAAGGCTGTTGACATTTTATTGTAGTGCCTCTAATGAAATGAAAATTATTAATAATTGTTCCTACTTGAGTGTGACAAATGTCATTTAGCTGGAGAGGCAGAGGCACCACCAAGCGCCTCCGAATTATAATGTGGCTTAAAGTTGGGAGTGGATGTTAATATTCAAAGGGGGTGTTGGGTCTACACAGCCTTTGCCAACAGCCCATAGGCTGTATATACTGAGATGTCTGGATGGCTACAATTTTCTCATCGTTTTTAATGGTCCAGCAATTAGAATGGCAAAGGAGCATGGGAAGTGTGCAGAGATCGCTCTGTTAATGCTTCTGCACAGCTGAGGTCAAGAAGCCTCCATCCTCATAGGCAGACATTATCAATAAGACATTGGCTCTGTGGTGAAGGACACTGGAGAAACAGTGGCTAGTTACACTCACAGGTACCTAGAGGTAAAAGTAAGGTTCACCAGAGTTTATTGTGTACCTAGAAAATAGGAAAGGCCATCATTCATAGTGGGAAACTATCCTGAGCTTCACAGGCAGGATTTATTATAAAAACAAAATAGGAATGAGCCAAACATCCTTGCTTAAAAGGACTTCAAATGGTCTTGAAAACTTACATTGGATGTCGGATAGATACTATGTTTTTATTGTTGTAAACTACATATGATGTAATGCTCACAATCAGCGACCTGTAGAGTGTCCTCACTGCTGGACTCAGTTACCTCCACAGAGCCCCAGAATGTGCTTGCTCTCCGGAAGGAAAAGGGTGCAGATGAAGCAATCACTTTCTAAGCCTTCCTCCACCTCAGCATCAGGCCGCTGCAAACTGACTCTCCCTTTCAGTTACTAAGTTGCTTGTAACTTAGTTGTAACTTCTGGCACCTGGATTCATGCAGTGGGTAGACATTTTTAATGTCACTCTGCCTCTTTTCAAGGCTTAGATACATTGTAACTTATCAATGTAGCATTCCATTGCAGGGCTGAGTTAGTCCTGGGAATGTTAAACCGCTGTGATAAAAGTAACTGAAGGGATAAGGGTTTATGTCAGATCATAGTCTGACCACACTCTGCTTACCCTTTAACCTGCACTAACCTGTTATCCTCACAGAGGCTAAAAGGCATGGCCCTGTTGTGAGCATCTGTGAACACTGCTGCCTGCACACTGGCGCTCAGCCTAATCGTTCAGTGTAAGGCCTTCACAGAAACCAAGGAAACTAAATGAGGGGTGTAGAAGCAGGCAGGACCCCATGCCTACCTTTGACTTTCCGGTTAACTGGACAGCTGGTTGTGGAGGGAACCCCCCTCTCTGGGTCCACACAGCTGCTTTGGAGAGCTCTCCCCAGCCAGCCCACAGATCATGGATAACTCTCCTCATCAACTGTGCAGCTTTCCACACTCAAGCAGAAAACCCAACCACGGACGAAAGTGGAAGTGTATTTTTGATACTTCTGACATGGGATTCCTGCTGGGGTGTTGGTGTGGAAATGGCTGTACAAAGAAGGGATTCAAGAAGACCCAGGGGCTTCTAAGGCCCAGATGGATTCTGTACCTCCCAGGGTCCTCAGTTTCAAACTTTAAAGATAAGGAAATCCAGCAAACTTAAAATCTAAGGAGTTGAGACCATCCTTCAGACAAGAATCTGGAAAAGCTTGTTGAGACACCACACAAAGATGGGCCGCCTCTTCCCTAAGGGCACACCTGTGGAGTGACAGAGCACAGGCTAGATCACTGTGTAATGGAGAATGGCCTTGAGTCTTGATCCTTCTACCTCTGCCTTTGAGTGTTAAGAATCTCTCTGTATGCCCTGTGGCCAGAGTTGTGTGGTGCTGGGCACTGAACATGGGCATCAAGAATGATGGGCAAACTGTGCTATCCCCAGCCCTTTTCTGGGACAATTCTTGTGACAGAATAGTCCAATCATCATGACCCCTGTCCTGTTACCTAGAACTCCCTGAGCTAGGACAGGCCATGGGGCTTTCTTCAAGAGCCCCATCTGCTCTTGCTTGATGGGTGTCGTCCCTCTTCCAGAACTGATAAGGAGCTGTTGTGCCCTTGAAGAACAGCCCCTCTTCTGTGATAGTTGGAAGAGGAGAACAAAATCCAGTCTCTGACCCTTAGAGCATAAAATGATTCCTCTCACCTCACATTGTTCTCGTGTGTATATGTTACACCTATAAATGATAGATAACCCAAGTCCTCCAGTATGGCTGCTAATGATCAGGAACTGGGTCTGTGTCCCTTGCACACACAGTAAGTAGGACGTAAGTGCTGTTGACTGTTGTCTGAATGTGCGCAGCACAGCAATGGGGGTAAACTGCTGGGAGAAGAGACAGGATTTCCAGCATGCAGGGCTTTCTGCTCCGTAAGCAGGTAGGATCCAGAACAGATGGGCAGGTTTTCAGTGCTACAAACAGGAAGCTCAGTGCAAGCAGGAGGGCTCTTGTCTCCATGTGTAAAGTCACCACGGTGGAGCTTCTGCCCTTTTCATCCACTCCATTAAATCACTCTCCAAACAGCTCACATGCCTTACCCAACTGGAGACCTGGCTTGGGGTGGCTGGCTGGGAAGACCTTGTCCCACGTACTAAGCAAGGCACGATGCTGCCTTCACACACATGCACTATCTGGTTTCATAGGACTTCCCGTGTTACAAGAGAGATAGTAACAACAACGAAACAACTCAGGATGTTAGGGGATCCGGGTGTGGGAGATCAAACCATGGAGGTTTAGAAAGTCTAAAGTCTCCTGAGTAAAACATCAGGTTGGAGACTCAGCGAGGATCTGAGGTTCAGCCAAAAGCATCCATCTTGCTCAGGGGAGGTTGGTCAGACTTTGTTAGACTGATGGCAGGCAGCCCACCCTCATTGCAGAGGAAGATCTACTTTACAGATTTGAATCTTAATCCCCTCCTAAGCCACTGCCATGGAGACACCAGCATCACAGTTTACCAAACGTTTGGATGTCTTCATCCTGCCAGGCTGGCATGCATCCCATCTCCAAATCGAGTGAGCTTAGCTCCGTGGTCTAGGGCCTCGTGTGGAAGAACCGCTGAGTCTCTAACCCAGGTCCTCACATCTCATGTGGCAGTCACCCATCCTCTGGATTTCGTGAGTATAGGTGGGGGACGGGAGCCAAAGCTGATGTATATGACCAGGGCAAAAAATCTTTGCTGGAAGTCTCTGGAAAGACTCCCTCAGAAGCCTGAAGGTTGTTCTTGACAGCTGCAGGTTTATGTGAGTTCCTGCGCTTCTTGGTAGCTCCTGACAGACTCAATCATGATTCTCCCCTGGCCGTCAATGTTTCCTGGAGGAGACAGTAGATTTTCAGATCAGCTCTTTTCCTGTCGTTCAGCTTTTCCTGAGCAAAGTTCAGGCAAATAAATTACTCAGAGAAAATCGATGGAGGAACATGTTTACATGATCAGATAAGAACACTTCAGAAATGTATCCCACCTCTCCCAGCCAGCCGCCTCACGCACCTGGACCTCACGATGTTAGGTAAAGTCAAACAGAGAAATGATGTTAGAGTGGGTAAAGCCAAACAGTGAATGAGGCTTTGGTTTAAATACCAAATTTAAAATGTCCTTGCAATTTAGTAAGAGGTGGCCCACCACTTCCTACACATTGGCTACTCCCAGCCTGTGTGCATCTGGTCACCACCAAATGGCTTCATGTCCTTCACACCAGGAAGCGGAAAATCCCGACACAGCCCAGCAAGGTCTTCTAGAACCAAACAAACCATGCCGACAGCAGGAGACACATGCAGTTGGAAGGTGACTATGGACTCAGGAATGTGGCCTCACAGGCAGATCCTGAGAGCCCCATTTTTCTCATGTTCCAGACCCACATTCTCTCAGAGGTCCTCGAGAATCTCCTGAACTCATGTGTAACAAGCATCCTGCTGAGGGTATTCTGAGGCAGGCCTGTCCAGGAGTACACACCTGAGAACAGTGTGTCAGGTACAGATGCTATCTCTCAATGCCCCCCTAGTGGGATGGTTTCTCTTCATTGTGATGTAAGAGGGAAACCGTGGAGACAGCTAGAGCTCTGCCTATGAAAAGACTACATGTCCCAGCATGCACTATTCAAAATTAAAAGGAAAAAACCCTGGCCAATAGGGCTTACAAGTTCACCAACAATTAGGTTTCTTTTCACTAAAAGAACTTGAAGCATCTGTGAAATGGAAACCACTTTCAAGGCTTCCCCAAAGGCATCTAGCTGTTGAGATCCAAGCAGGTGTTCTACCAGCTGTTGCTTCCGCCCCAGGAAGGGGTTAGCAGCAAAGAGTTCTGTTGGGCTGGAACTGCTAGTGCTTTCCAGTATTTAAAAAAAATAGGTCATTTTTCATTAAGCTAAGTTAAAGTGGGGGTGTGCATGGGGGGCTCTGAATTGTCCTCAGCCACAGGCATGTCTTGATTCAGTTACACACTCTCCTGGCAAGCAAGTCAAGTCAAGGATGTGATGTTGTTTTTTTTTTAAATTTTTTTATTCGATATATTTTTTATTTACATTTCAAATGATTTCCCCTTTCCTAGCCCCCCAATCCCCGAAAGTCCCGTAAGCCCCCTTCTCTCCCCCTGTCCTCCCACCCACCCCTTCCCACTTCCCCGTTCTGGTTTTGCTGAATACTGCTTCACTGAGTCTTTCCAGAACAAGGGGCCACTCTTCCTTTCTTCTTGTACCTCATTTGATGTGTAGATTATGTTTTGGGTATTCCAGGTTTCTAGGTTAATATCCACTTATTAGTGAGTGCATACCATGATTCACCTTTTGAGTCTGGGTTACCTCACTTAGTATGATGTTCTCTAGCTCCATCCATTTGCCTAAGAATTTCATGAATTCATTGTTTCTAATGGCTGAATAGTACTCCATTGTGTAGATATACCACATTTTTTCCATCCACTCTTCTGTTGAGGGATACCTGGATTCTTTCTAGCATCTGGCAATTATAAATAGGGCTGCTATGAACATAGTAGAGCATGTATCCTTATTACATGGTGGGGAATCCTCTGGGTATATGCTCAGGAGTGGTATAGCAGGATCTTCTGGAAGTGAGGTGCCCAGTTTTCGGAGGAACCCCCAGACTGATTTCCAGAGTGGTTGTACCAATTTGCAACCCCACCAGCAGTGGAGGAGTGTTCCTCTTTCTCCACACCCTCTCCAACACCTGCTATCTCCTGAATTTTTAATCTTAGCCATTCTGACTGGTGTAAGGTGAAATCTCAGGGTTGTTTTGATTTGCATTTCCCTAATGACTAATGAAGTTGAGCATTTTTTAAGATGCTTCTCCGCCATCCGAAGTTCTTCAGGTGAGAATTCTTTGTTTAACTCTGTACCCCATTTTTTAATAGGGTTGTTTGGTTTTCTGGAGTCTAACTTCTTGAGTTCTTTATATATATTGGATATTAGCCTTCTATCTGATGTAGGATTGGTGAAGATCTTTTCCTAATTTGTTGGTTGCCGATTTGTCCTCTTGATGGTGTCCTTTGCCTTACAATTACGCTGATACCAAAACCACACAAAGATCCAACAAAGAAAGAGAACTTCAGACCAATTTCCCTTATGAACATCGATGCAAAAATACTCAATAAAATTCTTGCCAACCGAATCCAAGAACACATCAAAACGATCATCCACCATGATCAAGTAGGCTTTATCCCAGGAATGCAGGGTTGGTTCAATATACGGAAATCCATCAATGCAATCCACTACATAAACAAACTCAAAGAAAAAAACCACATGGTTATTTCATTGGATGCTGAAAAAGCATTTGACAAAATTCAGCATCCTTTCATGCTTAAAGTCTTGGAAAGAACAGGAATTCAAGGCCCATACCTAAACATAGTAAAAGCAATATACAGCAAACCGGTAGCCAGCATCAAACTAAATGGAGAGAAACTCGAAGCAATCCCACTCAAATCAGGGACTAGACAGGGCTGCCCCCTTTCTCCTTATCTTTTTAATTTTGTACTTGAGGTACTAGCTCAGGAAATTCAACAACATAAAGAGGTCAAAGGGATACAAATTGGAAAGGAAGAAGTCATACTATCATTATTTGCACATGACATGATAGTCTACCTAAGTGACCCAAAAAACTCCACTAGAGAACTCCTACAGCTGATAAACAACTTCAGCAAAGTGGCAGGTTATAAAATCAACTCAAGCAAATCAGTGGCCTTCCTATACTCAAAGGATAAGCAGGATGAGAAAGAACTTAGGGAAATGACCCCCTTCACAATAGCCACAAACAGTATAAAGTATCTTGGGGTGACTCTTACCAAACATATAAAAGATCTGTATGACAAGAACTTCAAGACTCTGAAGAAGGAAATGGAAGAAGACCTCAAAAAATGGGAAAACCTCCCATGCTCGTGGATTGGTAGAATCAATATAGTTAAAATGGCCATTTTGCCAAAAGCAATATACAGATTCAATGCAATACCCATTAAAATCCCAACTCAATTCTTCACAGAGTTAGAAAGATCAATTATCAACTTCATCTGGAATAACAAAAAACCCAGGATAGCTAAAACTACTCTCAGCAACAAAAGAAATTCTGGGGGGAATCAGTATCCCTGACCTCAAGCAATACTACAGAGCAATAGTGTTAAAAACTGCATGGTTTTGGTACAGTGACAGGCAGGAGGATCAATTGAACAGGACTGAAGATCCAGAAATGAACCCACACACCTATGGCCACTCGACAAAGAGGTTGAAAACATCCAATGGAAAAAAGATAGCCTTTTCAACAAATGGTGCTGGTTCAACTGGAGGTCAGCATGCAGAAGAATGCGAATTGATCCATCCTTGTCTCCTTGTACTAAGCTCAAATCCAAATGGATCAAGGACCACCACATAAAGCCAGACACTCTGAAACTAATAGAAAAGAAACTGGGGAAGACCCTTGAGGACATCGGTACAGGGAGAAAGTTTCTGAACAAGGATGTGTTTTAAGTAGATGGTCACAGACACTAACTCTTGGGTCTAATTCCCCCTCCTGGTTCTAGAGCCTCTTCTTGTATATATAAGATCAGCATGATTACTGACTTGGGTTCAGAGGCCGGAATACTGACCATCTGTCAGCACAACAGAAGAGGTGTCTGCCTGTGTGAGGCTACGTGAACTTGCTTCACTCACAGTGAGGACCAGGAGTGGGGTGTTCTGGGAAGGTTCCAGCTCTGGTTCCACTGAGCCTCATTCTAGGTTCCTGGATTAGCTGAGTAGACACTTGCCTTTGCTATTTAATTAGCTTTGTCCTTAATGGAGTTCCACAGACATTCTCTAGGTGAGAGACCTTTCCACAGTTATTTCTCAACTGTAGCGCTAATCTCCACTTCAACACAATTAAATTTTACTCAAATAATTTAATTAAAAAGCGCAGGTGAGAAATGTCAGGACTGATTTCTATTTAAGATGAGAGGGTGCCCCTGGGTCTGGAGCTGGCCCGTGGTGCAGCCTTTTCTATCTCAGTCTGTCTCCTACCATTCCAGAAGGAAGGCTCTGGCTTCTATGCGAGCAAAACGCTAGCTGGAAGCAATCTGCCTTCCTTAGCCGGCTCCTGTGTGTGTGTGTGGTGTGTGTGTATGTGTGTGTGTGACATATATTCACCTGTCAGTGTATGTGTGTGTACATGTATGAGTATCCATGTTTGTGTACCTGTGTAAGCCAAGGTAGACACTGATTGTCTTCCCATGCTGTTACTCTTCACTTATAAATTTTGCCAGGATAGCTCACTGACCTTGAAGCACATTGAACCAGCTAGGATGGCTGGCTAATGAGCCTCCAGGATCCTGTGTCTCCACCCCTCTCCCTAGCTTTGGTGGGCCTATAAACACACTGCCACACCCAGCTTTTTACCTGGAAATCTCGGGATAAATTTCAAATACTCCAGTTTGTGTAGTAGGCCCCTCTCTGACTGAGCTGTCTCCCCAGCCAGGGTCCCTGCTGTTCTGAATAAAGTTTCATTAGGCTAACACCTTGTGTGACTGCCTCCTCTCTGGTTGCCTTGATGCCATCCCCAAGTGCGTAGCCCACAGAGCCACAATCAAGTGGCCTTTTCTTCCCTCATTCCAAAAGCCCACTTCAAACTTACTCCCAATCCTCAGTCTTCTGCCAGCGCCTGACAAATACAGAGGCGGATGCTCTCAGTCAACCATTGAACTGAGCACAGGGTCCCCAATGGAGGAGCTAAAGAAAGGACCCAAGGAGATGAATGGGTTGCATCCCCATAGGAGGAATAACAATATGAACCTTTCAGTACCCCCAGAGCTCCCAGGGACTTAACTACCAACCGAAGAGTACACATGGAGGGACCCATGACTCCAGCCGCATGTGTTGCAGAGGATGGCCTTGTGGGACATCCATGAAAGGAGAGGCCGTTGGACCTGTGAAGGCTCAATGCCCCAGGACAGGGGATGCCAGGACAGGGAAGTTGGAGTGGGTGGGTTAGCGAGCAGGGGGAGGGGAGATGAGATAGAGGGTTTTCAGAGGGGAAGCATGGAAAGGGGATAATATTTGAAATGTAAATAAAAGAAAATATGGCCAGGCCTCCAAACAAAATGCACGCACAAACAGCCCCCTCACTACCCAGAGAAGTACAATCTGGAGTGCTCATTCTGGAATGGAAATACATCACGAAGAATTTCTTTTCTGAATAATATTTTTCCGTGACAGCGCAAACACGCACTGTGCCAACCGTAGCTGGGCATGCATAAACCGCTGTGCCGTTCTTTATTGACTCATTTTATCATGCAAAACTGACATGAGCTTCTTATTAATCTGTCTCCAAAGAATCAAAATGCTTTAATAAATACCGTCGTTCCTTTAGGTCTGGAAAGAAATGACACTGTTAGTTAAATGTTGTATGGCATTGAGCAAAAGCCTCTTATTCTATTTAACTCAAGTCCGTGCTAGACAAATCCGGGGACCAATAAAGGAAACAGTACCTCACTTGCTTAATAACCAACCAGGGGCCATTTTCATGAAAGAAATAAGCAGGAGAGATTTGGGATGGCATTTGGGGGACGGGGACTGTTTCAGTCCTCCGTGGAATCCTGGATCTTCTGTATAGATCATAGTAGCAAGCTCTAGGGGCACGTATTGGGAGTAGAGGGGCAAAGCAACTTGTTTCCTCGGCATAAGTGAAGACTCAGGGTACAGTACAGACTCCATAGACCTCATCATTCAGTGTGGCTTATCCCAAAGTCATCTGGGAGCTTGCTAAAGGCTCCTCTCCCCAGATGGGTCCTGTTTCCTCTTAGAAATGCTGCAACTGTGGGTGGTGTTCTAGCTTTTTCTCTCTGATATGTGGCCCAAGTCGCAGAGTCTTCCAAGGATACCCAAACTATCCACTGAAGTGCCTGCTCCAGACATCTTCCGGTCAGAAGGCCTGGTCTGTGTGTCCCAGCTCGTGCAGGGAAACGAGGTGGTGGGACATGTCCCTGCTTGCTGTAGAATCAGCTCTCTGGGAGGAATTTGGAGTCTCAGACCACTAATGTCTGCTCCACGTTTCTTGGCTTCCCTGATACCCATGACTTATGTCTGGGTCCCATCCCTGTTACAGATGCACCTGTCCTTCTGTCCTCTTCTGTCTCTGAAAACAGCATCTTCACCTACGTCTTTTCTTCCCACCTCCCTGTGGCACATGGAGTGGCCCTCTGAATCGAGGCAGATGCCATCCTGTGGCTCCCACCCTAACATAACCCACGCAGGATCAGCCCATTCAAGGAGCTTTCCATCGAGGCTCCGTGAGCTCACACTGTCTGGGTGGGGGCAGGGGCATTATCAAATTATTTTGCACCTTATTTTGGTCAATCTCTAAAGCACATTTAGCTGTTCTCAGGAACAATGATGACAACAGATTTGTCCACACTTAAGATTGGACTCTGAAAAGGCGCCAAAGGGTTTGAACATCAGACAGCTAGGCTGTAAGACAGCTATTCACTGGCTCCTGCTTCTTTTGGCACTAGAATGTTCTGTAGCTCCTTCTTCTGGGAAGATTATCATTCACCTCATCTTCAGTTGTCCCTCAGTCATTCACACCTGTGTCATGTGTCCTCTGTCTCTGTCTTTTCTCCATCTCTCACTGTCTCTGTCTCTGTCTCTGTTCTCCTCTTTCTCATCTCTCACTGTATCTCTCTCTCACTGTCTTTGTCTCTCTCTGTTTCTCTTTTCCTCCCCCTCCTCTTTTTGTCTCTCACCTCTGCTCTCTCTCTCTCTCACTATCTTTGTGTCTCTCTCTCTCTCTCTCTCTATATATATATATCTATGTATCTCTATCTCTATCTATCTAGTGGCACATGGAGTGATCCATAGAGGCAAACACACACACACACACACACACACACACACACACACACACACATACACACACACATGAAACATGAATCCCCCCAAGACTTCCATGAGAAGATACCATTACACCATCTCTACTGACATCCTGGCCAATGACTGGTGAAGGGCAGACTTAGTCAATGTGAGTCCCACACAACGTTTGTCTTCAGTAGGACCCAAGAGTGTGGGAAGAAGCTGAGTCATGGGAGATGTGCTGTCATAGCTTCCCAGGGCCATAGTAGATCCCAGAGATGCAAGCCACCATAGTAGATCCCAGAGCTGTAAGCCACTTCTGTGATGCCCTGTGTAGACAGCAGGGACAGTCTTTGGTCAGGGAATATGGCCTGATTGAGCCTGTGGCCTTAGCACCAGAGACGTCCACTCTGAACATCAGCACACAATAAGCAAATGAAGGTGTGCCCCAGGAAGCCCCGTGCCCTGGGAAGCCCCGTGCCTTGCTCTTCTACACTGTATATACGGTGCCCCACTGAGCATGACAGAAGCACCTGCCTGACTCCAGCCCCTCCTCTCAAGGCAGATTCTGCAGAAACTAAGACTTTGTATCACTGTCTTATTCCTCTGACTTTTGTTCCTGTGACAACATAGCAAACAGAAATAATTTGAGGGAGGGAAGACCGAGTTTTGCTTACAGCCTGGCAAGCAGCAGCCTAAGCTTGGCTGGATGCATGGTGCAGAGCTTCAAGGCCTCAGGTGAAGGGCAGTATGAATGGGTGGCAGGAGCTGCTTATTTTCTGAAGGCCAGGAAGGAAGTGATGAGGAGAGGGGTAGGGACAAAGGATGTCTCTCCAGCACCACCTCTGTCTCCACTGGCGTGCTTCCTCCAGCTAGACTCCTCTGACACCCTCACAACTTCTCCAAAAGTACCATCAGGCAATGACTAGGCCAGAGCTGTTGAAGACTCTTTCCATTTAAACCCTAGCAGCTTCACTCTTAAAGTCTAATGTATTCTCAGAGGCCAGTCACCTCCATGTTGTCCCTCCCCTCACTCTGAGCTCCTAAATGTCCTCACTGCCTCCCCGCAGCTCTGAGGCGATCCCATGATCTGACTTGTCTAAACTGTGCCTGGGTGGCCACTCAGTTTGACCAGCATTGCCCGTTACTGCAGGACCCTTCATAACTGCTCAGCAAGACCTGTGATATCTAAGCCCTGGTCCCTAAGTTCTTAGCGACTGATGCCCAATGTGACTCTCATATAATACCCTCTCTCTGCTCGCTCCATCCCAGTGGCCTCCTCTGGTGGCACAGACTCACACCTCCTTTGGAGTCTGCTCTTACTCCAGGCCTCTGATAAACCTCACATTTCTAGAAAAGTCTTTCATGGACATCTGTGAGTATGGTCTGATCGCCTGCTCTTGCCTTGGTACAGGGCATAAAGTGGCTCCTTCCAATATTCTCACGGGATCCTTAGGAAGTGATGGCAAAAGGTTCTCACAACACAAAGTTTGGGTGCTGGGGACACATTGGACATGCTCCCTAGGAATATGTAATAATGATATGTGATATCACACTAGACTGGTGTGCCATTAGGGTTAACTCCCAACTCAATATAGCTTAGTCATCTAAGAAGGGGTCTCGGATGGGGGTTACCCAGATCAGGTGTTTGCCGGCATCTTTGTTTGTTTGTTTGTTTGCTTCTTTCTTTCTTTCTCCCTTTCTTTTCTTCCTTCCTTCCTTCCTTCCTTCCTTCCTTCCTTCCTTCCTTCCTTCCTTCCTTCCTTCCTTTCTTTCTTTCTTTCTTTCTTTCTTTCTTCCTTTTTATATATTTTCTTTATTTACATTTCGAATGGTATACCCTTTTCACGTTTCCCCTCTGAAAACCCCCATATCCCCTTCCCTTCCCCCTGCTCACTAACCCACCCACTCCTGCTTCCCTGACCTGGCATTCCCCTACACTGGGGCAATGAGCCTTCACAGAACCAAGGGCCTCTCCTCTCACTGATGTCCCACAAGGCCATCCTCTGCTACATATGCAGCTGGAGCCATGGGTCCCTCCATGTGTATTCTTTGGTTGGTGATTAAGTCCCTGGGAGCTCTGGGGGAATGGTTGGTTCATATTATTGTTCCTCCTATGGGGCTGCAAATCCCTGCAACTCCTTGGGTCATTTCTCTAGCTCCTCCATTGTGGACCTGGTGCTCAGTTCAATGGTTGGCTGAGAGCATCGCCCTCTGTATTTGTTAGGCACTGGCAGGGCCTCTCAGGAGACAGCTATATCAGATTCATTCTTGTCAGCAAGCGCTTGTTGGCATCCACAATAGTGTCTGGGCTTGGTGTCTGTATATGGGATGGATGCCTAGGTGGGACAGTCTCTGGATGGCCTTTCCTTCAGTCTCTGCTCCACACTTTGTCTCTGTATTTCCTCCCATGGGTATTTTGTTCCCCCTTCTAAGAAGGAGCCAAGTATCCACACTTTGGTCTACCTTCTTCTTGAGCTTCATGTGGTCCATGAATTGTATCTTGGGATAATGTCCACTTATCAGTGAGTGCACACCATGTGTGTTCTTTTGTAATTGGGTTATTGTCTTGGTTGTTAATTATGTCTGAGGGTTCAGCTCACTATAAGTGGCACCGTTCCTTTGGTAGAGAGTTATTGATTATATGAGAAAGCTAGCTAAGCTTGATCCAGGTAGCAATATTCCACTATGGTTTCTTCTCCAAACACTTCCTTGAGTGTTCTGGCCTGACGTCCCTTGATTATGGGCTGTGGCCTGAGTGTGTAGGATAAAGGGACGGGTGGCTTCATCTCCTCGGCTAAGTTGCTTTGGATCCATGTGTTTTGTCACTGCAGCAGAAAGAAAAGTAGAGCAGCTGGGGGAGAGGAGAAGCATCAGAGGGAAATGGGAGCACATGGAGCGTGGGGCTGGGTTGCGGCGGAAGGGACACGCATGCAGATATGGTGTAAAGTGCTGTGTTGATGGAAAAGTGTCAGCCAAGGAGGAGACAGGGCCTGTGCTGCAGCTCAAGCACCCTATATATTTTATAAGGATCTGTACATATTTTATGTGTATGCATCAAACGCATTAGAGAGGGTGCTGGATTGGAGGCAAAGATGAGAGGCAGGAGTCTGAGGAGATGAAATAAAATATGGAGGAGGCCTTTCACCAGTTCAGAAAGTTGATGTGTTAGCAACTGAAGAGTCTAATAAACTCAACTCTGTTAAAGAAAAATAAAATGAAAGAAGGAGAGGAGGGAACGAGAGGCTCTGCATCCCAAGTTTGCTACCTTGAGCCAAACCCGCCTAGATGACAGGAACACAGGACGCCTGTCGAGGCAGCCAGCAACTCCAGCCCCTGGGCAGCTCTGTTTACATTCAGTCTTTTCTACTGTGTCTTATGGGCATACACCTGACAGAGTTCCTGTGAACTGTGAGTAGAAACAAATGCTTCAGGGTCCTTGCCTTTTGACTCCTGCATGCCGAGGAGTCAGTAAACATTTTCTAAGTTGGACACGATCGATAAACTCACTGGTGCTAGGATGAGCATGTGAAAGATGACTGAGCACACGTGGTGTAGTCCACATGAGACTTAAAACAAAGCCAGAGACCAAAGGCCTGACATATCAGGGACACTTTCCCTGAAAAGGCAGGTACCAGAAGGCTTTTAGAACAGTCTGGCTGGCCCACAAGGCTAGCAAGATGGCCAATGAGATGTTCATCTTCATCCTGGCAGACATCCTGCAATGGAGAGTCCCATCATGATTCCACTGACTTGGGTGAAGTCTGGCACCACTGAGCTTGACTTCAATGTGCCTGAGTCCAGCTCCCTTGCCAGCACACTCCTTCTGGGAAACCTTGATGCTCATTGGCCTGTTTATCTGCATAGGACCTTCTTTGACATCAGAGCATGTCCCAACTCTTGCTGCCTCCAAGGAGTATCCATCGTCTCAATGTCCAGCCATTTGAGCATACTGTCCTATAGGAGTACATACTTGATAATGTCTGGCTTCTGCAACACGCCATTACTTTCCTCTTAGCATCTCAAGGCTGCTCTTTTTCTGTGTTCTGGTTCAAGTGAAAAGTTCCCATCTCCCCTATACCACCCACTGTGTCCCTGCTTGCACAACCCAACCAATGGGTATACCTCTGTATACTCAAATCCAATGTGTCTCTGCATGCAGCATCCAATGGGTCTCTGCATGCAGCGTCCAGTGGGTGTCTTCATGCACCATCCAATGGATCTCTGCATGCACCATCTGGTGGGCCTTCACTTTCAGGTATATGGGCAGAATGCTCTCACTGCGTGTTTTCTATAAAGGACAATGTCGGGCCATGATCCTTCTGCTGCTGTGATAAGTGGTGTTCTTGGTCTAGGACAGAAACTATGTAACAAATACCTTGTGGTCTTGGTCTCAAGTGGGCTCTTGTCCTAGAACTCCATCTGTCAGGCATCCCCTTTGCAATGGAGAGTCCCATCATGATTCCACTGACTTGGGCGAAGTCTGGCACCACTGAGCTTGACTTCAATGTGCCTGAGTCCAGTTCCCTTGCCAGCACACTCCTGGGGAACCTTGATGCTCATTGGCCTGTTTATCTGCATAGGACATTCTTTGACATCAGAGCATGTCCCAGGACCTGTCATCCCTGACAGAACCAGTTCTTGATATCCCCACAAGCCAAACCCCACTCCTGACTGAACTATCAGCTCCTGAGACTCTGCTCAGCTTCCTGTTTTCAGAGTAGCAGTTCTGTCCAGTTGGCAGAGCACTGCTGGAGAGGAACTTTCCACTGTAATATTAACTTGATGGTAGATTATGATATTAATCTGCATTGTCCATCACAGAAATAATTTATGTAACTTATCACAATATTATATTGTGATTCGTTGTGTGTGTGTGCTTGAGATGTTCTTCCATTCTTGCTTTTAAAATGGTAGCTGGCTTCTGCACTATGTATCCCTAGGGTGGTTGCCAGATACCATAATACAGTGAAAATCAAGGTCACTCCATCCCAGCCAATACTGCTGGGAGGGTTAAAAAGTTTTCACACACCAAGGCTAGAGATGAAGCCAGCCTTTTAGAAGGCCAGCTTCATTGCCAAGGTAAATCAATGGTCACACCTATTCATCTTAATATACTGCTGTTGTTGATCCAAGTATCAGGTTCAGCCATTCATTCTATCATCAAATATTTACTGATTCCAGCAGAGCCTGGTTCTGCCCAGCTGCTCCTTAGGAACAGGTGCTGGGCAACTCCCTCTGAGACAGTGCATGGTCTTCCCGTGACTCCAGCCAGTCCTGTACTGGTCCTCCATTCATTAGGGTTCACAGGCCTCTCTTAACACTGTGGGTGGTTTCATATGATGTGAAGACTGTAAGCACACACACAAAGTAAGGATAAATATTTAATAATATAAAACAATTTAGATGTCTCACTTAGGGCAAAGTACTCAACAGTTACTTACTCCAGGCCCTTTGACCAGTTATGAGCCTCTGCATTAATAGCTGTCTCCTAAAAGAGGAGGAAGAAGAAGACAGGGAGGAAGAAGAGAAGGAAGAAGAGAAGGAAGAGGAAGAGGAGGATGAGGAAATGAGGAAGAAGAAGAGGATGAGAAAATCGGGAGAAGGAAGATGAGGAGGAAGAAAGGGAGGAAGAAGAGGAGAAAGAAGAGGAGGATGAAGAGGAGGAGGATGAAGAGGAGGAAGAGGAGGAGGAGGAGGAGGAGGAGAAGAAGATGAAGAAGAAGGAGGAGGAGGAGGAGGTCTGACGTTGGCACTAGCAGCACTAGTCTATAGGTATTAACAAAAATCTTTAGAAGGAAGTTTGACGAGATGTTTAGTTAGCAAAACAGCAGAAGTATGTACTGTCCCTAGGGCCTATGACCTCCCATGCCAATGGGGTTTAATAAGGTTTACAGTATCAGGCATGAATTTTGTATCATAAAACTGTCACACCCCTGTTGCACCAGTGAACAAAGCAGTTGGTATTGTAACACACAGGATCACCACCGAGTAAGAGCAGAGATGGGCTTTCTCCTTCAGCAGGCTGCACAACATCTGATCATAGGAACGAAGCTTCCACGTCAGCTGGAGATAGAACCTTCCATGTCTGCAACACTGGCCATTATCGTACCTCATGGAGGCTGCAGACAGGTAGGAATGGTTATGCCCTTTCTCCCCCAGCAGCTAACATCACACCTTCCAGGGCTATGGTTTCATCTGCCCTCTCCTCTTCCTCTTCTCCACCCCTCCCCTCGCTCAAGTCTTTTCACCCTCAGAATTGCTTTCTTCTAGCTCAACTCAAGTGTTCTGCAATCCCTGCTCCCTGATGGCCTCTTCCGAAAGGTCCATGGCTGCTTCTCCATACAGGGTTCACTGAACACTGTGGAAGAAGGGGGTGAGAATAAAGGGAAAGAGAGAGTGTGCAGAGGACTCCTACAGAGCAGTGTCTGAGGAGGGGACTGGACCACTCGTGAACTCATCGTATCTGTGGTGGTCTGCACAGCACTGGACCCTCCAGCATATGTAGGGTAGAGGCACCTGGACCCACTCCTCACTGAGGGACTGTGGGAAATGATGGGCATCGTGGGAAGGTGTACCTTTTTCTTCATAGGTGTGGTCACTGCTAAGTTGATCTGGTTTCAGTGGGAAAGGGAAGTAGAGCTGAAAACAACCACCTTCGCTCTGTGTTTGTATGAAACTCTCAAGGAATGACAATAAACACTGGAAATCCCAATAGCGAGTGGGCAAGCTACTAAGACAGCCATCTTTGAAATAGGTGTGTAGAACAGCATCTTCCAGGTTGATTTTGCTTACACTTCTTCAGTGGCCATGCTCAGCTTTGCTATGGAAATAACAGTTTGGGATATGTGGTTGTTAGTGCTACAGAAGGCTGAGGTCTGTCATCAGAGTAGATCAGTTATGATGGGTTTAAATCTTTAATCCTAGGGACACTGCTGAGCCACCTGCAAAGCCACCCTTTCGTTTCCAGAACAGCCACACCTGAGGAGACATGGTTAAATACTGGAGGAGTGTGTGTGTGTGTGTGTGTGTGTGTGTGTGTGTGTGTGTGTGCATGCACACGTGCAACTCTGTGCATGGTGATGTGTATGTGTGTTGATATGTGTGTGTATGTATGTGTGTATCTGTGTATCTTATCTCTGTGTTTTATGTGTCTGTGTATCGTGTATATGTCTGATATGTATGTGTGTGTGTGTATATATTCTATATGTGTGTGTATAATGTGCATGTCTGGATATGTGTGTGTATGTTTCTGAGTGTAATCTGTGTGCCTGTATGTGTGTATGTGTATGTGTATGTGGGTAGTGTGTCTGAGTATATGTGTGTGTCTATGTATGTATGTGTGTGTTTGTGTATGTGTCTGTGGGTAGTGTGTGTATGTATAGGTATATATGTGTGTGTATGTGTCTGTGTATAGTATGTGTGCCTGTATGTGTGCATGTGTGTGTTTGTGTGTGTATGTGTGGAGTGTATATATCTAGGAATATGCATATACATAGACATATACATATATGTATACAGATACGTATACGTATACAGATACAGATCATGTGTCTGTGTGTCTATGTGTTTGTGTATGTGCCTGTGTGTAGTATGTATGTCTAGGTATATGTATGTGTGTGCATGCATGTGTGTGGTGTAGTGTATGTGTGTAGTGTGTGTGTCTGATATGTGTGTGTATCCATTTATATGTGTGTGTTATGTGTGTGTGTGCGTGTGTAGTATGTCTGGATATATGTAGATGTATCTGTATGTGTTTCTGTGTTTAATAAGTATGCCTGATGTGTGTGTGGGTCCATACATTTGGGTATGTTATATGCATTTGTGTCTGGGTATATGTGTGTGTATGTGAGTGTGTGTGTCTGTATATGTGTGTATGTGTCTGATATGTATGTGTGCCTATATAAGTGTGTATGTGTCTGATATGTGTGTGTATCCCTGTATATGTGTGTTATATGTGTGTGTTGTGTGTTTGAGTTAATGTGTGTGAGCGAGTGTGTGTGTGAGCAAGTGTGTGTGTGAGTGTGTGTGTTCATCTGTATGATTCTCAGCTTTCTGCAGACTGAGGAAATGTTGCAAAGTTATTGAAACACTGTGTATTTGATAAATACTCCTTAGAAATATGAAAATTAGAAAAAATGGCTCCAAGAAAAAGTAAAACTCTTTACAGAAAGAGAAATGTAGAAACGAAATCTCAGGAACCCTAAAGCAGCATGTCACAAATGAAATATCAACCATGTGATTGATGGCTACATGCAAAGTGTCACTTACGCCTTCACATATCTGCTGTCAGGGGTGGAAGGCAGCTGTGTCTCCCATCTCTTCATGCCGAGCCCGGGGCATCCTGGGTGCCGGGGCTCAGCCATGCATGACTACAGCTCCTCCCACTTCCCAAGTCCCCACTGACAGCCCAGTCCTTCCAGAGTGCAGAGTAGGAAGCGGGGGACCCCACAGTTTGCCACGTGCACTGGCTGCACAGCCCACACTGCTGTCCACCTGCCCTCTGGTTGAACTGTCTGCACTTAGCGCCATCCTGAGTCTCTGGCAACCACTCCCCTCTGCCCACGCCCTGTCCTGAAGCAGAGTCTCTGTTAGTTAGAACACCTACCTTATTGTTATATAATTTCTTGAATATATTTGTTGTAAGATATGACTATATCTCATGGAAAACACTTAAGAAGAAAAATAGTTTGAAGCCAGGTCAAATTTCACCACTAAGTGAACACTGTTAGCAAGATCCCATATGTCCTATTACAGACCTATGTATACCATGCAGTATAAGCATGGTATCAACTAAAACTAACTTTGTGTGTGTGTGTAGAGGGGGAGGAGTTTGAGTTTGAGACAGGGTTTCTCTGTGTGGCCCTAGCTATCCTGGAACTTGTTCTGTAGACCAGGCTGGCCTTGGACTCAGAGATCTTCCAGCTCTGCCTCCCGAGTGCTAAGTCTAAAGGCATGTGCCACCATGCCTGGCATAAGCTCTTGCTTTGTTTTAGTGAGCACCTACTGTGTGCAATGCATACCACAATGTATTGTTTTGTGGTGGTGAGCACTGTAACACAGGCATACCACTGTTACCACCTTTCAACAAAGTAGGAGCTGAGTCACAGAGCTGATACGGCCTTTCCTGTTCACACCACTGGGCTAATAAAGGATTGGACAGGATTAGATTCCAGAGCCTGATTTCAGAGTTCACCTCTCAGTGACCACATTTTTGGTCAGGAGAAGATCCTGGAGTCTTCCTTGCACCATGACAGGTTCTCTGAAGGGAGGGTCCGCAGACTCTATCAAAGGTCCCATTTCACGGCTCTGTGACATTATCATGTAATCACAGCTAACCATCTATCATTTCTGGCCTCTGAAAGTGAACCTTAAAGGACTTGCTGGTCTTAGGGGTTAATGCTCAATAGTGGACAATGCCTTTCATGACAGCTCCAGTGTTCTGATGATCTGTGTTGGGCCATAGGTGAAGGATGATATTGAGAGCTCTGGGCACTGGAGGAAACATTTGAATACCTATTACCTCTGCCCTTACCTCACTGCAGTTGGTAGATTTAACCCATGCAATAAAATAAGAAAAAATATTGTGTGTTTATTTATTTTTTATTCGATATATTTTTATTTACATTTCAAATTATTTCCCCTTTTCTGGCCCCCCACTCCCCGAAAGTCCCATAAGCCCTCTTCCCTCCCCCTGTTCTCGCATCTACCCCTTCCCACTTCCCTGTTCTGGTATTCCCCTATACTGCTACACTGAGTCTTTCCAGAACCAGGGGTCACTCCTCCGTTCTTCTTGTACATCATTTGATGTGTGGATTATGTTTTGTGTATTCCAATTTTCTAGGCTAATATCCACTTATTAGTGAGTTCATACCATGATTAATCTTTTGAGACTGGGTTACCTCACTTAGTATGATGTTCTCCAACTCCATCCATTTGTCTAAGAATTTCATGAATTCATTGTTTCTAATGGCTGAATAGTACTCCATTGTGTATATATACCACATTTTTTTGCATCCATTCTTCTGTTGAGGGATACCTGGGTTCTTTCCAGGTTCTGGCTATTATAACTTCATTATTCATTAGGGAAATGCAAATCAAAACAACCCTGAGATTTCACCTTACACCAGTCAGAATGGCTAAGATTAAAAATTCAAGAGACAGCAGGTGTTGGCGAGGATGTGGAGAAAGAGGAACACTCCTCCACTGCTGGTGGGGTTGCAAATAGGTACAACCACTCTGGAAATCAGTCTGGCGTTTCCTCAGAAAACTGGGCACATCACTTCCAGAGGATCCTGCTATACCACTCCTGGGCATGTACCCAGAGGATTCCCCAGCAGGTAATAAGGATACGTGCTCCACTATGTTGTGTATTTATTTTAAAAGCAGAAAGTTAAATTATTGGTTGAGTCTTGAAGGTCCATTCCGTCCCCACCAAAAAATACCCAACAGTCCTATGAGAAGAAGAACCTGCTGGTGGAGGGAGTCTAACGAATGACACACAGCTGGCAACACACATGCCAGGTGTGGCTCTGTTCCAGTCACACCCTGGGGAACTCAGCCACCGTCCCTCTCATATTTGCTTCTTGACCTGCCATATCCCCTCCCTGTCAGGACTCCAGCCATGACCCCAGATCACCCAAGGGAATCATAGTGCAGCTGAGTCACTTCTCACATTGCTAACTCTCTGGAGGACTACTGAGAGAGGCCACTTGCTCTCTTTCGTGAGGCCCATGAGGAGTGTTTTCTGGAGGGGCTGGCCTTGGTTTTTCCACAGCTGGGCTCTGAATGCGCAGGGTAATGATGTACAGTGATGCTTCCAATCACGGGTGCCAGTGCTGGCTGCATTGCATAGGGTCCTAGAGTCCAGACCAGCGGTTGGCCAAGTAGATGCCAGTGCTGGCTGCATCACAGGGACTCCTAGGATGCAGACCAGGGGTTGGCACAATGTGGTTTGAGGAGCCAGCACCTGCCTCTGTAAACAGCTGTGTTGGGCAGAGACTTAATAGTGTATACACTGCCTTTGGCAGCTTTCCCAGGACTACAGTGGAGTGGAAAGACTGCATGGAGACCGCCTGGCAAGCAAAGTCTAAAATATTTATGTTCTGTTCTCTTACAGGAAGTGCTTTCAGAGGTCCAGGCTCCACTGTTCACCAAGGCAAGCTGAACATCAGCCAAGCCCGTATGTCATCATTAGATGTAAAAGAGGCCGTGGGTTTCAGCCAGCGTGCTTTGTAAGGTGCTGTGGTGTCCCAGCATCTCAGGACGGGGAAGAAGGTCACAGGACTGAGAGAAAGAAAAGGGGTGTCACCCAATAGCACAGTCTCCCAGTGACAAGCAGCACCTCAGATAAAGGGGAAAATCCATGGCCTGATTAGGACCTCCTTGTCCTTGTGTTGTTAAAGATTTATTTTATTATTTATTTATGCCCCTGCCCTTGTGTGTGTGTGTGTGTGTGTGTGTGTGTGTGTGTGTGTGTGGTGTCTGTTCACTTACATGTGGAGTCTGTGGCGGCCACATCAGATTCCCTGGAATTGAGTTTCAGGCATTTGTGAGCTGTCCAGTATGGGTGCTAGGAACCAAGTGCAGTGTCTAGGATTTCTAGAAGAGCAGCAAGTGCTCTTAAGCATGGAGCCATTTTCTCCTGTCACACACACACACACACACACACACATACACACACACATGCACACATAGGCACATATATACACACATGCATGGAAGCACACATGTACATACACACAGGCACACACATGTATACATACATGCATGTACACACATGTATACACACATACATGCACACATACATGTATGCACACACATATACACAGTAACACATCATATACAGACACCATATACACAGGCACACATATACACACACAGGCATACATACACAACACACAGATGGTTTTCATAGTGTCAATCCAGAACCCTGCACATGCCACCTTGACTCAGAAAGGAGACCATCACATGTGCCACCCAAGGTCTACATGGAAACATCAAAGACCCAGGATGCAACATCATTAAATAAGTTTATCCTGCCTATGGCCTGTCACCTCCAGCACCAGTTGCTCTCTGGTGGTAAGACCTGGTGGCCCGTAAAACACACAGGAGAGCATACTCATCACCAACAGGCTAAATAAAGGCAATGTGTGCTGGCCTTGGAATGGTGTAACATGTTTCTTCTAAGGACACGGATTCCTTGCCCCCAGCAATGTATTAGCAGAGAGGCCTCACATGGGGCCCAGTGCTGTGGTGGGTGGTAAGGATCTAAAGTGACCTTGATTTTCTCTGAGTCTGTTCATTTTCAAGTGAAGGAGCCAAATGTGTTTTCAGGTTTGTTCCCTTCACCCTCTGATTGGCCTGTCAACTTCTATTAATATGTTTCAGTGTCCAGTGCTTGGGGCTCCAGCAACAGCCTTAACTCCTCCAATTGCCTTGTATAGGGTCAGTCCTGGGAAGCACTAGTTGCTTCTGTGTCAGAGATACCAGGAGAACTCCCTTTCTATGGGGTGTATGGAAGTAAAATAAGAATTTGTTGTTTCAATTCATGAGTGCCTGTGTTGATGTGGTACACATGTTTGTGGTTACATACTTGTGGGGAGGCCTGCAGCCAGAGGTATTTATTGTTCCTTGTGAGCTGTTCACATCTTTTTTTTTTTTTAAAGAGAGAGGCAACGGCCATCCTGGAGCTTGCGGATTAGGGTACGTTGGTGGCCACGGAACAACAGAGATCTGTCTCTCTGTCCCCATCACTGGGATACAAGTAGATCCAAGCATGCTCAAACACTTCATGCATGTTCCAGGGCTCAAACTCTGCTCCTCACAATTGGCTTGTGCAGCAGGATTGTCCCGCTGGGCTGTCCTCCCTCCAGCCCTAGGCCGAACACACCCCATCAGATCTCTAGCTGGGATCAAAGCTGGCCGTTCTTCAGAAGGCTGCCCCAGCTTTGGAGCCCCGAGCAAGCGAGCGAGCATTTGAAAATGAAACTCCTGTGATATTTCAGTAGCACAAATCACACAAGGTTAAGTCAGATTCTCCCCTCACTTGCATGAAGTGTAGGAAGCTGAAAAGTTAACCAACTTTTGTTGTGGAAAAAGAAGAGTAGAGAACAGAGCGTCCCATCTCCCCACAGTCTTTTTGTGAAGTCTTCACAATGCTGTTTTTCTGTAACACACAGGCTTCAAACACAGTTAAAGACCTGGTTACCTGCATTACCAATAAGAATTGACAGCCGTCAGCCTCACCCTCTTATGTACACAATCAAAGCCAGACAGAGCTTGCAATCAAACCAGAGACAGGATTTCCAGTGGGTTAAAGTGTTGTCCCTTGCAACAGAAAACTGACTTACTGGAGAACCTAAATTTGATCTGATCAATTGCTGCAGTCTCCAAAGGAAGAAGTGAAAGGTTTTCAATAGTGAGAGATGCAGGTTATAAAACACACTGTGGTGGTTTGAGTGAAGATGTTCCACACTGATTCATATACCTGAATGTTCGGCCCATGGTTGGTGGAACTGTTTGGGAAGGATTAAGAGGTGTGGTCTTTAAAAAAGAGGTGTGGCCTTGTTAGAGAAGGTGTGTCATTGGGATGGACTTTAGCCCTCTCTGCCTCCTACTTGTGGACAAAAACATGAGCTCTCAGCTACTGCTGCAGCCCCAGCTCCACGCCCACATGTGTTCCCAACCACGATTGTAATGAATTCACCCTCTGAATCTATAAGCCCCAACCAACTAGATTGCTTTTTGTTATGGTTTCTCTTTAGAGCAATAAAAAAGTGACTAAGCCACACCCTAAGATAAGTTTGTATGTTTATGGACAGATTGTAAATGCTAATAAAATTGTCTCTTAGCTCTCCACTATGCAGGTGTGAAACAGAACAGCGTTGAGCTTCCAGCTGCCTGCCCCGCCCCCAAACCCTGCCCGGAGATCTCTGTTTCACAGTCCGTGTGGAAGGCTCCTGGCTTTCTTCCACTTTTATTATCGTGCCCATGTCTTTAGTAGTACATATATGCTTTCTAGAAGCACTGTGCTTTTTCTTACACACTTGGCTATAGTGTTGGAATGAGTCAGACAGGTGGGGCGCATCAAGCCTCCAGCCACCTGAGGGGTCATGCGGGCCACTCTAGGTCATCTGTTTCTTCACAGCAACTACAGAGTAGGTGGGTGGACATTCAAGAGGCAGCATGAGAGTATATTATTATTATTATTATTATTATTGCTGTTGTTGTTATTACTATCATTATCACCATTATTAATCATTATCATTATTATTGGACATTTCCAGCTTGTAATTAGCTAAGAAGGACTGTAATGGGCATGGAGACGCAGGTCTGTGTAATCCCAGCCCATTCAAGAGGACTCAAGGCAGTAAGGTCGGTGAGGATGCATCGCGATACACTATAACAAAAACAAACAAACAAACAAACGAACCTAGTCCCAACACCAATGAGGCAGGGGTGTGGGAGGTGCTCAGGGAGTCTCTGCTCCCTTCCATTGAAATGCTTCCTCCTGATAGAGTCCAGCAGGGGGAGCAGTTGTGTCCACTGGTTATCCCTTCATACTGAAATGGGTAAAATGGGTGTTCAAGGAGATGGCCCTGGTTGAGCTACAGGAGTCACGAGTAAAAGCAAAGGTCATAAATCTGGAAAGGGACATGTCAGGGAGGGGACTGAGAGGTGTGTGAAGGGGATCAGAGGGGCTGTGGGAGGGAGAGTAACTGAAGGGCATTGCAGGGATGTGTGTACTTGTCCAGGAACTAACTTAACTGATAAAATAAATTTAAGTTTTAAAAAGAAGAACAAAGAGTTAAGATCCCTGATGCTTAATCTCTCTCACAAAAGCATGGACAACATCTGAGTTCTCCCGTGGGAGCTCTAGTTTTCTACATGCATATTTTATACATGTTTTGCATACACGGCTGATGTTATAAACACGATTGGATTTGAATCCCCCACTGAAAATCTATATGAAGCAGTTGCTCCACTAACCTGACATCCGCAACTTTACTGCAGTCCCTTATTAATTTTGGGAGTTGGGCATCAGTTCTTCAGCATGTTCTGCATAGGCAATTATAGCCCGCCTTTATTTCTCAGGCACGGCTTATCCCATCTCCTTTCTCCTCTACCTCAGACTCTCAGGACGAGGGGAAAGTGAGATTGTGAGAGGAAGCACCCTTTGTCTTGTGAGAGGAAAAGATTGAAACATTTTATAAAAGTATGCCGTTGTTAGTGCTAAGGAACTGGGGTTTTTTCTTTGTAATAAACATTTTTAATTATTGCATATGAGTGTGCCTGTATGTGTGTGTGGTGTGAAACTCAATCTCTTCCTCTCTTCCTCACTCTCCCTCTCCTTCTCCCCCCTCCCCCTTTCCCCTCCCCCTCCCCCTCCCTCTCTTCCCCTCCCCCTCCCCTTTCCTTTTCCCCCTCCCTCTCTTCCCCTCCCCTCCCCTTTCCTTCTCCCCTTCCCTCTCTTCCCCTCCCCTCTACTTCTCCCCCTCCACCTCTTCTCCCCTTCTCCCTCCCCCCTTCCCCTCCCTCTCTCCCTCTCTCTTCCCTCTCTACCCCTCTTCCTCTCCCTCGTTACCCCCCCTCTCCTCCTCCCTCTTCCTTCTCCACCCCCTTCCCCTCTGTCACCTTCCCCTCCCTTTCTCCCCTCCCCTTCTACTCTCTCCCTGTCTGTGTCCATGTGTGTGTGTGTGTGTGTGTGTGTGTCTGTGCGTGCATGTGTGTGAGTATGTGAGAGAGAGAGAGGGAGAGAGAAAGAGAGAGAGAGAGAGAGAGAGAGAGAGAGAGAGAGAAAGGTGCCCATGGAAGCCAGAAAAGAGCATCTGATTCACTGGGGCTGAGCTACAGGCAGTTGTAGGCTACTGATGAGGTTGCTGGGAACCAAACTCTGGTCCTCTGCAAGAGCCAAAATGTATCCTTAACCATAAAGACATCTCTCCTTTGTTTTTCTTTCAAATGTTTTTCTTTCAAATCATATTGAGAAGGTTCCTCTCTATTCTTATTCTGTTGTGTGTTCTTGTCCTAAGTGGTTTTAAGTTTGCCAAGTGGTTTTTCTGCACCACTTGATATTATTGTATGGTTTTCCTTCCTTACTGGACAGAAAGGTTTGTGGTTCATACTCGCTCATTTTCTGAGTTCTGTCATTCTCACATGCTCGGCATGAATTGTTCTTGGCCGTGGTGCAGCTGAGCACCAATAGACAGTGTCTCCTGATACTTTGAAAGAGTTTTACTTGTGTGTTCATGAGAGGTCACAAGCACACACACACACACACACACACACACACACACACAGTCAGTTAATTTATGATATGCCATGACTAGCTCAAAGGCTGGGCACTCCTGAACCTTCCCCTACTAACAAATGCTCACCTCAGGTACTCCTGGGACTCCTAATCCTTCCCCTGCTACCCCAGGCCCAAGCTGGGGTGACAAATGGCTCCTGCATCCCATCCTTCTCCCCTGAGTCATGGTGGTTTTCTGTCTTCCTTCCTTCTAATTCCTAGCCTGTGCAATCTAAAAGTTCCTTCCCTCTCTCTCTATCTAGCCATTGGCCATTGGCTCCTTATTGAAAACAAATGGGGACAAGGACCTTCAGCGTTTAGACATGCAGATTCTTGACTAATTCAAAACATTAGAACCAATCCCCAACATAGAGTGGTTTATAAACAACAAAGGTCTGTGTCTCACTGTTCTGGAGGCCACAGTCCTAGATCAAGGTCACCAGACCTGATGTCCTGCCATGGAGTGCACCTTATCACTGTGTCATGAAGAGGATGCTGCACTGGCTGGCTTTGTGTGTCAACTTGACACAGGCTGGAGTTATCACAGAGAAAGGAGCTTTAGTTGGGGAAGTGCCTCCATGAGATCCAGCTGTGGGGCATTTTTTCAATTAGTGATCAAGTGGTGAGGGCTCCTTGTGGGTGGTTCCACCTTTGGGCTGATGCTCTTGGACTCTATAAGAGAGCAGGCTGAGCAAGCCAGGGGAAGCAAGCCAGTAAGAAACATCCTTCCATGGCCTCTGCATCAGCTCCTGCTTCCAACCCTGATTGAGTTCCAGTCCTGACTTCCTTTAGTAATGAACTGCAACGTGGAAGTATAAGCTCAATAAACCCTTTCCTCCCCAACTTGCTTTTTGGTCATGATGTTTGTGTAGGAATAGAAACCCTGACTAAGACAAATTGGTACCAGCATAGTGGGGTATTCCTGTGACAACCTGACCATGTTTTGGGGAGGATTGTGGAAGGACTTTGGAACTTTGAGCTAGAAAAGCTGTGGAAAGTTCTGTAGGAGCTTGGAAGACAATGTTATGAACAGTGCAGAAGATGGAGGCCTGGCTTGTGAAATTTCAGAGGGAAGATTAAAGACTCTTACAGTGGCCATATTTTGATTGTGAAGATTCTGTGGTTTTGGTTAGCTGGGGCTGAAGAATCAGCTGTAAGTAACAAGATACCAGAACCACTAAAGCAAACCTTTGTGTTACTGGGACTATTGATTCTGGTTAGCTGGAGCTAAGAAATTAGCGGTGATTAAGAAGAGACCAGCATCACTGAGATGAAATCTTCTTGGAAGTGTTTTCTGAGAGCACAGAGAGTGTGTTCCAGAGATAGCCACAGTTGTATGTTGTGCTGTGGCTGGACTTGGTAATGTGTAAGAGTCACCCAGATGTTACTGGTTTTGAAGGCATGAAGGGGTCATGAAGAGCAGCTGAGGCTCTTGGCAGTGAGAGACCACAGAAGGCCATTGGTGAAGGTGCAGCCTCAGTTGCAATTAATAGCCCAGGACTTGAATGGGTCATGCATAGGAGCAGAGGCTTGTCACCATGAAGAGAGCCTATGAGAGGCTATTGGTGAAGCCTAATTACAGTAGAAGTCAACAGTGTTTTGGAGATGCCAGTACCATGTGATGACCACCAAGAACAGCAGCAGCAGTGGAGTACAGGCAGCTGGAGCCTAGAAGACAAGCTGTGTGCTACAAAGGGCAGAGCTGGAAAAGTGACCCAAGCCCTTGGAGGAGCCCAGAAGATCGTGAGTTGAATCCCAGACATTGGACATTTGGAGTTTGAGTTTTGCTTTTGGTTGTGACTGTGCCCTGATATGTTTCCCTCTTGAAGGAAGAAAGTATTTTAGTGGAGCCCACAGTTAAATGACTTTGAACTTTTAAAAGACTTTGAATTTTAAAGATATTGGACATTTTAAGGTGATTGAACTTTTAATATGTAAAGACTGTGGGACTTTTAAAGTAGTTTAGACCTTGGGAATGAATAAGAAAGTAAGGGTTGATGTGTTTGTGTGTCAAGTTGACAAGGGGTCAATTGTAGTGGCTAGTTTTGTGTGTCAATTTGACACAGGCTGGAGTTATCACAGAGAAAGGAGTTTCAGTTGGGGAAGTGCCTCCATGAGATCCAGCTGTGGGGCATTTTTTCAATTAGTGATCAAGTGGTGAGGGCTCCTTGTGGGTGGTTCCACCTTTGGGCTGGTGTTCTTGGGTTCTATAAGAGAGCAGGCTGAGCAAACCAGGGGAAGCAAGCCAGTAAGAAACATCCCTCCATGGCCTCTGCATCAGCTCCTACTTCCTAACCTGCTTGAGTTCCAGTCCTGACTTCCTTGAGTGATGAACTGCAACGTGGAAGTGTAAGCTCAATAAACCCTTTCCTCCCCAACTTGCTTCTTGGTCATGATGTTTGTGTAGGAATAAAACCCTGACTAAGACAGATGGGGAGGGGTTGGGCAGCTCTCTGAAGCCAGCCAAGACCTCATCACCTCCTCCCTCAGCTTGGAGGTTGCTTTCAGGCTGTGTCTTTTGCACAGGAAATCCACAGCATTGGTCATCAGATGTGTCATTGGTGTTGTTTCCAACATCCTTGGCTTTCATTTCTGGTCTCATCCTGTTGGTCCTGGGCTTGCTCTGGGCCCTACCTACATTTCTATCTCATTCCCTGAGGTGGGAATACACACTATGGATTTTTCCATGATTACTGCGTTTCATGCCAGGAGCTTCCCATATATACACTGTGTTCTCCACAGTCCACAAATTCGGATGGGTTACATTTTCACATTCATTTAGTTTGAAATATTGTAAATTTCACTTCAGTCTTCTAGCTTTGGCCTATGTGATATTCAAATGCATGTGGTTCAATCTTAGCTTCCTGGAGCACGCTCTCTCCTCTGCTCTGCCTTGAGGGAGACAGACTGGATTCCATAGTCTTTTACTGGTGTCGTGAGTCAGCTCACTTCTTGCTGCATTTGCCACTGAGAGGCCCAGATGGGCAGCAGAACCTGCTTTGTCTCTTCCCCTTTCTGCTGTCCTTGGGTATCTTCCACAACAGTCCTCTCTCCTCCGTGGCTAAAGTTCCCCGAGAAGACTGCTGACCTCCAACTCCTGCCAGCTCTCTGCACCATGCCTCTGTCTACTCACTCCTGGTACTGCTCTAGGACCACAGAGGGGTCTGCAGTTACCAGTCTTTGGGTTCCCTTGTCTTTCTTTTGATTGTTAGCCCCTCTCACACCCTAGAACTATCTCTGTGTATTAAATTGTCCCCTAAACCCAGATAGTTTCTCTTTCCCTGACTCCCCCAGTATGACTCACTCAAGTGCGGCCTCTTTATCTTGATTCTCTGTGCACATCTGCTTTTCTCTATTCTTGTTTCAAAATTGCTTTTCTGTGGCTTCATTCTCCCGACATATGATGTCACTGATGGTGTGTGCTTGAGATGATTCCTCCCCTGTTCTAGGGCACAGTGAAGCTGCCAGGCACCATAACGCAGCTTTAAGCTTTGGGACTGCTTGGATGCGATACTCATTCATTTGCTAATGCCATCAGCACACAGGACTTCGGAATGGGCAGCAGAGATGACAGGTGCGTTCTCACTTGACAGCACAATCTGAAATCGGAGTGCTGGTAGAGCACACTTCCCCTGAAAACCAGGTGGAGAGACCTTACTCTTCCAACTTCCTGCGACTCTAGGTTTGTCACCTAAACCTTCTCCTCCATCTTCATGTGCTCTCTTTTTTCCTTCTGAAAGCAGAGATTCTTCCTCTGCTTCTCTTGTCATGATGGCATTATTAGACCCAGAGCCGGCCTGGGTAATTGAAATGAAGTCAAAATACTTCATATATCTGTAAAAGGCCCTTGGACCCAATAACATCATGTCTACACCCATAGGTTTCAGAGCCTTAATCTGACCTTTTTGAACCTTTTTTTAAAAGGATCTATGAGCCCTTATCATAGCAAATCTTGTCTGTGTATAGCAGTGATTCCTGATATATTAGACAAGGTCCCAGTTCTACAGATAGTAGGTATAGCTGGAAGAAAGGCTAGACCATTTCTAGAATATCATGAGTCCAGGCCAAAGGAACACTGGCTGCCAATTAGATTCACTGCATGTTCATACAGGAAGTCACCTCCCATTTGGACAATATCCAAGATCTCCTCGACATACCCACAGGCTTAAAATGACGTCCTATCTCAACTGACTCGATATGTCCCATGTGACCTGAGATTATGGCCTCAACCTATCTCAAAATCATTTCCCATCAGCCCAGTGGAATTTTAAACTACTCATTAATAAAAAGTACATTCAAATATATTCATAATGAAAATGCAAAATCTACTGTAAAGCTCCACAGTTTCAGAATGGCTATTCTAACTGTACAGAACTTCATTGAGATGCAGAGACTATGGTTATGGTTAATTTTGGTGTTTGGGGTATTTTGTTTGCAAACTTTTACCTTGAAGGGTTGGGGTTTCTCTGCATAGCCCTGACTGTTTTAGAACTCCCTATGTAGACAAAGCTGGCCTCAAATACAGAGAGATCCAACTGTCTCTCTTTGCTTCCTGAGTGCTAGGATTAAAGGCATGCTTATGTGTGGCCTATTTGCAAGCTTTTTATAATAAAGTTTATTTAAATATAAATAATGAAATATGCATTGGAAATTAGGTGTGGTGGGTCATGCCTATGAACCCAGACAGGTGTTGTTGTGACACTGTTCCTATGGCGATGTGACCAAATGTCTACTCACTATATATAGAAAACCTACAATAGATCAAAGTCCAACTTGGAAAAATCAATGAGTTTATATTGGTGTTGCTTACAAGAATTTGGGTAAAGGATCACTTAACATGATCATGATGACTTAAAGACAACTGTATCACCAAAGCCCGCGGCAGGGCAGTTGACAGCTCATGAGAGCAGAATGCCTGGAGATCACTGCACAGCTCTCGGGCTGCTCAGTGGGTGGGAGAGCATTCCTTGCACATGTCTCAGTTGTTGTGAGTCTCTTTTGGGCAGCTCAGCTATTCTGAGAGTGTCTCTCAGAGTCTTTGTTGCTTATGTAAGTTGGATAGGACAGTTGATGTCTTTTCTTCCACAGCTACTGAAGCTGTTCAGATTCAGGGACTTCCTGATGCTCTTGTGTTGTTTACTCCCTGAGATTAAGGGAGTCAGTTAATTGGAAGGTTTTGATCTAGAAGGTAGTTGTCGCACAACCAGAGGGGGCAGGAGTTTAAGGTCTGTAGGATGAAAGCAACTTGGGTTATGTGAGTTCTTGTCTTGAGAAAATAAGAGAAAATTAAAGACATATTGAGTAACTCAAGTCCAAACATCAAACAAATATGCAGGAAATAAACTCAGCCCAATATAAGTCATCTGTTTTAATGCATATGGATTATGAAAACACATGCCATGCATATACATATGTGTATACACACCTGTATGTACTCACGCATACACACACTCACACACACATCCACACACAATACAACATTGAGTTAGCATTTAAGCTGACTCACTCACTCACAAGAGAGCAGTAACAACGCCTTGGCTTGGCCATGTTGTATGGCTCATACATTTCACTAAAACACAGCACCACAGTCTTAGGTTCTGTGGGGGTTTGATTTTATTTCCTGTGACACTTTATTTTTAATAGCAAACCAAAGAGAAGGCTTCCCCTTTGAGTTTTTTGTTTTGATCTGTTTTTTGCTTTTTCCACCAAGTTGATTGACTGTCCTAAGAGAGGCTTTGAGCTAGCACAAAGTCTGAAGTACAGACAGGGCGATGGACTGGCAGCGTTCTACAGATAATCTATCCATGGGTTCCTCCCTGTTTCTGGAACTCTAGAAAGTTGTGTTTGGCTAATTCCCCTGAGGATTTTTTATCCTAGCAGGTCTAAGATAAGTCCAGAGCAACAGGATCAGAAGCCCAGAATCAATAATGCTTTGAGAGGAAATGGCCTGCAATGTTTCCTGCTACCCAGGAACCGTCAGGTGGGGAAATCGCAGCTCCTGTGTTGTCCTGTTTACTTACTCTCCTCTTGTTAGATCCTTCCTTTGTTTAATACTGAGGTAACTACATGACTTGGCACTAAACCCTACATTCAAAGAACATTAATTAAAGGCAGACATGTGCCATTAAGACTGTTCTAAGATTGGGGTTGAAGGTGCTGTGTAATTAGTTTTGTACAGCAGAAACAAAAAGTGAGACAGAACTGGAGGAAACAGGATCATACTGCACAAAATGATAATGAGATGCAGAATTATCAAAGGTGGGGCAGGGGGACACAAGGAGTGACTAGAGGACTGCAAGGGTGGGGGAGATCTAAATGAGTGAGGACCTGAACTCCAAATGTTTGTCAGCACCCTGTGGGAGAGCTCCACCCTCAAGGGGCACCTGCTTGCCTGAGCATTGAGTGACCTGCAGGGAGCCTTTGCCAGGAGCAGGCAGGAGATGGTTAGGATGCAAATTTGCTACGGGTTTGCACCACAAAGTGGGGAACAGATTGGACAAAGAGCAAAGGAGCTCATGAAAGCCCTGTAAATATTAGGGACATGGTAAGCCCTCTCTTCCAAAATGAGACCTGAGCTGCCACAGGCACTTAAGCTCATTGTCCCAGGAAAAGACAGTGCCACAAACGTGGGTATTAGGAAGAGCTCTGTTTACTTACAGCCTTGAGTGATCGCTCCTGTTGGGTTCCACTGCCTCTGATTTCAAGAGCGCCCGAGGGTGCTGTGATTGAAAGTCACAGAAAGCTCATTAAACTGGGTCTGGTGCAAGAGAAAATGGATGTATACCGAACATTCTTGGTGGGAATCCTCCCAGCAGCCCTCAGTCACCATGACGTTGACAACGATCATTTGGTTCAGTGATGATGAACAGCAGCCAAGAGCCTGCTGGGTGCTGGGATACCATGCAGGCTGCAAACAATCAGTTCAGAGACTTCAGAAGAGGCGTGGGAAGTATTTCTAGAACATTCCATGTCATGGATGAGAAACCTGGCTGCCAACAAGGTACCGTGGTGATCTAGCTAAGGTGACATGCTTATAAATTGAAGCCCACACACTTTGTGAAAAATGAGTCGGAGGCAGGGCGGGAGGGAAATAGGGTTCTTGTTCACTGCAACAGCGGAAGCAAGGGTTAAAAAGTAAGGGGACAAGGTGTCATCTGGGGACATTGTGACATCTGTGAAGCTCAACTAATTTGGAAATCAAGATAGGGAATGTGGTTAAGTGTATGTAGTGTGAGCCCTAGTCCCTCGACAGAGCTGCTTTGTATCAGGCCCTGATCCTCACTGAGATGACCCTACTTTCCCCAGTGGAGGAAGAAGGCTCTTGATGTCTTCAGATGTGAAGAGAAAGTCCCAGAAGACTAGACTCATAACAGGTCAGGCATCCAGCACCAGTTCAATCATCTTGGTATAATGGCCACATGGGACAGAATAGATGTCAGCAGAAAGCAGAAGGACTGCATAGATTCAGGTCAAGCTTAGAAATATAGTGGTGTGGACTGCTCCAAGGTCTGATTTAATTAGTTCACTTCAGAGCTCACAGTCTGCTTGTCTGGGACTAGGAAACATCAGGTTTGCATGAACTTAGATAGGTGCACAGCAGATAACACTGGCATTTTATAGCAGATATCCGCCATCTTAGCAGCACCACGTGGCATCTAACATCCCAGTTCCTAGAGCACAGCAGAAGCCTTGGGTGGAGACAGACAGATAATGAGTAACAGAGGACAAGAGCTCCCTCAGGGAAGCTCCAAGACTCACCCACCACAGACCTTCTAGTGTCTCTTGTCTTGTTACAGACCATGTCCACAGGTTCAGCTTAGCATGGCATCATTTTTGCGGTCTGTAGTTCGGGGTTGGGACAACTCAACAAGACTTCTTCTGTTCCTACCCTGTGTGGTGGACAGGGATGTGTTGGCCAGTAGGGCTTTTGCAGGAAGGTAATGGGACAGAGCTGTTCCCAGGTGTGCCAGGTAACAAGCAGCACCTGGATACTTCTCCAGGTATCTCCAAGCTGCTGAGAAAAACCAGAGACTGCATGACCTCGATTCTGAGATACTTCTGGTGAGCTCTTTCTCCCTCTCCTCATCCCCTGAACGTTACCAATAGAGCCTCTTGCTCCCCACATTCTCACCAACAGTCTATTTAGGGTGACTCGGTGTCTTCCTGGGTGACTCAGGATGTCCCTGCCCTACTTCCATGAACTCTTATGGCCATATATGAATTTCTCAGCTGTGCAGAATTACCTTGGTAACTCATGAAGACCCTCCTGCCCCAATATTAGTAGGGTGGTTTAAGTAGAAGGTCCTCCTGAAGATCCAGATGGTTTGGTCTCCAAGGTTGCACTATTTAGCTATGGTGATGGCACCATTAGGATTTGGATACTTGCGTGAGGTAATAAAATCATAAACTCCCAAAGAAGAACAAAGGACTATAGGCCCTTTCTGTTTCTCTTGGTGTCTTGCCTGGGATGTGTGATACAGGTTTTGTTGATTTATCCTGGGTCATAACACCGCTTGCAGAAGCCTAAAACATTGATGTTACTGGTTCTTCGACTCATCCCTAGGACCATGAGCTGAAGCAAACCTTCTGTCTTCATGATTTAATTTCCTCAGGTGTTTTGTTATAGTGATGGGTGGTTGACAAATACAAATGTCTGACATAGTTTATTTTCCCGTTCCATCTTTCAAACAAATGTAAAAATATAGAACCTGTCTTGCTCATATTAAAAGGAAACCTCAGCCACATCTATAAACTTCAGGTCAAAAAAGCTGTTCTCCCTCCACTGTCTGGGGGTCATTTGCAATGCACTGAGTGAGCATGGTGAACACACTGTCCCTGCTCTCACATGGGGCGAAGAAGGAGACAGACAACTTACAACATTGTAGCTGAATGGGAAAATTGGTGTCTGGAGGAGTTCATCAGGTTGGTAAGAGTCACTCCAAAGAAAGTGACCTATAAAGAAAGATCCCCAAGTCACCAGAGGCTGGTGGAGAGAGGGATGAGGACATAGATGGAAGCCGTGAGCAGAAAGAATTGATGACAGCCCTCGGGTGTGGATGGAAAGGGGCAGTGGGGAGACAGAACTCAGAAGGCTGGCAGACTATGGGCCAACCATGGTAAAGACCCAAGGCTCACATCAGAAGGAAGCTGGCAGCCCCTTGGATTGATCAAATTGATGTAAATAAACTTAAGCTTGTCCTCTTGGCTATCGTGGTGCTTCTTGCTTCTCCTAGCCAAAAGTACCAAAAAAGTCAAAGCCGTGCCTTCTGTTCATGGGATCCCTGTCCTCTGCTAATGCAATCCCTGCCTTCTGCTCAGGATCCAGAGGAGAGACTTAACTGGAGAACACAACTGCAGAATCTAGCAAGAGCATGACTCTGACTCTTCAGTCAGTCTGACACCTATCTCTCCACCCAAGAGCTTCTTTGAGGCTTCATAGAGCTGTGTGTGCATAGGGCCCATCCTCTCTCTAGTCTGGTGAAGAGTCTTGCTTGGCCTTGTAGCCCCTTGCTTGCCCCTCAGACTCTCTCACAGCTCCTGCAGACTCTCCCCAGCCTTTCTCCAGAGAACTTCTCATGTCTGGCATTCCCTGCTTGACCCTAAGTCAAGTGAGACAAATGTTAGACTGGTCCCCCAGGACCTTAGAGAATTTACCTTGTCAGAGACAGCCCATGACACTATAGGGTTTCTTGATGATCATATTAAGTCTGAGTAATTCTCTTCTTTGATGCCAAGTCCTTTGTCTAAAAAGAAAATTTGCAGTATATAGAAAAGGCAGATGGAGCCATCTTCAGAGGGCATGACAAGACGGAGTGTGGGGGTTAGTCACTTCTTTTCTGAATGACATCTCTCTGTTCTTCTGTGAGTTGAAATATACTATCTTCCTGAAAACACAGTGGGGGCAGAGTCCCAGAATCCACTCAGCAATGAACATCTGGGTGCTGGGCGCCAACCTATTGGCCTGATATCAAAATTCACTGTCTTCCACAATGAATATCTGAGACTAAGCTAGAAGCTGCTTAAGATCTACAAGTTGCGTGTGTTAGCTTTTAACTTTCACATAAAACAGAATAAAAAATTACCAAATGTCAAAGAGAAGAGCTGGCTACTGCTCAGAAGAGATTCCTGTGCATGTTCCTAACATGGAGGCACCAGGCTAGTCATTCCTCAGGGAAGGAAATTGTTTTCATTTAGGTCGCAGGTATATAACATCTTTTTAATGTTTTATATACATACATACATACATACATACATACATACATACATACATACATATATATACACACACACATATATTATGTAGTATGTAGTGTACTGGCTAGTTTCGTGTGTCAACTTGACACAGGCTGGAGTTATCACAGAGAAAGGAGCTTCAGTTAGGGAAATGCCTCCATGAGATCCAGCTGTGGGGCATTTTCTCAATTAGTGATCAAGTGGGGAGGGCCCCCTGTGGATGGTACCACCTTTGGGCTGGTGCTCTTGGATTCTATAAGAGAGCAGGCTGAGCAAGCCAGGGGAAGCAAGCCAGTAAGAAACATCCCTCCATGGCCTCTGTATCAGCTCCTGCTTTCTGACCTGCTTGAGTTCCAGTCCTGACTTCCTTGAGTGATGAACTGCAACGTGGAAGTGTAAGCTCAATAAACCCTTTCCTCCCCAACTTGCTTCTTGGTCATGATGTTTGTGCAGGAATAGAAACCCTGACTAAGACAAATTAGTACCAGCATAGTGGGGTATTCCTGTGACAACCTGACCATGGAGGACTGTGGAAGGACTTTGGAACTTTGAGCTAGAAAGGCCATTAGAATATTAAGAGCTCAGTGGAAAGTTCTGTAGGAGCTTGGAAGACAATGTTAAGAACAGTGCAAAAGATGGAGGCCTGGCTTGTGAAATTTCAGAGGGAAGATTAAAGACTCTTACAGTGGCCATGTTTTGATTGTGAAGATTCTGTGGTTTTGGTTAGCTGGGGCTGAAGAATCAGCTGTGAGTAACAAGATACCAGAACCACTAAAGCAAACCTTTGTGTTACTGGGACTATTGATGCTGGTTAGCTGGAGCTAAGAACTTAGCAGTGATTAAGAAGAGACCAGCATCACTGAGATGAAATCTTCTTGGAAGTGTTTTCTGAGAGCACAGAGAGTGTGTTCCAGAGATAGCCACAGTTGTGATTTGTGCTGTGGCTGGACTTGGTACTGTGTAAGAGTCACCCAGATGGTACTGGTTTTGAAGGCATGAAAGGGTCATGAAGAGCAGCTGAGGCTCTTTGCACAGTGAGAGGTCACGAAGGCCACTGGTGAAGGTGCAGCCTCAGTTGCAATTGATGGCCCAGGACTTGAAGGGGTCATGCACAGGAGCAGAGGCTTGTCACCCTGATGAGAGCCTATGAGAGGCTATTGGTGACGCTTAATTACAGTGGAAGATAGCAGCGTTTTGGAGATGCAGGTACCATGTGATGACCACCAAGAACAGCAGCAGCAGTGGAATACAGGCAACTGGAGCCTAGAAGACAAGCTGTGTGCTACAAAGGGCAGAGCTGGAGAAGTGACCCAAGCCCTTGGAGGAGCCCAGAAGATCGTGAATTGGATCCCAGACATTGAATCATTGGTTTTGCTTTTGGTTGTGACTGTGCCCTGATATGTTTCCCTCTTGAAGGAAGAAAGTATTTTAGTGAGCCCACAGTTGAGAGACTTTGAATTTTTAAAAGACTTTGAATTTTAAAGATATTGGACATTTTAAGGTGATTGAACTTTTAATATGTAAAGACTATGGGACTTTTAAAGTAATTTAGATCTTGGGGATGAATAAGGAAGTAAGGGTTGAGGCTTAATAGTGATGTGTTTGTATGTCAAGTTGACAAGGGGTCAATTGTACTGGCTAGTTTCGTGTGTCAACTTGACACAGGCTGGAGTTATCACAGAGAAAAGAGCTTCAGTTGGGGAAGTGCCTCCATGAGATCCAGTTGTGGGGCATTTTCTCAATTAGTGATCAAGTGGGGAGGGCCCCTTGTGGGCGGTACCACCTTTGGGCTGGTGCTCTTGGATTCTATAAGAGAGCAGGCTGAGCAAACCAGGGGAAGCAAGCCAGTAAGAAACATCCCTCCATGGCCTCTGCATCAGCTCCTGCTTCCTGACCTGCTTGAGTTCCAGTCCTGACTTCCTTGAGTGATGAACTGCAATATGGGAGTGTAAGCTCAATAAACCCTTTCCTCCCCAACTTGCTTCTTGGTCATGATGTTTGTGTAGGAATAGAAACCCTGACTAAGACATGTAGTATGTAGTGTATAGTGTATAGTGTATAAGGTATAGTGTATAGTGTACAGGGTATAGGATATAGGATTTAGGATATAGTAAATAATATACAATATATAATATATTACTATCTGTCTATGCATTTATATTTATAATATATGTATGTGTATATATATTATACATATGCACATTTTCATCTACATGCCCTCTAATGTACTCTTACACACACAAATGCACTTCCTGTGTCCTTCACACTTCTGTTGGGACCCTCTGTTTGGATGACTGCTCTCAGATGTTGCCAATAAACCAACATGTGGAAGGAGAGATTGAGAAGAGATGCTTGGGGCCACCCTGAGGCCACATCGTCTCCTGCACCTGATTCTGATCATTCCTTTAGTGTGGCTTCCGTTGCAGTCTGAAAGCCATCTCTTTGAGTTTCATTATTTTCAGGGGTAGCATGTGCGAGTTCCTTCCCGTGCCTTCTCAGTCACTCCTCTTTAATTTCTGAGACAGGGTCTTTCCCTGAGCCTCCAAACAGTGGAGAGCTGCCTGTCTTTGCCCAGAAGCCCTGTGGTGGCATAGGCGCAACCACCAGGCTGGCACTGGGAACCAAATTCAGGTGCCATGTATCAGAGTTACTGCACCTGTGCAGCTATCTCTTCTCTTTACTTTAGAAACATTGCTTTTCCTATTCTCTGTCTCTGAGCTGCATTACAGAAGTCAGCACATCCAACTGGCAATTGTATGGAAGGAACTGGGTGGCAACTGCTATGGTCACAAGCTCTGTAACTTTGGGAGGCCAAGAGTGGGGATATCTAAGATTATGTGCTGTGGGACAGGCAAGGTGAAGTGCTGGGAAGCCAGCCTCTATATCCAGGAAGGTCAAAGGAAGACAGGAGGGAGACTGGAAGACAAGGAGCCAACCAGAGACAGTGGTGTTCTGAGTTATTTGGTAAAGCCTCTATGTACAGTGATTGCTGAGGGCACAGCAGGACCCTCTCCTGGGAATATTCCATTCTACCCCTTCTTGCTAATCCCGGGCTGCAGACACTGGAGCACACTAGAGGAGGATGTCTGTGAGTGGGATTCGGGAATGTGCCTAGTGTTCTATCTGGAATGAGTAGACTCTGTTCATGTTAATTCAGGAGAAAATAAGGCAACAGAAGATTGAAGGATGACTTTCAATGGTAAGGCCCAGCTGATCACATATCTGTCAGTCATTATCATACGACAAATGGGGAGACCATGATGGCTTAGTGGGTTAAGGTTCTTCAAGCGGTCACCGGAGTGGAGTCCCACCCCTTGGTGCACATGGTGGAAGGAAGAGAGCATCAACTCTCCCAAGTTGTCTTCTGACCTCCACAAGAACATCACGGCATTCACAGCTCCACAGAGATAAATTCACACACACACACACACACACACACACACACACACACACACACATGTGTACATATGTGCATCCTTTTGGCATATCAATGGAGGAAGCACACTTTGTAACTCAAAACCACTGATACAGTACATCTGCCCACAGGCATTTGGGTTTTGAGAAAGGGAGACAGACATGCAGAGTTTTGGACAGAACAGACACACTTAATAATTTATCCTTTCTTTTCTCCTATTCTACCTGCTGCTCTGACCACCCACTGGCTAAATCCAGCAGGGCGCAGAAGTCAAGGATTCAGTTCACAGGTCCACAGAGGTCAGAGCCCGCAAACCCTGCAGGGAGGTGGAGTCAGGTGGATCAGGGAGGCAAACTGAGGTTTTTAGCGCAGGGCATAAGGACAGTAAAGTAAAGATGTTCTCAGAGCAGAGGAGAGGAACAGGGATGCAGAGGAAGTGGCCAAAGATGGAGCTGGATGACTACACGGGGTCTTGGTCTGGATAGAGCAGGTAGGAGCTTGGAACGAACTGGGACAGATAGAGAGACTGAGGCAAAGGCAGCCAGAAAAGCTAGAGTGGAGAGAGAGTAACCAAAATTGAACTAGGGAGATGTGAGCCAAAGATACATGCAGAGTCCTTTGTGGAGTCCAGGGCAGGATGGCAAACCTGGTCTAAAAAATCCTGGGTTTCTCAAACTCCCTAGAGTTTGGCAACAAGTGAACAAGGCAGCAGTCTAAAGTGCCTACTGTGTGCTGTTTATGATGAGGATGTAGAAGGAACTGACCTTCCCAAGGAGGGAAGTCACATCATCTGCTCTACCCATGTTTGTATCACCCACCCCAACCTGGGCTCACATCCTTGACACCAATCCATGCTCAAACTGTCTACATCACACAAGCAGTGTGGACGGCAAGTGGCTGTCTGCTCTAGGAGACACACCACCAGTGTGACAGAGCATTGGTATGGCTAATGGGTGATTTCCTTTAAGTTCTTTTGTTGTATGTTGGGTGGGGCTGTATCCATTCTAGAAGAGAAAGCATCAACTGCTGTGGTGCCAATAGACAATGCTGCTGGTACACCCTACAGGAGCCAGAAAATGCTGAGCTTAGGAATAGGAGATGTAGGGTGGTATGGAAAGGTGGGAAGGGAGAGAGAGGCTGGTATAGGCTAATCTAGGTTCTGGACATGGGTAAAGAGTGAGTTAAGTCATTTGTGTTATGAGGACATTCAGAGCTATATGGCACACAATTGTGTCATATAAGCTTCTAGGAAGTCCCAGAGGCTGACAGCCAGACAAAATTGAAAGTGAGATTTCAAGCAAGGATCAAACTTGTGAAACACTGGTGTTTTGGAGGGGATCATAAGATGGAGATGGATATGAGGTTAGAGTCATATCAACATGACTTATTGATGGAGTGAGAGGTGTGAGAACAGGTTGGTGTGAGCACAGGTTGGTGTGAACACAGGTTGGTGTGAACACAGGTTGGTGTAAACATAAGTTGGTGCTAGCATGGTTTGGTATGAACATGAGTTGATGTAAGCACAGGTTGATGTGAGCAGAGGTTGGTGTGAACACAGGTTGGTGTGAGCATGGGTTTGTGGGGGATGGCATGAGCCTGGTTTGGAGTGGACAGTTTGAGTGTCTCAGCTGAGGAATTACCTCCATCAGTTTGGCCTGTGTGCATGTCTGTAGAGAACTGCCTTGAATACTGGATGAAACGGAAGAATCAGCCTTAAGGAAGGTGGGGCACCCACTCCTTATCTGGCAGAGCCGTGTTATGCTTTATCCATTGACCTGGATAAGATCAAATGGAGATGGCTGAGCATGAGCCGCGAGCAGCCGCGTAAAGGTCCTTGCTCCTCTTCGCTCTTCCCTGAAGGTCATGTGACTAGCTACTGTGAATAGGCCTGCCTCAACTTCCCCAAATGATGGCCTGTAGTGGAATTATAAGAAAATGAGCCTCTTCCTCCTTTCAGTACCCTTTTGAAAGGATGTTTCATTATAGCAAGAAATGAATGTGGGAAAATGCGTTCTTGTCGAATGTTTGTTGGTTAAAGCAGAGCTGTTTTTTAATAGTCAACTTGACACCGTCTAGATTCACCTGGGAAGACAGAACCTCAATTGAATAATTTTCTTGATCAAGTTGATCTGTATCTGATTGAGACTGTCTTGACTGATGACTGATGTGAGAGGGCCCAGCCCACTGCATGGAGCCAAACCACTTCACGGAGTCAGCCCACTGCATGGATCAAGCCCACTGCACGGAGCCAGCCCACTGCATGGAGCCAGCACACTGCATGAAGTCAGCACACTGCATGGATCAAGTCCACTGCACGGAACCAGCCCACTGCACGGAACCAGCCCACTGCACGGAGCCAGCCCACTGCACAGAGCCAGCCCACTGTATCGAGCCAGCCCTAGGCAGGTGGCCCTGAGCTGTATGAGAACAGTAGATGCTCATGGGAAAGGGAACAAGCCATTTATCAGAGTTCCTTCCTGGTTTCTGCTTTAGTCATGTTGAGTTCTTGCTCCCACTTCTCTCAGTGATGGTTAAAGACCTGGAGTTGGAAGACAAGTGAGCCCTCTTCTCCCATGTTGGTTTTGATCCGAGTTTTACCACAGCTACAGAGACGCAAACTAGGGCTCATAGCCACTCTCCAAATATTCTTGGTCTGTTCAAACTTTTAACTTTTCATGAGTCAAGTTTCCCATTCCATCTAGGCAACCAACTTGAAAAGGAAAGTTAATAGTATTTTCTTGCATTTTTAGTCATGTGAATTGATATAATGTCTTTACTTTCATTTATGATTTGATTGTAATTTGGCTCCTTTTAAAAAAAAAATCTAAAGCACTGAAAGTTTTTTTTTTTTTAACTTTATCAGTCTTTTTAAAGAACTGACTTTTGGTAGTATTGATTTTAATTTTTTTCTAATTGATTGCACGGAGAACTCAAGTTCACTGCTAGTTACTGTCTAAAGCCTGTCCTCACTGTGCCTGCGATTGCCGCCCTCCCTCCACTCAGTCTGGACTGTTTATCCTTCATTTTCTAGTTCCTTAAACTGCGAAGCTATGCTGCTGATCCTTCAGTACGGACACTGAGTCACATCTATCAGGTCTGGCCAGGTCTCTGCTCTGGTCTTGTACATTAGCTCTGCTGTGCTTTCAATTCCATTCACCTCTAAGTAGATTCTAAGTCCTCTCATGAGTTCTGTGAACAGTGTGTTGCTTAACTGTTACATGTTGGTCGACTTCTTAATTTTACTTCTGTAATATAATTTTAACCCCACCCTGTTTTAGCCAGGAAGGATACTTGCTATGACATCTACCAGCCTAACATGTCCCTCAGAGCTGGGAACACACGGTATCTATGGATTGAGTGTTCGCTTGTGCCCACTGCAACCTCATACTTAAGGCTTCTCCTGAGAACTCTTTGTCTTCAGGAGACTCCAGAGTTTCAAAATAGTTAGATGGATTTTGCTAATGCATTGTTCTCTGGGTGTGAAGAGAGATGCTTGGTGTCTCTTTGCCCTCTCTTCAGAAGCCACCTCTAGAGTTAAGCACTTTATTCAATCTGCCGCATCCCAAATATTACCATTCAAGCACGCAGTTGATATAAAATTACTGAGAGGCTGGAGAGACGGCTCTATGGTGGCAAGGGCTTATTGCTCTCACAGAAGTCATGAGTTCAGGGACCAGCACCTACATCAGACAGCTCGTAATTAACTGTAACTATAGATCTGGGAGATCCAATGCTCCCCTCCCCAAGACACACACACACACACACACACACACACACACACACACACACACACACATACACACTTTAAAGTATATAAAAAGAATACACTGGAGAGGTGGCTTCATGATTAAGGGTGCTTGCTGCTCTTCCAGAGGACTTGAATTTGGTTCCCAGTACCTAGTTGGGCTCCTCATAACCACTTATAACCCCAGTTTTAAGGATTCTGACTTCTTAAGGCCTCTGTGGGCATCTACATGTATTCAAAACACACAGAGAGAAACATATAAACACTATTTTTAAAAATCCTTTTAAAGAGCATTAATGAGATATTTATGCATCCTTTATCTTTAGTACTGTTTTAGCATACCATGAGCATTTTATACTAAGCAGCACGCCACAGTTCAGAATAGTTGGGTTCTCATTTCAAGAACCCACAGTGGCCTTATGTGTCTTCTGGCTCCCATACTGGATGCCATTTGGGAAAATATTGGAGGAGGAAAGGTTTTAGGGTCAAGGTTTCAGAACTGCCTTTAGGTACTGCAAGTCTGCATCCTGCAATGCAAGACAGAGGGAAATATAAAGGATGCAGTTGGATGTAGAAATTCAAGGATCTGATTAGACACGGGGAAGGAGACAGACCTGGGAGCTGTTCGTATGGCTGATGCTGAAGCCAGGAGAGACTGGCCAAGTCAGCAAAGGGGAGTCAGGCTGGAAGTCAGGGGCCCTCAACATCAAGAGCAGTTCCCACTGCATTGTCGATTCTTTCGTTAAGAACTGTGCCACACCCAAAGGATGCTCAGCCCCATCCCTAGCTCCCTTTCTCATCTTACCTTTGATGTCTCTCCCCTCTTTCCTCACGCCAAGATGTGACACTCCAGACAAACTATACCCCAGACGTTGTCCTATGTGCCCTCGGAGCTAGCACACCCCTGATTTAGTCAATCATGATTGCATGAGCTGAGAGGAAGCCAGTAAAGGAGACAGGGAAGGAGATGCCAGCAAAGCGGGGTGAAGAAAATCACCCCAAGGGGACAGGTACTGATTGGACAGTGTTCGCAGAGGACATGTGATGGTGACCGGGGAAACTGGCTTCCATGGGGGTCAGAGAAATAAGCATGGGGAATATAAAGGCTGTGCTTATTTAATCCAGTCCACAATGGTGGTGTGCTCCTTGCTTTTCTACTGCTGAGATAAAACACCACGACAAAAAGTAACACAGGAAAGAAGCAGTGCGTTGGGTACTCGTTCTAGAGAGCCTTCATGGTGGAACAGGCACTGGGCAAGGATGGGCAAGGGCAGAGGCAGAGGCAGGGGCACAAGGCTGGTCAGGAAGGGGAGAAGCTGGCTGACCACATTTCAGTCACACACAGGAATAGAAAGAAGCAGAAGAAGCAGGGGTGGGGCCTTGGGCGGATAGGGAGGAGGAGGGAGGGGAGAGAGAAGGAGAGAAGGGCACATGGGAGAACTTAAAGTAGGACTAGGTTGTCAAACAGTCAGAGCCCACCCCCAAGGACACGTTTCCTTCAGCAAAGCCTTGGCCTCCCAAACAGGTGTAACCACAGGGTCAGAGTGTTTAAAGGCATGAATGAGCCTGCAGGGATGTCTTTCTCCACAGCTCCCACAGGCAGAAGCGGCATGCAAGGAACTGGGGGGACTCCCAGGGGAAGTCCTTGGTGGTCCATGAGGACTGAACCACCCACACTGAGGAGGGAAAAAGAAAGCTTGCGTGTCTCCCCAGGGAGGACCCACTCAGTCCACTGCAGGCGAGCAGACAACGGGAAAACAGCATTCAGCTAAGAACCTCAAATAATAAAAACAGAGAGAAGGGGATTAATATTTTCCAGAAAACACAATGTCGTGTTTATTCCACTTTCTGTGACTTATTAAATTCTCTGCTACAATAATTATAGCCGTGTATTGTCAGGAAGGATAAACACTGGAGAAACTTATTACTGTCAGAGACCATTAGTAAAACCACACACTTCGCCTACAGATGGAATAGCAGCAGCGAAAACAGAGTTATTAGAACTCATTTTTTTGGAGTCTGCTTGTGTCCTTGGGCTGAGTTCTAAAGCAGAAGAAGAAATGGATGCTACAGTCCTTCATTAACAGTGAGTCTTGCCTCTGCCAATTAATTTTAGCAAATTTTCACCACTTTCTCAACACAGGCTGAGCTTTGACGTTGTTTCCTGCATTGCTTCAATATGCTAAGGTGCTTTTTATCCGCTCCGCACTGTGTGTTTCTCTAAAGGAGGTGGCCAACTGTTAGAGTGCACAGGAAAGTCCATTGCTACAAAATAATATCTGCTGGAAATAAATGATTGCTGCAAAGGTCATTTAGCTGTCTTCTTCCCTGGTTCTGTCTCCTCCCCTCCTTTTCTGCTTTCTCCATTTGTTCTCCTTCCTCTCTCTCCTATCTCTCCCTTCCTGCTCTCTCTCCCCCTCCCATCCTCCTCCCTCCATCCACTCCTTTCTTCCGTTGCTCTCTCTTAATGAAGACTTTGTAAGGAGAAAATGTTGTGGCCTGGAGACCACTTTCCTGTTGTCCAGTAGCTGTTTCTAGATTGAGCCATTCCCAGGTAGAGAGAGGGGAGAAGCTGGGGGAAAACCTGACAGGCTCAGGAAGTTCATGGAAATTACAAGACACACAAATTCCTTCCTCCAGGTTCCACAAGCAGTCAACACTGGAACAAAGGAAACTTCCCTGGAACAGCCTGGAAATTCTACAAGCTTTTTCCAGCTGTCATCCATGATGGAGTGATTCTGCTCAGGTAGAATCATTTCTCTGGTCCCAAACTAATGTCCTATTAGAATGAATAGACATATGTTCATATCTCCTCAGGGAAAGTCATGTAATTAACAGCCTCTTCCTTTTCCAGATTGCCTATTGGGCTGGATGAGAGGGAGTAACTATTTGTGGAGATGTGAATGATCCTAGGCCCCTGCCTGTCCAGGGAGAAGGAGCCACCTTTTGGGAATCAAAGTGTCTCTAAGTTGAAGAGACACAGACCACACCTTTCATCTAGCACAATATCAAAACGAAAACTGTTTCCTGCCCCAATGGGTCATCTTAGATCCAGTGAGAATGATCTCTTAATTCAAATTATCCACAGCCCAATAGATGAAGAATTAGCTCCAGAGTTTCTGCAGGTGTCACGCACCTGTACAGACACTGAGATCTGGAGATTTCCTGTTCCTGTGAAGTTGGCACCGAAGCTACGGGTCCCCAGGGTGTTTGAGGGTGCTTTGGGACACACTTTGAGAACTCAGTGTGAGCCACTGAAACAGTTGGAGGGACGGACCACAGCCACCACCTGGCAAGGGGTTCGGACCCTTGGTCATGCAGACCCAAAGCATATCTGGGCAAGCAGAACCTTTTAGCAGTACTCAAAGTAGATAGAGCGCTTCTGTCTAGGGGTGGCCCCAGTTATTTTAACAATTTTTTTTTTACATTGCGTGGTGCAAATTCAGGCAATTTTAGATAATTTTTTAAAGGAAGCAGAAATATATAACTATTTAAATATCCAGTATCTGGTCAATGTGTTTAACCTGCATAGTCGGTCAGAGCAGGAACGACTAGATGTGACAGTCACTCCCAGGGCAGGGAATAAGTTGGCAAACCAAGTCCATTTATTCTACGGATTTAAATTGCCTGATAAGGGCTACCTGCTCGGAATGGGGAGAATTTAATAAAAACCAGCTCCTTTCTCCACCTAGACGATCTATGGAAAGCAGGCTCTGAAAAATGTTTTCCTCACTTTTCTGCGGAATTGCTTTGGCTCTCGGAATTATATTTCCAAATTAAAAGGTACTTTTCTGGACCACTGAAAGAAACAGGAAAGTCCTAGATTAGCATGTCCCATTAGGCCGACGGCTCCAAGCCCAGTTTACACATTTACCAATGCGTTCATCTATTAAATGCTGCTGCATGCCTATTACAATGAATAATAACAATCTACTCAGGGGCCATTGATCAATTTAATTTTTCACTTAATGACTTGGTAGTTTATCAGAAACAAGAAAGTTTGGAATAAGGAAGCTATGTGCTGTGGATAGACGAAAAGAGGCACAGTTAATTCTAAAACTTTGGCTAGAACTTGCAGGCTCATTTCCATAACTCTGGCCACAGGAAAACATGTTGATATAAGAGATAATTAACCCATATGAAAAAGTTTGTTTTGTTTGGAATCTCTGAAAATGGAATACTTTTCCCCAAAACAACTCTCTCTCTCTCTCTCTCTCTCTCTCTCTCTCTCTCTCTCTCTCTCTCTCTCTCTGTCTCTCCCTCCCTCTCTCTCCCTCTCTGTCTCTCTCTCAGTACCTGCTGGGGGTTAGAGACATAGCTCAGTGACTGAGGTGCTTACTGCTCTTGCAGCGGACCTGGGTTTAGCTGCCAGCATCCAAAGGTGGCTCACATGCCCAGGAAACTTTTGTCCTGAGCTCCTCCTGTGACCTCTCATGGAATAATTTGATTTCAAAAAACAAAAGAAGTAAAGAAACCACTCACAGGTATTTTTAAAATTATTTATAGACTTTTCATTAGGGTAAGCAGCATGGAAGAGTGGCCCACTGGGGATTACTGGATTTCTGCGGTGTGCAGCCTTCCAGACGAGGACAGAAGGGTCCAGTGACGCTGGTCAGAGGAAAACAGAGAAAAGACCAGAGACTGAAGGAAAGGCCTGTGCATCCCCAGGAGCTGCGAGGGCTGGGTACTGGGGCAGAGGGGATGGGGGAGAGCCCACAGACCTCTGCTCCATTGGCTAAGGTCAAACGAGTGGCTTTGTAGACAGCAGCAACATGGGATCTGAGGCCCGCTCTGCTGACAGGGTGAGACCCTAGGAGTAAAAACCAGGATTAGACTGACTGATTCCCGAGCTGAGTCCTTGAGTACAAAGGGAAGCCATCTGAGGGAGACGGCGAAGGGGAGTGTCTGCATTCAAAAAATCCTGGACTGGGGCTGGAAAGCTGGTTCAGTGGTTAGACCTCTGGCTGCACCTACAGAGGACTTAGTCCAGTTCCCAGCACCCACATCAAACAACTGAGGCTACCTGTCACTCCAGGAAATATGAGCCTTCTCTTGGCCTCTGAACACCATCTTCATGGGCATTTAAAAGTAGATCTTCAAAAGTTCCATTTGTGTATATTCAGTACATACTCATACTCATACTCAGCACCCTCCCCCAGGCCCCCACCTTTTCTCCCATGCTCTCCCTCCCCCCTCCCCCACCGCCTGCCTCACTTCCCATTCTCCTCTACCCCTCTCTACACTCCCCCATACTTCCCACCCTCCCCCACCTATCCTCCCACTCTCCATCCTCCTCCATCCCTCCCCACAGTCCCCACCTTCCCACCCTCCCCCCACTGTCCCCACACTCCCTTGACACTTCCCACCCTCCCCACACCTCTCAAACACACCCTCTCCCCCCACCACATTCCTTACCTTCCTTCCACACTTTCCTCCCTCCCCTCCCCCACACTCCCCATCCACCCCCACTGCACTCTGCTCCCTGCCCTCCCCTACCCATACTCCTCCCACTCCCCCCCCCCGCCCCCACGCTCTGCACCTCCCCGCTCAGCAGCACCATTTTCTTCGTCATTCTCTCCATCTTTTCTTCTTCCCATTAATCTCCTTTGTTCCCCTAAATAGTCTGGCTTCTATGTTTATGCCATAAATGAGTGCCTGATTTTATATATTTCCATAAAATCCAAGACTTGCAAATGAGAGAAAACGTACAGTATATTAGCATTGTGAGGCGGACTTAATTCGCTTAATAAGAGGGTCTCTAGTTTCATCCATTTTCTCGCAAACGACAGAACTTCATTCTTCTTTATGGCTGAAAGGAAATTTCATTGTGCATGTACAACACATTTTCTAGAAGGAAAAGGAAGCTGCAGTTAGCATCGATTGATACTGGACTCTTGGGATGTCATTCTGTCTGGAAATTCAATGCTTGTCTCACAGCCTGTCTCAGACAAATGCTGACAAGAGAGAGGTGGCAGCCATTCTACCTGGAGTCAAGCTCATCCCCAGGAAACAGGTCAGGGAGTGAAAGGTACCCACAGCACTGTGCCCAGCCCAAACCCTTCTCTTACAGAAGCTGGGGAATCTGTGCTTTGAGAAGACAGCGAAAGGAGGGGTATGGTACAAGCCAAACGCAGTGCCTGAAGAACTGGTCATTTCTGCTTCACAGAAGTGACCTCTCTCCAACTCCAGAGCCACCCAGCTTCCTCCAGTCCCTGTGAAAATGCAGGCACAAGGATATGTCCTTGCCCGCAGTGGGAGCTGTAGAGCAATAACAGCTGTGTCCCCTGCTTCTTCATTCTGATCTGGAAGAGTCTTGGAATGGTGCACCTACTGGGTGTTGACGTCTGAACAGAGTGCAGGCCCCTGCTCATTGCCTTCATGAGCTAATCATTTAATTGAAGATCAGCCCCTGCACATGCCAAGGAAAGCTGACCATGGGGCTGATGGGATAGCTTAGGATTTAAGTGTGCTTGCTTCCTGGTTACAAGTGCTTGTTGTACTTCCAAGGTTAGCTCTCAATACTTATAGGAGGAGGCACACAATCAACTTTAATCTTGGGGGAAGCCAACATTGGCATTCGTGGGCCAGCCAGACATATCACACATATGCACAAACACTCACACAGACATATTCAAACATACACAAATACTCACATATAAACACAAACACACTCAAATATATACAAACTCACACACACACTCAAGCATACACAAACACACTCTCGTACATGTACTCAAACATACACACCCATACATATTCAAACATCAACAAACATTAATACACACTCAAATATACATACTCATATACACACACAAACATACCCAAACATACACACTCACACTCATACATACACTCAAATACACTGCAGTGGCTATTCCTGGTTGTCAACTTGACTATATCTGGAATGATCTACAATCCAGAATCAGAAAGCCCACCTGTGATCCTGATCTGGAGTCTCAGAGATACAAGTTTCTGACCTGGATCTTAGCATGGAGATCTTGAGGCACAGTGGCTATGAATTCCAGAAGATTAAGACAGGGAGATCTCTGAGTTCAAGGTCATCTGGAATTAAAGGCGTGGTGTCATATGCCTTTAATCTGTTCTACACCCTCTGCTGGAGACCTACATAAGGACATTGGAAGAAGGAGATTTACTCTTTTTTCTTTGCTTGCTTGCCTCGTGAGACTGAGCAACTGCTAGATCCTTGGACTTCTATCCACAGCTGCTGCTGACCATTGTTGGGGAGTTGGACTAAAAACTATAAGTCATCAACAAATTCTCTTACTATATAGAGACTGCCCATACGTTCTGTGACTATAAGGAACCCTGACTAACACACACACACACACACACACACATGCACACATACTCAAGCATACACATTCAAACACACACTCATATACAAATACAAACACACTCAAACCTACACAAACACATATGCACATGCATACATACATTCAAACACACACACTCAAACATACAAACATGCATTCTCATACACACATGCATATATATATATATATTTTTTAAAATATTTAAAATAGCACCCAGAGGAGAGTTCTCTCCCTTGCTACAGCTACCCAGCTGGTATGGGCTCTTCTGTAAAGTGCCCCTGGTAGGGGTGCCTCAGGCTGCTATTTTCTGGCAAGGAACAGGAAACCTTCTTCAAAGGAAGCAGAAGGCAAATGCCATTCAGAGTTCACAGCACACTGGAAGCCTTGATGGCCGGGCCACCTGTCTCTCCCTCGCCAGCTCCTGTTAAACCATCAAAGGCTTATTTGTGCTCCTTTGATGTGGGCTGCAAGTGTGTTTTCCACACGATGGAAGGTTAAACGTTGTAAGTGGGCCCTAAGGCACAGCTGGAAAAGAACCATGCCCCTGTCTTGGGATATACAATTTTCAGTTAAATATCAGTCTTGGCCGAGGTGCATCTAAAGGACAAAATGGACATCTGCTTTGGAGGGCCATTTGCAGTGCAGGTCTCCTATCAAAGTTTAAATGCCTCTGTCCGAGGTTCTGATTTGGACCCACACTGCTGATAGCAGATGAAAGCTTCAGAGGAAAGAGAGTAAAAGAACCCATGAAGCTCCTCCCAGCAGAATCAAGACTCACAGGGGCATCCAGGGAAGTGGAGGTCTCGAGGGTCTCGGTGAGGGAACCCCCCAACGCGAGTACCATCAGCCCTTTCCTTACCTACAGACATGGCCCTGGGGGCTTCAGGCTGCCTTCAGAGGCTGTCACAGGACACACCAGTGACTCTCTCTACAGTTCCCTTGCACTGTGGAGATAAAAAGTAAGGTGGGGTGGGAGTTACCAACAGCAGAGGGACCAAAGTCCCTTTGAAGTGGAGAGTGGGCAGTGAATCTGATTCCCCACAGCTTTGCCAGTTAACTGTGCAGGGCATACACTAAGGAGGCATGGGGAGATCAGGAAAGGCAGGTCAGGGGTTCCAACAAGCTCTCTGGCTAAGTAGACCGTCATGTGCTGCCAAGGAGAAGGATAATAATGAACACTCCAGGCATCTGCGGGACCCAGGAGGGAGATGTACAATAAACTGGAGGTGAACCAGCGAGCAGGAAAACAGAATCTAACCCACACAGAGCCAGTCCCAGGAGTCAGGAGGAGGCAGACAGCACTGTAGGGAAGATGGACCCCTGAACACTCAGCCAAATATCTGTTTGGCAGGAATGAGAGTTCTAACTCCTAACTCTACAAACCCCAAAGCTAGTGTGGGTCTGTTGACAGATCCAAGGGTGAAATGTGAAGACAGCCTCTTAGATAAAGGATGGATCATTGTTGAACCTCAGGTCAGACAGGTAGCCACAGACTGGTCAGGAGAATCATGAAGGCAGACAGGAAGAGTGATGAGTTAGTTACCCATGAAACATGCAAAGATGACTCAGACAAGTGTAAGGCAGGGCAGATTTTGGTCTAGTGTACAATGAGGGTATCCTCCTGAACTTCCCAATAGGCAGTCAAAGACCTGACAGAGCATTTCACAGGAAGTATGCCAAGTGGCCAGGTAATCAATCGGCAAGTTCCACCCAACAGGTGATATGACCTCAGAGTCACCAGAATGCCTGACACTGATGAGGCAGAAGAAACCAAAGGATTTCGTGAGGATTTGGAAGTGTGTGACCCTCCCTGACAGGCCACTGGGAGATTAGACACCATGGCGCTTTTGAGGTATCCACAGGAGGCTGTGCCGGTGATGGGCCACAGGTGAGTCCTGCCACAGAAACACGTGCTTCTGAGCCCTGCACATGTGTTTGGAACAGTTATGGTGGTTGGATGTGCAAGGGACAAAGATAGGGTGCAATCTCCAGGACTAAGCTGGTGCCTTACAAGGAGAGTCACACAGCAAGGAGAATGACAAGCTTGTGATGCCCAGGGACGTGTACACGTCACAACATGGTCACATTTGCTTTTACCACATGATGTTCACCCGTTCCGGAAACATGAGTGTGGCCAGAGAATGCAGGGTTGGGGGGTGGGGATTGTTACACTCCAGAATCTTTTCTGGGCATGGATCCCTTTTGTCCTGCTTGCATGAAGGAAAGAGACCATAGAAGGTGAGGCCTCATGGAAGACCCTCACCAAAGACAGGAAGGGGCATGAGAGAGATCTGACCACATAGGCAAAGTGCACCTCCGTAATGGAAGATCAGGAGAAAACAGGTAGCCAGAAGACACAGATCAAAACCACTCCAATTATTGATTAACTGAGAAAAGAAAGTCCTCACAGAGTGAAATGCCCGCCCTCCAGTGATTGCTAAACATGGCAGATACAGACTTCTGGGTGTTTTTGAAGATTTGCTCTAAGTCAGTGGTCCTTGACCTTCCTAAAGGTCCTCATGTTGGGGTGCTCCCCAACCATAAAATTATTTCTGTTACTATCAGATAACTTGCAGCCATTATGAATCAGAATGTAAATATCTGATATTCAATCCCCAAGGGGACATGAGCCATAGGTTGAGAACCACTGCTCTAAGTGGATGATGACCTCTCTAAACTGAAGATGAGCTGGTGTGCTCTGGGCTGATGGTGTGACACACGTGTAAAGTCTCTACACCTCTCTCACATTGGGCATTTTAACAATCATGGTCCTATGTTGTTTTTCAGCTTTTTCCTGTACAGATATTAAGATAAGACACTTGGAGTTCCTGGTGGGGACTTTCATGTGATTCTACCATCTTTCCCCTCTTGCAGGATGAATCCAGTGTCTTGGGTTTTAAATTAATCCATGGGCATTGGTTGGGTAAAGGTGACAGCCTGATGCTTGTAAGAAAGGCAAAGCCACAGCCACCACCTCTGTGCCCTTAGTGTCACCATGGGGGAGATGAGGGTGAAAGGACAGTGTCCCCACCCCTTCCCTGGTAGAGTGACAACTGCAGGGAGCCCAGCCTGGAATAGTTACTCACTTAAGAATTATCTATCCAGGAAGCTCTTTTAAGCACTGGAGGGGTCTATATTCCTCTTTCCTGCTATTGTACTCTTGGGGAACAAGTGCTTGGATATGTGCAAGTGTGCATGTGTGTGCAAGTGTGCATGTGTGTACATTTATGTGTGCGTGTTTGCATGTGCGTGCATGTGTGTGCATGTATATGTACATGTGTATGTGTGTGCATGTGTATGTGTACACATGTGTCTGTGTGCATGTACATTTATGTGTGCATGTGTATGAATTTGCATGTGTGTACATGTGTGTGCATGTACATGTATGTTTGGGTGCATAAGTGTGCATGTGTATACATATGTGTGCAAGTGCATGTGTATGCATGTGTGCAAGCATGTGCACCTGTGTGCTCATGGGTGAACACGTGTGTGGGGGTGCATATGTATACATGTGCATGTGTATGTATGTGCATGTGCATCTGTATGCATGTGTGTGCATGTGCGTACATTCAGCTCTGGGGTCTTTTCTAAGCTGATCTCTTCTATTCCTACATTCAGTGAACAAGAGTGGCCTAAGCAAGAAAGAGTTTGCCTTAAGCCTGTTTAGTAATTAGGTTGGGAAAGTTAAAGGAAATACAATACATATGTAGATCACAATGTTTTAAATCTATTTTCTGAGAATGGAACTAAGTAGAAAGGGATCAAGGAGGAAACAGAAGCGCAGGGTGAGACTGAGCCTGATCAAAAGCAAGGTATGCACAGCTGGTACCAGAGGGACAGATGCCGACTGGCTGTCTCCATGGCCTAAGGAACACAGCATCACCCCATGTGCACAGGGATAGTATGAGATGGATGGGGGACAATGTGCTACTTGAAAATCCACTGGCATCCAACACATGCACATAGAGAGCTTGGTACAGGCTTTGATAAGTGAAAACCTTTGAGGAGAAAACCAGGAGTCACGTAATTCTACAGATCTGAGGACACCCCGGCCCCTTACAAAGGCAAGAGACATTTCCCAGAGGGTGGAAACTGGATCTCATTCTCACCACAGTAAACACTGATGTTGGTTGAGGGTATGGAATGTGTGTGTGTATGTGTGTGTGTGTGTGTGTGTGTGTGTATGTAATGTGCATGTGTGTGATTACACATCAATCATCTTATATTGGCAGAGATAACACATCTATATTTTTCAACATAAGATGTCACATGTTTGTGTATGTATTTAAAACCAGAGGAGCTTTGATTATGTCTAAATACATTTCAACCAGCTAGCCGGGAGATGACCAAGATGATGGGTGTGTTTGCAGCTGCCTTTCTGCCTCCTTGCACAGCCATCCTTGGGAGGAGGAGGCCTCCTCGGACCTTACCCAATAGGATTAGACTGCTGAGCTGCAGACCTGTCTGCACAGAACAACTCACCCTATGTTAACACATGCAGAAAGTCCCTCCCCTCATGAGAGGGTGTGTCTACAAGTACACAGAGAAAGACCTAGACACTTACCGAATCAGCCACAGAGGAGGGTGGAGACCAGTTTTGTCTGGAGTAGCCAATGAGAGCTCCAGGCCTTATTTTGCTTTTTGGTAACGTCGATGCTTTTAACTCAGATGAACGCTCACATGCTTCAAGTCTATTTTAATTGGGTAAAATGACGGCTGTGAGGCCACTTTGCAAAATATGCACATTTGTATTTAAATATGGGGGTATTGAGCTTAGATTGGGCACTGTGTATCCAGAGCTAGGCTTACAGCTCTGTAGATCTATCTATTTACTGAAGTATAGAAATCCACTACTCTCTGGAGTGGCCCTCCTTCATTCAGTCACTCACTCTACAATCGTTACCATGTGAGGGACTGTGGCAGATGCTTGGTAAAGAAAACATACAGATAACAGTTGACCTCCGAGCATAGGATAGTAGTCACACACCATACCAAGTGCTTCCTTGGTCATCCCCTCTCCCCCACATCCCATCCTTAAGGCACACCATGAGGTGGTGCTCTCTATTGCTGAGGTCACATGCCTAAGAGGCAAGGCTGGAAAATGAATCAGGCACCCGCCATGACCTCATACTCTCTCTCTCTGGGGAGTAGGCAGGCATAAGCACACAGTGCAAAAGGGACTCCCAGGGCAGTGCAGACAGGAGATGAGTGGAAGGCAGTCAGTCCTGTGGGAAGATGGAGGAGGCTCCCAGCCTTTATGTTCCCTGCACAGGCAGGAGCAATCCAGTAAGGCCGCTGCCCTAGGAAAGGGGGATAGGCTGACTGCTGAAGGCAGGATGCGGGGTGCTGAGCCACCTGCCTGTGGGAGAATGCTCCAGCGTAGAGGAAGTAGGAGTTTAATGGTCTGACGTTTCACTTAATGTATCCATCCCACAAGTACCTGCGGAGGCTGCTGTGTCCCTTCCCACTGGGAGCTGAATAGTCGCTTGAGAATGTGCCTACCACTGTGGCATAGGCAGTCTGCGAGTTAGCAACAGCGACGTACAAACTCACAAATAAAACTTATAATCAGACTTACGGTTCTAGTGACAGGATAGACTAGAACATCCAAGGCCTCCCGGAGGTTATTCTTAAAGGTGGACCAATCACAATTGCGTACCTATAGCAGGACAGCTGGAAGCTTGCAGACTGCCTGCAGGCAGGAAGGCAGGGGCGGGAAGCCTGCGTGAAGAACTGCCTCTGGAGCCAGGTGTGCATAGAGGCAACATTTAAAAATTATTAGCTTCTTGTTTGTTTATCTGCTGTGAGAGTCGATGCATGGCATGGCGCGGATGTGGAGGTCAGATGGCAAATTTCAAGAATCAGTTCTTGCCTTTGACCTTGTCAGGACCGGATCTCCCACTGCAGCTCTTGACAGCTGCTCTGAGAGCTCCTGGCTACTCCCCTGCCTCTGCTTTCTACCTCATTATCGCAGTGCCAGATTCCAGATGTGCACCACCACATCTGGCTTTTAACTGGGTCCCTGGGATTGCCCTCAGGAAGTCAGGCTTGCATGGCAAGAAATTTTGCTTGCTGAGCCATTTCCCCAAACCTCGGAGATTTTAAAAAATAAAACACTATTTTTTTTTTTTGCCAGACCCTCCTCTCTTCCTAAGGGTGTGATGCAGACCTCCTTGCTTTGCATGTAAGAGTCTGCATTTCCCACAGTGTGTAAAAGTTGATGGTGTTGAAGAAGAGACTTAGCATTAATATTCAGAAAGGGCTGAGAGGATTTGGCAGGTGGGACTGATACCTTCATAAAACAAGGACCTTCTGGGAAGGGGTTAAAGGTGACACCGGAGAGAGAGCAATTTGGAACATGGTATCAACAGATCCACTGTCTCCTGTGTTCCTCTTAAAAGGGAAAGATAAAAGAGCGCCCCCTACCTGGGAATGACATTGATTCAAGATTAAATTCTCCTATGAACCCTGTAAGATCTATTTTTTCTGGTGCTGTGATAAAACACTATGACCAAAAGCAACCCGTGGAAGAAAGAGTTTATCTGAGCTTAAGGTTTCTAAGAGGTTAGGGTTCATCATGGCAGGGATGCCTGGCATCAAGAGACAGGCATGGTGGAAGACGAAGGAAGCTCCCCTAAAGGTAAACATCAACAAAGTGGAAGTGAATCAAGGCTATAAACTCTCAAATCCCACCCCCTGTGACACACTTCCTCCAGAAAGGCCACGCCTCCCCAACCACCTCCACCAACTGAGGTCAAGCATTCAAAGACCTGAGCCTATGAGGATATTTCTCATTCAAATCATGATGATCTGCCCCCCTCCCCAATCTCTCCAAGCCAAAGATTTTGCAGAACAATTGATCTAAGGTAGCAGCACTCCTAGGTCATTGACAGAGATGGGAATATGCAGAATTGTTGGGGAGCCATACTTCAATGCGGGGCAGGGGGGACCCCAACTGCCTACTTGATAAAATGACTGCTCAGCTCAAATGATAATGTGCACAAGAAAATCTCCAGCATGATCGAGGACAGGAAGCTGGGTCAGAGCCCCAAATACAAAAGATGGGGGTGGGGGGAAGGAAATGAACCAGGGAAAGAAAGGGGGCCAAGAAATAACACAGTGTGGGGTGAGCAAGCAGCCAGGCCGGAAGGAGGACCAGACGTGGTCTTCAAAGGCTGCGGCCTTGGAAATGGAGAACTCAACCACAGGGGCCAATTGCCTTTGAAAGGGGAATTCATAACCTTGATTGATGGAAATTGCCTCCTAGCAACACAGGGAGAGAGAGAAACAGAGGAGGCTGAGAGGGACAGACATGGAAGACTGAGCAGGCAGGTTCAGCATTCCCTCAGTGGGAATGTGCCAGAGGGCGTGAGCAATGATGGTGCGTGTTCTCCGTGATGAAAGACAGGTGACAAAGAATCCAAGTGTAACAGCTTTAAGAAGAGAGACGTGACTTTGTTTTCTGCATCTCTATTTGCCTTCCACGTGCCACTGTCCCCCCTTCAACATCCTCGTGATCACGCATCAGCACCCAGGAGCCACAGGTCAGCACCATCCCAGAAGTCAACCCTGAACCTGGCTTCTATTGGCATTTTGGCAGAGTTCCTGTGCTGTGATGTCCACAGAGCAGGCAACCAGAGATGTTTGCCAACATAAATGTGATTCTTGACCTGATTGAGCCAAATGATTATGATCACACAGGTCATTGCAGGCAGGGCACTGGGAACAGTGACAAGGGTCAGAGAGAAAGCTGGTCACAGGGCACTGGGGACAGTGACAGGGGACAGAGACAGGGCTGAAACATAGGGTACTGGGGACAGTGACAGGAGGCAGAGAGAAGGCTGGTCACAGGGCACTGGGGACAGTGACAGGGGGCAGAGAGAAGGCTGGTCACAGGGCACTGGGGGCAGTGACAGGGGACAGAGACAGGGCTGAAACAGGGCACTGGGGACAGTGACAGGGGTCAGAGAGAAGGCTGGTCACAGGGCACTGGGGACAGTCACAGGGGGCAGAGAGAAGGCTGGTCACAGGGCACTGGGGACAGTGACAGGGGGCAGAGAGAAGGCTGGTCATAGGGCACTGGAGATAGTGACAGGGGGAAGAGAGAAGGCTGGTCACAGGGCACTGGGAACAGTGACAGGGGGCAGAGAGAAGGCTGGTCATAGGGCACTGGGGACAGTGACAGGGGGCAGAGAGAAGGCTGGTCACAGGGCACTGGGGACAGTGACAGGGGGCAGAGAGAAGGCTCGTCACAGGGCACTGGGGACAGTGACAGGGGACAGAGACAGGGCTGAAACATAGGGCACTGGGGACAGTGACAGGGGGCAGAGAGAAGGCTGGTCAGAGGGCACTGGAAATAGTGACAGGGGGAAGAGAGAAGTCTGGTCACAGGGCACTGGGGAGTAACAGGGCTATTTCCTCATCCACTCATCTGGGTGAGTAGATTTTTGAAAAGTTCAGACCATACAGTCTCTGCCATAATACTTTAGCAACCCTCATGAGACAGAAGTTGCCATGGGCAGCAACTGGGTGTGGCTCCGAATAGCCCTGACCCATTGTTTACAGACATTGAAATTTTGATTAGATGTAATTCCCCATCTCATCAAATAAAGCTCTTTTAAGGGCTCTTTCAGTTATTAAGTTCAGCCCCATTCTTAGCTCCCAGATTGTGAGGCAACAGACAGGAAGTCAGGTTTGACACCAATCCTCAGTTTATCAATTTTTCAGTTCTATGTGGCCACGGCTCATTCTGTCTCAGTGTTGTGTTCCAAGTTTAGGGGCACAGTTAGGTGCTCAACAAATATCCGTAGGGTGGATGGATAAGAGGAAGAGGGTTAGGAGAGCTTCGTGCATGAGGTAGAAAATGATGGATGGAGAGTAAATAGGAAACCCACAAAGGAGCGTGTAAAGAGTTACCACTGATAGCTCAATGCTTGTACCACTCTGCTTTGTGACAGCAGTGTGTGTGTGTGTGAGAGAGAGAGAGAGAGAGAGAGAGAGAGAGAGAGAGAGAGAGGGAGAGGGAGAGAGAGAGAGAGAGAGAGAGAGAGAGAGACCCAGAGGTCAGTCTCAGATATCGTCTTTCTTCAGGAGCTGCCATCCACTGTTTGTTGAGACAGGGTCTTTGAGGTCATGTAGCCTAATGGTTAGAGTAGGCTCTAGCCAGTGAGCTCCAGGGATCTGCCTGTCCCCAGCTCCCTAGCCCTGGGATCACAAACAAGTATACAGCCACTCCTGAATTTTGTATGCTGGGTTCTGGAAACTCTGCAAAATGTAACTGACATACATCCTTTACCAACGGAGCCAACTCCCAGATGCCATGCGACTTTCTTTATACACAACTGTCTCCAATTCCTCATCTTCGGGTTTTTGTCTTCAATGTCCACATTTGCAGTGCCGTCTGTCTCTCCCCTTAGTCAAGTGATGGATGTGTACTGAGGACCGGCCGGCTCTGCCTTCAGCATATTCCTCTCCCGTCATTCATCACAAGGGGAACCTCAGCCATCTGCCCCAAAAGGAGAGAGAATAAATAAAGCCCCAATAATTTTCTGACCTATATTTGAAGGTGGTTTAAGCCGCTCATAAAGTGGGCATTAGAAAGCTCATGCTAAATCACTGGTTGAGCAATACCCTAGGGGCACGGATGCATCTCCCTCCATTTTTGATTTTCTGTGGCTTCAAGGACTTCACAGTAATTTGATTCAGGGGCAGAGATCTAAAACAAGAAGAGGTCAAGCAAAGAGAGGCAGAATAGCAGCCTCAGAAAGCCGATACCAGGAGCACTGCCGAGAACAAGTTGTAGGCTATTTTCTTGTGTGTGAGAGGCAAAGGTTCAGAGCTGTCCCCTAGGCATCCCGACCATACAATCGAAGTCCGGCCGGCCTGATTCAAGAGACAGGATCAATTTCCCCCTGTTCTGTGGGATGATGTTCAATAGCTGCTCATTTTTAAAAGAAGACAGGAGAATCAATCTCAGAAATACTGGAGGAAAATTTGAGTGCTGGCTTCCACAAATGGCAGGCACTGCTAGGAGGTAAGGGCAGAAGACAGTGGAGCGTCGTCGACACTAAAAACACAGCATCTGACAAAACGAGGGGTTCCACCCTCCTTTCAACGTGATGAAGATTTGACCAGTTTTCAAGCAGCCACAGGGCCACAGTGGGACCTGAATCTGAAATCTGCTAATTACACTATCAGAGAGTCCAAACATATGCAGAGTTTTCGGGGGACGGCTGAAAGGCTGGCTGTGAAGAGGGAGAGAGCTGTGTGAGACCAGACTGAGGCAATCCTTCATAAGCAGAATGAGACATGAATATTGATTTATGTAAAATACATTTTCTCATTCACGTGCTTTTGAGCCCCTGCACATTTTAATGATGCGCACTGTTGTGCGCTATCACAGGGAACGTGCTTCATTGGACTTGGGATAGGAGTCAGAAGAGGAGAGAGCCTTCAGCCTCATGGAAGACATGACCAAGGGGGGGTAATCTTCCGTCTTCCCATAGAGCCCTGCGATCCCGTCGACAGAGATAGCACACTGAGTCAGAGCAAGAGGTTGGTAAAAAACATAAAATAATAATAATAGAAAACACACCAGGAAAGTCACTCAGAAACAAACACCATCAGCAGCCGCAGCTCCAATTCTAGACATTATGTTCATATCCAGCCGGAGCATCCAGCCCTGGGTCTGTCCACATCTGCGACTCCGCCCACCTTTTGCCATTCACATTCAGCCTGAGCCTCCACTCCTGGCTCCGACTACCACGTTTGTTCGTGACTTCGCCCCCACATTTGTGCTGCATTCAGCCTGAGCCTCCACCCCTGCCTCCGCCCATATTTGTGCTGTCCAACAAATCAAGCTTAGGGAGCAGCAGGGCTAACTTCATCGCTCTGAAAACCAAGCTGAGCTTCCCCAGCAGAAAAATCTCCTGGCATTAGATACCATTTGGTATCCGTACTGAGAAAGCCTGGGCAAGGAAGCCCAGGCTGGCCGCATGCTAGGCCTTTCATAGTGGGCCCTTCCCTGTGAAATAACTAAGATGTATCTGTCTCCTATCATGGTGACTTCAGAGAATGAAAGATATCTCAGGTGTCTTTCCTAATTACCTGGCACAGTCAATTTGGAGCCAGAACATATTTCTCTTTTATAGTGAAGCTTTGAAACTGCAATGTCATTCTGAGCTTCCACCCCATCCCAGGTTCCAGAATGACCCCCGGAGTTTCTTGCATTCAACTCTTAAGACTATGTTTTTCCTGTTTATTTTTTCTCTCTCCTGCTTCCGTGTTTCCCTCCCTGCATCCTATTCCTCTGTCTGTGGTGGTTCAGATAAGAATTCCCCACACACGCTCATATATATGAATACTTGGTCATCATCCTCCTCCCCCAGTGGGTGGAACTATTTGGGAAGGGTTAGGAGGTGTGGCCTTGTTGGAGGAGGTGTGTCAGTGCGGGTGGGTTTTGAGGTCACTGTCCGTTCTTCTTTCTCTCACTGTTTGTGGATCCAGTGAGAGTGCTCAGCTGCCCCTTGGCTTCCTGCCTACTGCCCTGTCCCCTGCTAACCTGTGGAACTGTGAGCACTAAACATTTTCTGCTATAAGTTGCCTCACTGTGGTGTCTTATCACAGCAACAGAAAGGTCCATAATGTAGCTTCTGCTTCCCTTCCCGACCCCTCCCTATCTTTTTCTTCCTTTCTTCTTTTCCTTCATTTCTCTTTCCCTCCATCTTTTCCTTTCTCCTGTGTCTCCTCTATCTTCCCCCCCACCTTCTCTCTTTTAAATATCTTAAACATCTCATAGACCCAAGGAGACCACTGACTGGCACCTGTAATGTAATAAGCAGGCGTCATGCCACAGTGCCTGGAAGGCCAGCTGGTCCCTCCCCCTGTACAGCTAACAGTTAGCTGAAGCTTATCTGAAATGCTAAACAGACCTCAGTGTTTTTCTAGAACTAGATTCTCAAATTCAGAGAAGATGCCAATCAAAGTAATGCCCAAGCTAACAGGAACAGCAACAGAGCTAAACATGAGGCAAGCAGGCCGAGTGTGTATCCTTCCATGAAGCCTAAAGACAGCAGGAACTTGAAAGGCACCACTGGGGCACACGAATCACCAGAAGGAAGAGCAGCCGCTGGCCACGCCCGCCGGCTCTGGGATCATGGCTGTCCTGAGAAGTTCCTTAGTGCTGACTTCTCTCCAGCGGGGTTGCTGGAAAACTCACAAATGGCTTATGTACAGGGTCCTGCCCAAAACTCTTCTCTCACTGTCTGGACCTTAGCCTGTGTCTTTTGTGTCTTACTTTAAGTTCCAAAGAATTTCAAATATGATGTCACCATTCTCTGAGGTAAATTGTTAAGGAAATCTGAGGACTTTTTATCATATTGTCAGAACCCAAATAAGCCAATGTATCAAGTTCTTTCTACACAGTGAGACTTAGTTACAGGAGACGCCTCCATAGCAGGGGTGGGGGAAGTGCTTGAAGACACACTTAATCATAGCCAACCTGGCTAATCAGCCTTGCCTTGAGATAAATGAGGAATTACCCAGAGGCCTCAGTAACAGGAAGTGGCTTTCAGGTGGCCTGGAGGAGACAGATAAATCATTAACATGTTGGAGGTAAATGTGACAGTGCCACTTCAGGGACCAGGGTGGCAGTCATGTCCAGCTCCCAAGGGCAGCCTCTTCCCTGGCCCAGGTACAGGTCCAAGGAACAGGAGTGGGGGTTTGGGGAGGGAATTATGCCTTCTGCTTTTCTGTTTTCAGCTCAAGTATGTAGACACAGGATGTATGAGTGTTAAGAATAATTGGGATTTAAATAAGACAGTTTTCATAAATGCACAAGGGAGTATTCAGACAGCCAAGGAAAATACATTTTAGATTATATGATGTTCAAAGACAAGGCAGATGGAGACACTGCTAATCAAGGAGAGTAAGAAAGTACCTATTTTGGTGGGGATTCCCTCCCCCCATGTTTTGTTAACCCCCCACTGGGTTGTTTTCCCAGGGACTATGGACAGAACAATTGAAGGGGGTCTTCCACTCATGACTTCAGAAAGACTTTAATTTCTTGTGGTTCCTCTGCTCATGGCAATGGGAGTGTGGGGTTGTGCCTTTGCATCGCAGCAGGTGGGAAGCTGACTGAGCTGGGTCAGAACTGGAGGACAGTGAAGCCATCAAAGTCTTTTCCCTGCTCCCCAGCTTTGGCCAGCCAGACCCTCACCCCTTAAAGGCCATGCAAGTAGCCATTGTTAAAGCTTCCAAGGCTAAGAACTGAGCATTCAAAGTATAAGCCTGTAGGAGGCATTTCAGATTCAAAACAGCAATAGAAACAAGGAAGAGAAGAGGAGGGGGGAGGAGGGGGAGGGGGAAGAGGAGGAAGAAGAGGAGAAGATGGAGGCACAGAGGGAGGAGAAGGAAAAGGAGGAGGGGAGGAGGAAGAGGAGGGAGAAGAGGAGGAGGGAGTAGGAGGTAGTAGGGTGGAGAGGGGAAATCAATATCAATGACAAAGGAAGCAATAGAAATAACACAGTTGCTGGGGGGAATATTTTGAAATTTGAATAAGCCCAAGGCAGGAGGCCACTGGGAATGTACAGAGGGAGTTCTGTGGTCCTTGAGTGCAACCAGGGCAAACTTGACTGCCTTAGAGATTGATGGAACCAGAGAGAGCCCTATGCCTGCTGAAACTGCAAGTTCAAGTAAACTGTAAATACTCTTCCTATAAACACAGTCCAAATGGAGCACGGGCATGCTTGGAATTCTCCACTCTGAGTAGGATTCAGAGCTAACTAACAGAACCTGCTCTTTATCAGAAGATGTGCAGGGCACAAGAGAAGAGTCTTTCTTACAGTGCTTCCAGTCTTCTGTTCTCTGTCAATCTACAAAAACAGGGAGACACCACCTCAGAACTGAGGCTCTGGCTCCACTTAAAAACCAGGTGGTAAAGCAGTGCAGGTCTCAGCGTCACTTGTCACCAAGATGTCACCTGTCATCCAGATGCCTTCCTTTGTTCCTCAGGTTCTATGCTTATTTAGGGTGGGAGCACACCTTGGATCAGATGTGGAGGTAAAAGGACAACTTGAAGGGGTCAGTTCTCTTTTACTGTGTGAGTCCACTCTGGTGGTCAGTTATGCTGGCAGGAGACTTTACACTGATCTGCGGCGGAAGACTTTGAATGTCCCCTTTAGAGGAGCATGGCTGGGCACAGCTGTCGTTTTGCTTTGTGACTGCTTGTGTGCACCTGCAGCAAAGTCTGCTCATGGGACTCTCCATTCTATTCACCTCCTTCTCCTGTTCATTTCTCTCCTCTGTGCGCAAGACACACACAGCTCGGCAACAGGGAAGCTAGACATGTTCCTCTGCTACTTCCTCTGAGGGCTGAAAACTTTTTCATGATGTTGCCTGAGCTGTGTTCAAATTGAGCCTTCCAGCCCAGGGAACCCGAGTGAAGATCTGGTGAAGAGAGCTATTTAGAGATCACACGTGTGTGCATCAGGATGTATGTTGGCTACATGCAAATACTAGGATAGCTTACATAAGGGGCTGAAGCATCTGAGGTTTGGGAACTGGCAGGGCGTTAGCTAAGGGGTTCAGAACCATCCCCAGGTGGCTTAAGAGGAGTGACCCTAAAGAGACGTCCCCCCCTCCCAGAAAGGAATGGTCTGGAGCCAGTAAACACAGCCTCCTGGGAGTGGGGGAGGTCTGGAGCAGGGGAACACATTCCACAGGACAAACTGTATGATGACTGATCAAACAGGCTGGGTTTGTGTGTGTGTGTGTGTGTGTGTGTGTGTGTGTGTCGCCATTTGGAATAATAAATTCCTCTTGCTTTTTGCATTGATTCTCAGCTCTGTCTTGTTTACTTGGGGGGGGGGGCAGAAAGCCAAGGCTCTCTGGAGTCTTACAGAGTCTTACACTGGGAATACAACTGGCCATGGCTTGAGAACTGAATAGGACTCAGGTAAGTGCCTGCAGTATCAAAGTCCAGAGGCGCTCCAGGTCTAGAGAAAACTCTGCTTCAATCTCTCTTCACTTGATTTCTTTAACACTGGGTCTGAAGTTGACTGACCTAGCCTGGCCAGTGAGTCCAAGGAATTCTCTTGTCTCTAGCTCCCCAGGGCTTGGAATACAGGTGCATACTCATGCTGGGTTTTTTGCATGGGTCATAGAAATCTAAACTTGCATTCTCATGCTTACACAGCAAACATACCTCCACCAACCCGAAGCCTTCTTCACAGTCTGTGGAGGTGTTCTTAATATGTTTCTCTAGGTTTGGGGTTTTTTGTTTGTTTGTTTGGTTGGTTGATTGGTTGGTAAGGCTTGAATTGTATATAACAGACTGTATCATTTTTATAAAATGGTAATTATTTTAATATACAGAATATTCTCCAACTATCTCCAGTTGGATAATGTACATGAGCGAGTGTTTGGGGGTGGAGAGACTTCTTACCCCAGACGCTAATAACGAATGACTCCCTTTGGAATAATGATTTTGGAGTTCTTTTGTGTATTTTCTATTTAATTTTATTTTGAAAGCATAGCAATCAGGATAGTGCAAAGGAAAATGAACAAGAAATAAGATGACCACATGCAAGGCCTCAGTAGGATGCAGGTGGCCTGTTCTGCTGATGCAGGTGGCAGACTGAATGGCAAAGATGCTGAAGACTGAAGATTTCTTTATCTTTTTGTTGTTTTGTTTGTTTTCTGTTGTTGTTTGTTTGTTTTTTGTTTGTTTGTTTGTTTGTTTTTGAGACAGGGTTTTTCTTTCTAGCCTCAACTGCCTTGGAGCAGTCCTACTTATTCTATAGACCAGAGTAGCCTCCAACTCAAAGACCCACCTGCCTCTGCCTCCCCAGTGCTGGAATCAAATGTGAGCATGCCTAGCCCAGCAATCTTTCTTATCAGTGATTATCTGACATCTACTCTGCCCACATCTTTCTCCTATGGAACCATTTCCCCTTGCAAATAGGCCTGCGACAATCTATAAATCTGTCCTTTTAACCAAATGGTTCCTGCTTTGTTACCGCCCACTCTAATTTATTTGGAGAGACCCTGAAGCTGCTGGAACCATCCACCCTCTTGAAGTTAATGTATTCATTAGTTATAATTGCCTCCGCAGTGTTCGCACCAATCTGAGTCTCCCAGTTGCTTAATGGTTTTGATTGGATGTTGAACACTTTTATCTGGGTTAATTTACTATTCATAGTACAATGATGGAGTATTCATTTTGTTACCCAGATTACAGCTGGAAATGGAGTTATGTATCACCCGCAGGAGGGCTGCTTGGAGCTTAGCGGTAAAATGCTTCTTGGGCGTTTTCTGGCAGAAAGCGGTGTGCCTGCGAACGCTGTCATTCATTTTCAGCATTTCTGCCCAAGCTTGAAGCTGTTCACAGACTTTCTGCCATTGCCCACGATGAGGATGCCACCTCCCTGGATGCAGTAAGGCACTTCTCTTGGCTTGAGATCTATGGGGAACACCATGCAGATGAGGTCTATGGTCAGAAGATGTGAGAGCCAGAGTCAGATGTAGGCAGGGGTGCTAGGAAGTTGGACTTGCACAGATTTCTTCTGAACCCCCCAAAGTTACACAGCCCAGTGTTAGGACCTGACCTCTCTGCTGCAGGATACCCAGAGTTGACTAAGACTGGTAACTGCTTCAGAAATCTCAGTCTTCCTTTTCCCCATTGAGGAATCCCCTCCCCAATGTGGAGAAGCACACAGATACTTCACCTGCTTCCACAATCTCAAAGAACTCCATTCCCCTGCCTTCATCATTGAAAGTTGAATCCTCTACAGAAAGTTCCAAGCAATTAGACTAGCAGGTAACCATGTTACTTCACTGAAATCCTTTCTGCACTGGAGCATCCCAGACCACAGCCACCACCTTCCCATCTGCTGATGGTGCAGGTCTCTGGTAACAGGAATTTCCCAGGAAATCTGGACAACAGGCTTGACAAAGGAACAGGTACTGATGGAAGCCTGCCACACCCACACCCAGGAAACTTCTGTAGCCTGTTCTCCGCTTGGCCCTGCTGCTCTCTGCAAAGTGTCGGGTGCACTTGACATCTGCAGACAAACCCAGGGTAAGTGTGCCGGCAGCCATGAGCCTCGGCCATTTAGAGGGATAAGCCAGGACCTTGCTGAGCTGTGAGAACACATGAGCTCTGGGACCCTGAGCAGGTTCTCCTAGGACAAGATGGCACCAGCCTTGCACAGAACCTCCATTCACTCCTCCAGTGGAGTTGCCATTACCAAATAAGCTCTGGAGGAAATGTCTGCCTCTTCTGTGAATGCACAAGGGCCTCAGAAAATGTCCTATACACAGGGGCACAGACAGAAATGCATGACAATGGGATAGCCTGGGTAACAAAAGTCTGGAAGTGAGAGTCCGCCTCAGGAGTAAAGGCAGCTAGGGCAGGGTGCGCCTGGGAACATGAGCTTCCAGTGCCTCCTCCATGCTTAATTGACTTTGAGGATTTGCCAATGAATACAGATAACTAGAACAAACCAAGGATAGCTGAAATTATGGAAGGAAGGAAAGAAGGAAAGAGACAGAACTCTGTAGACAAGCGTTGCACGGGAAGGCACCACTTTGGTCAGGACAGTTCGGGCATGCTTGTCTTTGTATCACCTTTACACTGAAGGGTGGGAATAGCCACATATCCAGAAGGTTCGTGTATGCAGCTAAGGGCTGTGTTGCCCACTCCCTGGTGCCTCCAGCAGGAATCTAGGACTCTGCTCTTGTCTGATACCAAGAGCAGTTCTCCATCAGGAGACATCAGACCCATGGCTGAGGAGGGAGTCTCTCCTAAACGCCGTCCCTGAAACCACTGGCCTCTGCGGCCAGGAGCGTCTTCGGGCTGGGAAGACCTGATGTCACGCACAAGCTGGAGTACAGTGTTCATTTTGTAAACGAGAAGCCACATTCCCCCTGGAATAGCAATCGGAAACAGACACAAACATCTGTTTGAATAATGAGCTGTTTGTCAGGCTTGCTCCGAAGGCAGAGCTGGTGCCAGGGAGAAACAGACATCAGGGATCCCCACACAGGCAAGGCAGAATGCAGGCTGATGAGTGTCTAGGGAGTGTACACACTTCCCGCCGATGCCTCCCAGGTCCCCTGCCCTTCACTCCAGGTCAGTTCATCAGGATGAGACTGGGTCTGAGCGACCTTCATATCTAAAGACACAACCTTCTGGTACCAGCCCCGTCAGCAGATGCCCCACACCAGCCCCCACCTTTAGGGAGTAATTACCACATCTCCCCGGATGTTAACGGAGACAAATGTTCTGCTCTGTGCATTTTCCTATTTTAATTGAAGGAAAGTAACTAATTATCTTGGAGAAGCAGTCATTATTCCCTAGCTTCAGGCTGGCCTTTGCAAAAGATGACTCTGGGCCTTCTTGGGGCAGTCAATATGTTAACCGCTCATTACGGCCTGTGACTTGCAAGGGGAGCAGACAGCTCCAGACCCAGCAAGCCTGAGCTCTGCGTCCAGCTCCAGGGGAAGAAGGGCACCTGGCAGTTTCCCATGATGCTATAGGAGCACAAGGCCAAAAACTAAGAAACTGTGGCATCTCTAGAGTCCCCCATGCTGTGTTGTGACTACACTCTGCTCCACAGGCAGAGGGGGCTGTTGTGCTGGCCAGAGACCATGTTTACATTGGGCAGATGGCCATGGAGATACAACTTAGTGGCCAGGAGTCACTGGCTGTCTGCAGTTCTGTTCCAGGCTCAGTCTTTAGATTTGCCTCGCTCAAGCCTGCTTCCTTCCCTCAGTCGGCCTCTCCCGGTTACTGCTTGGCATCAGCTCAAAACTTCTGAGTCTCCTATTCTAGAGCTTTAGCCCCTGGAATCCAGCCCTCTAGGAGTACCCTGGCCGGACGATAAGACTCACTAGGTCCATCTCTGCAGTGCTCCTACCATGAGCTGTGCAGATCCTCTAAAGTCTCTTTCAGAGGCGCCCAGGAGTCCCTCTCTCAAGCACCTTGGGGCTTTGCTATGGTCCTGATGACCCATCTCAGCACAGGGCTAGCTAGTGTCACGATGCCCACCAGTAGTGCTGTCACCCTGATGATGATGGCAAATGCACAGTGAGCTTTTACTGAGTGACTTCTGTCATCACACTGAACCCCTTCTGCAGCACCTCCATGAGACAGGAAAGCCAAACAGGCAGGAAAGCCATGCTCAGAGCTGCTGTAAACACTGGCAAGCTAGCTCACAGCCACAGACCAGTCGCTGAGTGCCTTCTCTTCAAAGAGAAAAGGTCACTGTTTGGAGGCCAGGAGAGCTGTGTATCCTTCTGTAAGGTTCTCCCTTGTCTGTGTGGAGCTATGCTAGTCTTTGATACTATGTATCCTATGAATCAGGGAGCAGGGTGTCTTATTTTAGGAATACTAGATACAAAGTACCTGAATCTGCAAGGGTGTAGCTCCTCTTTGCTTCCTGTCCTATGCACATACCCAGCAAATACATTCAGTAATAAACCAGATGGATGGTGGTGATCTTGCCAGTTCCAGGAGCGGCAGCTCTCGCCTCGGCATGGAGACAGACAGCCCTTCTGCAGCCTCATACTTCCTGGCAACCCTTCACTTGGCACCTGCTGCTCTGGGTTGAAAAATATGGTCACCTTAACACTTTTCTTTCCAGGCTCCAGGCCAGGAGAAAGGCAACTGGCTGGCTTTCTGCCCTCACATTCTCCCAGTGTCTAGCACTGTGTCTGACACCTACTGGGTGCCAGTCATTAAGTCAAGTCTCTCAAAGCCTGGCAGCTGCTAGAGTGTTCAGAGTCTGTTTTCCCAGATGAGAAGCAGCATGGCCCTGCCTGGAGGTGGGATCTAAATGCGACAACTGTCAGAACAGCAGGGCCTTGGGAACTTCTGGCTTTTCCTTCTGACACTGAGGGTTCCAATAGATGTCCTTGGTCAGCTTTCCCCCACGAACAGAGCTTTGACCTCCCTGGCCACTCCTCCACACAGAGAGGCCGGGTGAGCCCTTAAAAGATGCTCTTTGGGGGCATGGAGCAGTGTGGACAGAGATGACCAGGAGCAATCCCACATCCCCAAAGATGGCATGGGTAGGAATGGCAGACTCCTGGCTGGCATACGCTGGCTCACCAGGACTCTGGATGGGTTATGCCCTGTCTTTACCCCACCGCTGGCTGCCAGCTCATCATCCCCATTATGGAAGGGGAAACAGCCTTGCTGCTTCTTCTGCAAATTTCAGGATATAGATGGCCATTTCTTCTATGGTCACTGTCTCCCAGATGGATGCTGGTCCTCAAGCATGGTGGCTGGGCTGTTCCCATGTGACATCACCTCCCCAAACCCCGGTGCATGTCAGATGCAGGACCAGAAGCAGGGTTAGTTTTATCTAGAGCAGATGTGGGTTTCACCAATGCCACACAGTCGTGACCTTAGAATACACACACAGTGCCTGATTAGCTCCTGATGAGGAAGTGAACCAAGCTAACAATCGACCTTTAAAGAGCATCCGCTGCCTCGAGAACTATACGAAGTGAGGGAAAACCCTGCTCTAACTGCAGGCTCACGACTCTGATTGTCTCCGCTCTCTCCTTCAGGATGGTCCAAAATGACCCAAAATACTTTCTTTTCTCCAAAAAGCATGGCCATTATGCCCAAAGACCTTGGCCAAAGGTCAAGATAGTGTACAAGGCTGGGCATAGACCCTGAAATGGTGGAATAGAGCCCAGAGTCACTCAGGATGTCGTGTTGACCTTGCTGTCCTTGTGAAAGTATCCTGAACCCCAAAGAAAACACAGGCTGATTGCCTTCTAAGCCTGATTCTCTGGGTCTCTAATGGAGGAGGGTACTGAGAGGCAGATTTAGATAGGAGCATCTTATTTCTGAGGTGAGCAGATAGCCAGGCTATTCTCTTAGCATGGGATGTTCTCAAGAAGAAACAGCCAATAGCTGTTTAGTTCCAAGTGCTGCCCTGGTCTCACAAGCCACCTCCCCCCAACTCTGCAGAGCTGGTGCAAACATACATGAGCTTCCCTGCCTCCATGGGCTCCTGCTGGATGTAGCTCCCATGCACCCCTCAACATGGCAATATACCAGAAGGGGTTTGTTTGGCTTATCTTCCTCCCATCCAGCAGGGTGGCAAGCTTCAGAGACAGTCTCATACGTCCAGGCTGGCTGGCTGGTCCTGGTCCTAGTTCTTAAGGCTCCTACTTTAATGACATCTTGTCACCCATATGGTCCCTTGAAAGCAAGACTCAGCTCTCCTGCCACTTAAACTAGAGGTGCTTTTTGTCTCCAGAATCCCTTGAGGGAACTATTCTTGACTTGGGTTTTGCTTCACAACCCCAAACCATGCCTGCAAGTAGAGGAACACAGTGGCTGGCTTCCCAAAGGTGTGGGGTCTAGGTGAAGGCAGATGGATGCAGGGCTGAGCTAGAGGAACATCCGCATCACGTCCCACTTCTTCCCCTCTGACATCTGATCTCCATGTTTAGAAACATGGAATTACTTGCTTTCTTCAATAAAATTGTTCTACATTGAGCCCATGGGGTTAATATCAGGATTAGCTTTCCTCTCGGCTGCTGGTACACTGAAGGAGCAATGTGATACAGGGCTTCAGAACATGCACTGCTCTCTTGCATTCCTGCATCCTGGTCACAGAGGCATACTGCATTCTTTCCGCACCAAGAGAGATACAGAGACCTGCGTGTTCCCAACACCAGCAGAGGCAGTCAGGGCATCCTGGTCCTAGCAGAGTCTCTGAGAATACTTGCTCATCTCCTGCAGGGAGTGCTAGTTTTGAGATTAGGGGAAATAATTAAGACAACACAGAACTCTAGGGACCGATCATCAAGCAGTAAGCAGGACTTTTTACTTTACTTTTAAAGCTACTTAGTATACAAGATAATAGGCTCTGCCTCCATCCACCATTGTGCAGTTTTCATCCCCCACCCCGTCCCATCCCACCTGATTCTCCACCCCCAGCCTCACTCTTGTTGGTCTTCACCTCCTTTTTTAAGGCTCCTATGCCCCAGCACTCTCCTCCTCGCCTCTCCTTCACACACAGCTGGCTGCTCTGGGCTCTAGGGTCTGTTTTCCTGTTTCTGCCATGGGCTGATTTGTGATGCTCTCAGGAGGATGTGAGCAGAGGGTCCTTTCTGGTACTTTCTCCCCAGGACTGTTGAGATCCCCTGAGGATATTGTGTACTGCCACCAAAGCAAAGCTAGATCTAGAAGCCAGGGCAGGAGACTCACCAGAGGTGGAAATGCCCGTTGTACAGTAAGGCAGGACAGTGAGAGCAGGGCCAAGCTAACTCCTCAAAGGCACAGTATGGCTCTGTGCAAGAATAATGTCGACCAGGTGGAGCCGCAGGACTCAGCTTCCCAAATACCTGGCCATGGAGACCGGACTTATCTCAGAAAAGGTCTCCACTGGGTCCTAACATCACCTGTCCCCATAGCTCATGTGGCCCCAAGCTGTCATTTTTCATCCCCCCAATGGCTGGACTCTATAATTCCTCTCATAGGGGAAGGTGGAAAAGAGTGATTCCATCTCCAGCCTGTATTCATCTCTGCAGGTCTGAGCAGCTAGCATCTGGGCAGATGTGTGCCCTTCCTCACACAAACTCATTGCATGCACGCTGTGCACCATGGGAACCTTTGCCCAGAGGGAGGCTCTTGGCTCCAGCACTCACAACAAGGGACTAGGAACATAGGAATGGGTCCATGGGTTTGCAGGCTGCCGGCTGGGTCATATATTACATCTGCAACCGTCGTCATATTCAGCAAAACAAATAACCTCCCCCAGGGCTGGCGAAGGTTGGGAATCTTAGTCAGGTGTAAATTCCCTCCAAACGTTCATATCCTCTGAATGATGGAAACCTCCAGTGTTAACTGAAAAGAAGTTTCTGAATGCAATGTTCTCAGGTTAAAATATAGTATCTATCTTTATTCACACGATGGTTTGTCTCAGAGAAAACCTCTGAGCTACATTTTGGGGGGCAGATTCGGTGGCAGGCCACAAAATTTATCTCTTGTGAGAGAGAGAGAGAGAGAGAGAGAGAGAGAGAGAGAGAGAGAGAGAGGGAGAGAGAGAGAGAGACGATGGAAATACATATAAAAGCCATTGTCATCTGCACAAAAGGGGATTTGTGGAAGGGTGGCCCTCATTGGATGTGAGATCCTGGACACCTCGTTCCAGAAAGCTGAGTTAGACAAAAAGAAGAAAATGATCCTGTGAACGTCAAGAGATGCAGAACAGATGGGAGTTGGTCAGGCAGGCGTGGAGGGACTGATGCCCGTGGCCGAGGCTGTCAGCCATGTTCTGCTCTTTGCAGGGCTCCTCTACCCATCTGGTTCTGCAAATCAGGAAGCCAAAACAAAGGTCAGGGGCTGGAGAGATGGCTCAGTGGTTAAGAACACTGTCTGTTCTTCCAGAGGTCCTGAGTTCAAATCCCAGCAACCGCATGGTGGCTCACAAACATCTGTAATGAGATCTGACACCCTCTTCTGGAGTGTCTGAGACGGCTACAGTGAACTTACATATAGTAAATACAGTGTACTTACATATAATAAATAAATAAATAAATCTTTAAAACAAACAAACAAAAAACAGCAGTTGGAGCCTTACCTGAGGTCACTCACAAAGCTGGTGGCACACCCAGGGTTCAGGTGTAGGCCCAGGCTCCAGAGCCACTGCCACATGTCACACGTAGACATGTGTCTCCCCTCTCACAGAAACACAGTTGGAACCTTGGAAACTGAGGTTTTCACCCTGGCATGCATCCCTGAGGTACTGTGACACACTGGGCCTGCTGTAAATGATCAGAAGGAAGGGTTAAGGGTCTGTGTGCAGAAGCCAGCATGCAACAGGTGGAATCCTATTTGGGGGATGCATGGACCCTCCCCCCAAGCTAGTCTTCGAACCTCAATCTAAGAACACTGCTACCAATACAGGACCTGCTTGTGAGACCCACCTTGTGAAGGGACTGATCTGTATAGTGGGGATCTATCTCAATTGTGCAAATACATCGTAAGCTGTTGAGACCCAGCACAGAGACAAAGTATGCGATTCGAGTAATGTCACCTGAGGCCACAGAGGGAGCATGGTATCAAAGGTATTGAAGACTATTGACTTTGTTTTGTTCCTTTTCAACCTGATTCATATTCAAAACTGAATTAAGTTCTGCAGAAGAAACCACCCATCCACGCTTCTCTTCAGAGGTGGAGCTCCATTACTGCGGCCTAAAGATTCTCCCCCCAGTCTGTCTCCCAGGGGCTTCAAGCGAAGAAGGAAGCATCACATTAATAGGTTCATTTCCATGCAAGTGAAGGAGGGTGGACCTCTGGCAGCCAATCAGGAGTGAGTGTCGGCTGGACAGCCTGTACCAGAGGTGGCAGCCAATCCTGCAGCAATCCTGGAACCTCATTATCTCTTGGTCTATTGTTTAAAAATCCACCTGAAAGAGTCACCCTACTGGTCACGTGACTTCCAAATGAAATATGCTTGACAACAAGAAGAAGAGAGGGAACCGAGTGCCATCTACATTGCAAAAGGGGTAGGAGCCTGTGTGGGCAGGTCAGGATGAGCCAGTCTCTCAGTCAGGGCCAAGCAGCCCAGACACAGGCTTCCAGGGGCTTCTGATCTGGGTGTCAAGTCCTCTCCACTGGCTCCTCAGTCTCCACTCCTCCCCCCACCCTGTGTTATCATGGCTTCCATGCTAGAGTCGAGTGAGATGCCATGGGAGGACCTGAGCATAAATGAACTCCAGACAGGGAGGAGGGAAGGGAGGAGGGAGGAAGAAAAGAATGAGGGGGACGAAGGAATGAGAGAGAACAGAGGTGTGATAGAAGAGACAGCAGAGGAGAGGCAGGAGGGAGGAGTGAAGAGGGGAGGGAAAAAGGAAGAAAGGAAAATGGACAGAAGAGGGAAAGGAGGAGGGGGAAGGAAAAAGAAATCAAGGAGAAGGGAGGGAGGGAAGGAGAAAGGGGGAAGGAGAAAAAGACTGGGGAGGAAGGGGAGCAGAAGGGAGGAGGGGAAGGGAGGAGGGGAAGGGGAGCTGATGTCTCCCTTTCCTCTTGCTCAGGGCAGGGCTTTGTCTCTACAGGAAGTGCTCTCTGCCCTGAGAGAAGTCGGGGAGCATCCTTGCAGTTTTTCATTCTGTGCTAATCTCAAGGAAGGAAGGAGAGGTGCTGGGAATCAGCGTCCACCCTCCCTGGCCTGAGTCCACGGAGCTTCTTCAAAGGCTGTGAGCACAGAGCTGTGGGCTGCTGCCAGCCCCCAGAGCTGTGGCTCCATTCTGATAGGCACACTTGCTCAGGAGCCCTCTGACCACACCAGGGCTGGCCCAGGGGACACTCTGGGGAAGGAAATCAGCACTGTAAGGGAAATGGAGGGACTGACTCCCAGCAGCCACTGGTGGTGGACAAGCCTGAGATAGATCCTGATTTCCAGAACAAGGTGAGGGAAAAGATAGTACACAGAGGCATGCCTGTGTTTTTGGCATCTGTGGGCCATCTGCAGGGCCAGACGTGAGGCTTTTGAGTTCAGAGCAGAAAATAGAAGGCAGAGCTTCACGTAGTTAATGATGGTACTTGGAAATGTTTTTGCTTTTTTTAAAAATGTATTTATTTTCATCATATATGTATGAGTATTCTTGCATATATGTGTAAGCATACTGGTTGCCTCAGAAAGTTCAAATGAGGACGCTGGGTCCCCAGAAACTGGAGTTACATATGGTTGTGAGGCACTGCATGGGTGATGCAAACTGAGCCTGGATCCTGCAAGAGCATCGAGCAGGGGTGTTTCAATCGCCCACACCATTTTCAATTAGTTTCTCTCTTTCTCTCCCTTGTGCTTGTGGATCGGATGTAATCTCTGGGCTACCATTGCCCTGGAGTGCCTGTCTGCTACCATGATGGCCACCAACTTGAATCCCCTGGAACTGGGAGCCCCCAAATGAATGCTTTCTTTTATACGTTTCCTTGCTCCTGGTGTTTTATCAGGACCATAGAACAGCGACTTAGACACTGTGATGTGCTGCGTCTAGTTTATAGAATATGACAGGACCAGAGTCTCCACCTCTGAGACCCAATTCCCCAGGATTGCATGACAGAGAGAAGTCTTCTTTGGCCCCCAGGACAGCTCCACCATCAGACCCCAAAGATAAACATGAAGATTGTGCCCAGTCTTGGATGAGTAACTGTCACCTGCAGGACAGTTACCAAAGACAACCTGTCCAGGTGGGGGCACCACAGGATGGAGGCCGTGGGCTATGCGGGAGTGGATGCACACTAGTGTCCTTTAAGTCAACTGTAGAAATCCCATATTGTCACTGGCTCCTCATCCTCCCAGGACAGAGGCAATCCAGTAGCAGGAAACAGAAGCTCAGGTGTTTTTAGCCATCATCCCAAAGGGGAGGGGAGTTGAAAAGGCTGTGGACTGAAGCCCAGCAGATCTTCCATGTTGGGAGTGAACTGTAGCACGGGGCAGAGTGACCCTAGCTGGTGGGTGAGGAAGGACACAATCTTTAATCTGAGAGAGTTTTAGAACTCTGCAATGTGGAGCAAGCTGGGACCTGGGTGGCTGGTGCTTCAGAGAGTAATGTGGCAGTATCTGCCATCAGTTCCTGTCACTCACTGCCTGGGACACAGAAAACATCAAAGCCACTCATAAGTGCAGAATCAGATGGAGTCCCGAGGTGTGGCTTCCTGGACAAGGGCTCTGAAGACCATACACTCTGTGTTGTTTTGAAACCTGTGAATGGCATTTTACCTTAAGCCTCTCTCTGTCCCTGCATGCACAACCCACACCCTTACCCTGTTTTAACTGAGTTGGTGCCCAGGGCCTGCTACTGCCCTCGGGATGAGTTACTATGGACACCTGGGCTGTCTCAGCTTCCAGATGATGGCCACCCTGTCCCCAGAACATCTTCTGGGACCAGCAGGAGAGATGCCAAGTAAGAACTGAATGACTCTCTTGACTCTTTCCCAAAGTCTTGACTTTTGAAACTGCAGTAGAAATGACCCAAGCTTCCTTTATTTGGGGAAATATGCTGTACACAGCATGGAGATGAGGTATGGAGCCTGACAACTCCAAGGACACTGGGTATGTTGATTGGTTTTTGTCAACTTGACACACTTACACATATCTAGGAGGAGACCATCTTACCTGAGGAAAAGCTTCCATAAGATTGGGCTATAGGTAAGACTGTGGGACATTTTCTTAATTAATGATTGACGTGGGAGGGGTAAGCTGACCTTGGTCAGTACTTAACTCACTCTTCCCACAAGAATAAGTAAAAAGCAGAGAGCCCCTGAATTCTGGGTATGTGCAACTGTTATCCCAGCCTCTCCATTCCAGAAACATCATAGCAAAGTGAGCTTTGTTAAACTTAACAGCAGCATCTTCTAAAGCAAGAGAGGGGACTTCATCATCAATACCAGGGCAGACCTTTGCAGTGACTCAGCTATCTGGGGTCCCTGCATTCCTGTACCTAACTCTTTATCCAAGATATACGAGTAATCCCCAAAACTCACTGGCTTATTAAATTGTGTTAGGGTGAAATTGTCCTTTGGTCTGTCATGGTACCAATCTGTGGTAAAGAGATGTCTGTGTGCACCTCCCAAAAAAGTTAATGTAAACTGATGCCCAAACAGGAGCATAAAAGACTCAAAGATGAGATTGGAAGGAAAAATTGCATGATCCTGGCTGCGGGCTGTGAACAGTGCAACTGAGGCTGAACCAGCCAAGGGTGCAGCATCCACAGAGGGATCCCAGCATGGTGGCAGTTGCCTGGGCTTTGCCATCTGTCATAGGACATGTACCTAATGCTGAGCTACCTGGAGGCAGAGTGCCCATGAAGGAACCCAGGGTGTCTGAGGCCTTCCATGTGGGATGAAGTGGTATATCTGCTCTTTAAGTGGGGTCTGATACATAGCTGTGGGGATAATGGTTGGACTGTAGATGTGCCTTGCTTTAAGGAGTCCTAAAGCAAGATAGAAGCCTGGGTTCACCACACCCTGAAGCAGCACCCCACCCTGAACTGGGACCCCAAATGTATCTGTTGGTGCTGCAGTTTAAAATTACCTCTAGATGAAGAGACAATGCAGAGTGCTGTGAATGATGTAGTGTTAGAACTGGAAATGAGCAATCAATATGCTAATTACACACAAGAAACATGCAAATGAGCTTCTAACCTTTCTGAAGGGAACATTTTACCCCCCCTTTCCAATAAAGACGTCCAAAAGTCCACGGTGGGGAAACCTTCCTGCTAAACACTGGGCAGCAGGGCAAAGAGAGGAGGTGGTGTTTTGGACAGAAGTGTCTTTGGTGGATGGGGGATGGGCCAGTGGGGAAAGCACTCTCCACACAAGCATGAGGACATGGTGTTCATCCTAACACCACATGGCAAGTTGCGTGTGGCTGGTTCACCTGTAATGTCAGCACTGGGAAGCAAGGCAGGCAGGTCATGGGCCTCCTTTCCAGTTGGTCTAATGGAACTTGTGGACTCCAGGCTAAGAAGAAACCCTGCTGCAAAAATACAGTGGAGGAAGAGCAGTGGAGGAAGTCACCTGACAGTGACCTCTGACTTCCATGTACAGAAGATGGCACATGCTGCTATGTACACACACACACACACACACACACACCAAAAATCATTCTTAAATAACTCTATCTTCAGCATCCTCGAGCAACTTGGAAGCTATAGTCATGTGTGCACACACAGACTTACTTTCCAAGTGGTCACAGGACAAAGTGCAAGCCTGCAGTGGGTGCCCAGGGGCAGGAGGGACTCTCATCTGCATAGCCCTCCTCCTTCAGACCTCTGGCTTTCAACAGAGCTGATTCTGTACCCCCTGCCTACTCCCCACTCCCTGCTTTTACAGGACACCCTGAGATTTCCCAGGTGGGTGGAGAGCACCCACTGTGTAGGATGAGGAGTAGAGGATATGGATTGATGCTGGGAAAAATGAATCCAGATATCTGGGGAGTAGACAAAGCTGTGTGAGAGTCAGCTGGGCTTCCCAAGGACAGCACAAAGCACAGGACACAGTCTTCCCAGCAAGTAAGGAAAGGACCATTCACTGGGGTGAACTGGCAATGTGACTTGTGTACAACAACAAGGGAGTGTGGGAACAGGACTGGGTCCAAAGTACAGGAGTCAGGGGTCAATCTTTCTGGGTTTTCATTAATGTGTGTGTGTGTGTGTGTGTGTGTGTGTACATGTGTGTCTGTGCTCTGGTGTGTGCATCTGTGTATGTGTATCTATGTCCGTGTGTCTATATACCTGTGTGTGTCTGTGTCTGTGTGTCTATATATCAGTGTGTGTGCATGTGTGTCTGTATATGTGTATGTATATGCACTTTGTATGTGTCTGTGTGTCTGTCTGTGTGTGCATGTATGTGCATATGTGTGCACTTGTGTGTGTATATTTCTGTGTGTGTGTTTGTCTCTCTGTGTGTGCTCTTGTGTGTGTATTGTGTGTGTCTGTGTGTCTGTGTCTGTGTGACTCAATGTTTCTATGTGTGCCTGTGTGTGCACATGTGTGCTTTTGTGTGTGTGTGTGTGTGTGTATTTATGTGTGTGTGTGCCTGTGTATGTTTCTGTGTGTGTCTGTGTCTGAGTGTAGGTGTGGGAGTAATGACTCATGTAATGCCACTTTATTTTGGGACAGGGTTTCTCACTGTCCCAGAGTTCACCAAGTAGTCAGGCTGGCTGGCCAGAGAGCCCTAGGACCTCCTGTCTCTGCATCCCTGGTGCAGGCATTGCCAGGCACACAACCAGTCTCAACTGGCTTGCAGAAGTGTGAATGCCAAACTTAGGTTCTCACACATGTCAGGCAAGCATTTTATGGATTGAGCTTTCCCCAAGTCCTTGATTAGCTTCTCAAAACAGAGTCTTGCTGTGGCCTTGAACTCACAGCAATCCTCCTGTTTCAACTTCCAAAGTGCTGGGATTATAAGCACAAGCTGCCCTACCTGGCTTCTTCAGGGAATTTTCAAAGGGAAATATGAAATGTCACATTCACAGGCCAGGCCTGGGGGATTTGACCAGCATGGCTGAGTCATGTAGCCTCAGGTGTATCTTGCCTCTTGCTTTACTTCGTGACTTGGGATAAGTGTCTGAGCTTCACTCTCGTCCAGCAGGTGGACAGCATGCTAACACCATCAGTCTGTGGGTCAGTACCTGCTATAGCCACCCAGCAGGAAGCCAGGTGGAGCTGCTGTTGGCTGTCACTGACATTCCCCTGTGGTTCCCACCCCACCTCAGATTTGCTTGGACTCTGCTAAGCAGCCAAGCCTGGCTCTGAGGAAGCACTTGTCTAGAAGCCTGGCTCTGGGGAAGCACTTGTCTAGAAGCCTGGCCGACCAGCAACCTTCTGTCACTTGCCTGTCAGGGGAGATGGTGCCATACTGTGGAACTATTTCCTGCCACTTCAGCTACAGGGACTTCTCCAGAGTCCCTGGAAGAGAGGCTTCTGTGTAACCAGCTGTCCACACACCTTGTAGAACAACCACAGGGCTTCCCGAGTGGATCTTCTCTGCCCGAACATCCACTTGGCAAATTAACCATCACCCTGGAGCCAGAGGCTGCGGCAGGCAAGACCACTTGACATTCACTTTAGAGACACACTTGTTCCCAGACACTCCAGATGCTCTGGGGTCAGGTTGTGCCTTGGGAGGAGTGCTAGCATGAGGCAGGAGCTGCTGGCCAGACCTAGATAGTCCCCAGCTGGAAGTCCCGTCCCCTGCAGCCTCCCTCTGTGTTGATCATCCTGTGTTAGCCATGTGTGCCCTCCTGTGTGCTAACTAAACACCTGAACTATTGGGACCCAGAAAACCTGGAGACGAGATGGCACCAAGGCCAGGCTTGAGAACAGTTGAAGTGGACACTGTAGGATGTGAGGAGAATATTGAGTGTAGCTCCAAGAAGCCTTCTGTTTTCTGCTGGGACACAAGAGATGTGAACAGCATGGAGCCTTAAAACTTCTCCCTTTTGCAAATGCAGATAAGCTTCCAGAATCCTGAATTCTGTGCATATAACACGAATCCAGACACAAGTTGATACAGGCTTGGCAAGGACCACGGTTCAGGGCCTTGGACTGCCTCTGGGTTTCCTGGTGTCCTTGAAGTGGACATGTTCCGTCTGACTGGAGAACTCAAGCGGGCTGCATGGGGCAGCAAGAGGAGGTGATTTTCCTCTCCCTTTCCTTCAGTCATCTCCCTTCCATCCTATCAACACTCAGCGACCTGGAGATGTATGTTACATTTACAACACTCCAGCAGGTGTGCTTCAGGAAGCAAGAAGTGTGTGTGGAAAGGATTCTGGTAGAGCAAAGTTCTGCAGGAGATCTGTTCTATTCTCTACCCACCAGGTTCTAGAAAGCACTGATAGATCTAGAAAACCCAGGAAATGCTGATAGTCCCACAAAGCCTAGGAGTAAACTGCAGCAAAGCCTGTGGCAGCCCAGCCTGGCCCCAGAGCCTGGCCCCACAGCTGCCTCTAAAGCTTGTACCCAAGACCCATACCAGCAGCATCCACCACGTCCACAGCCTGCCTTAATACACCCACAGTCTCTCTCAGGGCCTGATCCAGTTCACATCCATGGCCTGCCTTAGTATGCCCACAGTCTCTCCCAGACCTAATCCTAACCTTCTGCCTCCATAGCCCTCCCCTAGAGCCACCACCTATAGCCTGCACTTTCAAGGGCCCCCAGGCTCCCTGCTCCCTGCTCCCAGCATGGGGTGGGGTGCTCCAGCTGCCTCTGCTCAGGCTGGGGCTAATGACATCACAGCAAGCAGATCTCTGCAACAGTTTGTGGGAGTCACTTCTGAAGATCTACTTGTGCTGGCCAAAGAGAGGGCTGTTCTATGTAGGTATCTTGGCTGCCCTCACATCCCTAGGCATGTGGCATCTCTCTCCTCGTAAGGATGCACCAGGCACTTTACAGTGAGCTCTTTGTTTCCTGTCCTGGGTCTGATGAACACTAGACAATGTGGCATCCCAGGCCATAGGCACGAGCTCACCCTGCCATGCTCAGCCAGCAAACACCAAAGCTGCTCAGCTCATCACAGACACTGTGGCTGGTGGGAGGGTGGACCTGACGTTCCAGAACTTCCAGATTACAGACATCTCTGCAAGGACCATCTCTTCCTCAAAGAGCTACCAATCCGGTGGTCTTCAATTGCAAGAGGAGGAATCGGAGTCTGCCTGCACTGCAAGGGAACTTTGACCTTGCCTCATACACTGGTCTGTGTGTTTATAACATCACCATGTTTATCACATGCACCAGCCTGTGTAGATCTTTATCTATGATCAGCACAAGTCAGAAGAGAATGTGTCATGAGCTTAGACACCATGCCATGACGTCACTGACCTCTAGAAATGGGCTTAATGTGCCATCACCCAAAAAGAACAAAACAGTGAAACATCAGGTCAAACAAAAGTCTTACCTGAAACAGTCTGACTCAGACAGATTCCTCCTCCTCCCCCTCTTCCTCCTCCTCCTCCTCCTCTTCCTCCTCCTCCTCCTCCTCTTCCTCCTCCTCCTCTTCCTCTTCTGCCTCTTCCTCCTCCTCCTCTTCCTCCTTTTCTTCCTCCTCTTTCTCTTCTTCCTCTTCTTCCTCCTCCTTTTCCCCTTCCTCCTTCTTCTCCTCCTCCTTCTCTTCCTCCTCTTCCTCCTCTCTTCCTCCTTCTCTTCCTTCTCCTCTTCCTTCTCCTTCTCCTCCGCTTCTTCTCTTTCTCCTTCTCCTCCTCTTCTCCTTTTTCTCCTCCTTCTCCTCTTCTTTCTTTTCCTTCTAGGTTTTTGGAGACAGGGTTTCTCTGTGTAACAAGCCTGAATCCCCTGGACTCTGCTTTGCAGGCCAGGCTGGTTTAGAACTCAGAGATATCCTTGCTTATATCTTCCAGCTGCTGGGATTGAAGGGGTGTGCCACCACCCCCTGCTGGACAGCAACTTCTAAGTTCTGTGGTAAACTTTACGGGCTCCTGAGAAGTGTATCCTTTTACTCCACTAAGCCAGTGCAAGGAGTCAGTAACTCCTCCAGGTGGTCTCTGTTCTGCAGGAGGCGCCACATAGGAAAGAGAGTCAGAAGTCAATACTACTCAACTCCAAGCAGCTAAACTTATCTTGGGCTTTCCATGAGCCTCTGGGGCTCAGCTGATTCCTCCCTCCTTCCCTCCCTCCCTGCCCCCTCTCTTCCTCCCTTCTTTTTTTCTTTCTTTCTTTCTTTCTTTCTTTCTTTCTTTCTTTCTTTCTTTCTTTCTTTCTTTCTTTCTTTCTTTCTTTCTTTCTTTCTTTCTTTCTTTCTTTCTTTCTTTCTTTCTTTCTTTCTCTCTTCCTTTCTTTCCCCTGCCACACAACTTTGTTTGTGAGCTGATTCTTTTATACAGAGTGGGACACCAGCTTTAAAAACCTCTCTGAAAAATGTTGGTGCTCTTCCTGCCTCAGGCCAGGCATGGAGAGACAAAGGGGAGAAGAACCACCCCAGGCAGCCCAGGGAAGACATTGAAGCAGGGGGGCACCCCCCCCAGGCTCTGGGAACTGTGGGTACAGCCAAGAGCTGTGGGAACCTGGGGACACATTCACAGCAGTGGGCCCTGCCAGGAGTCTCTTCTCTTCCAGCTCTTTATCCCTGTTGCATGAGAGGACCAAGACCCGTCATTATCCAATGAAGCTCATTCTGTGCCTTTTCTGTTTTTTCTGGGCAATACAAACATCTGGGCTGGAATTCTGCTGTGGGCACTGGTTCACACCTGGCCCAATCTCCCGGCATCCCACATTCCTGTCACTGGGGCTCCCAAACAGCGTGTCTACAGCTCACACGGCACCAGATCCAGCTGGAGATGGAAACATCGCTTCTGTTTTCAAAATGTTGAATGGCTTCTGCCAGCAATGTGTCTCACACCCGCAGCCATAAAGCCCGGCAAAGAAATAAGTTGGCTGTGATAATGTCTGTAGTGTATTCTAACTCAGAAATGTGAGAATCCATCCAACCATAGGAACTGCCCCACAAACAGGCTTACAGCTGTAAGACAGAACGCTATCGAGCTGTTTTATGTTGTCTCCGAGAAGAGGGCAATGGGGATGCGTTCGTGGTATCAGGAACAGGAAACAGATGACCAGACGTTGCTTTCTGTGGAATACCAATTGTGTTTAAAAAGGAGCGAGCTGCCATGTTGGTGCCAGCTTAGGATTTAACGCAGAACCAGCGCTTGCAAATTTACGGCAGCTGTTTTTTACAGCAGAAATTCAGGTGAGGATCATTTTTCCCCCTCTTAGTACATTTAAGTGTCTAAACTTCCCATAATAAACAAATAGTGTGTTTATAATCAAAACTAGGTATTCAAGGCATTACAGAGCTGTCAAGCTGCACGACAAAATTGATTTTATTACCAGCAAAGACTGACAGTGATTGCTAGCCTCTCTGTTATGACAAAATACACAGAACATGAAATTTATCATTTTGACTGTTTCAAAGCATACAATTCAGTGGCGTTAAGTACATTCACACATCTAACCACCGCGGCCGTGAAGTTCCAGGATGTTCTCATCACCATAAAAGGAAATGTGAGGTGACTAAAATAGTCACAATTCATCGCCCTAACCCCCTAGTCTGCAGAGATGATTAATCGAGTTCTGTCTCTGGATTTGCCACTTCTGTGCACTTCACAGAAATGGGGCCATGCAGCAATCTGTTTCAGGGTTCCTCCACTACCCGCAGAAGCTTTAAGGATATTAACTGTTTGTAGATGAATCAGGACTTTATCCCCCTCCTGGATGAGTAATATTCTATTTGGTGGACATGCCAGCTTACCCACTCCATAGTTTGACATCTGGATCATCTCTACCTCTGGCTATGGCAAACTGCATAGCTATGGACAAGAACATGGAAATGTTTGTTTGACAATCTATTTTCAATTCGTTTGGATTCATCCCCCAAGGTGGAGGTCCTCTGTGACATAGTAATTCTATATTTAACTCACTGAAGGATTGCCAATCTGTGTTATTCAATGTCCACTCAATTTTACATTCTAGATTTCCTTTTTAAAAATTGCATGAGTGTTGGTGCTTTAAATGCATGTATGTCTGTGCACTGTATTCATGCCTGGTTCCTGTGGAGGTCAGAAGAGGGAGTCAGATCTCCTGGAACGGGAGTTACAGGTGGTTGTGAACCACACAGTGGGTGCTGGGAATCAAACCTGGGTCCTCTGGAAGAGCATCCATATCTTCATCCCAGTTTGTATTCTAACCAGTAATATATTTGAGCTCTGATCACTCACCACTCCCAAGAACATTTGTTCTATCATGGTTATTATGTCTGCCATCTTACTGGATTAAAATGGTCTTACGGCTCTCTTGTTTGGACTTGTATCTACCACATTATATAAATATTGGGGGGAACTGGGAAAGGGGAAAGCATTGGGACTGTAAACAAAGAATTTAGAAAATAATAATAATAAAAAATAATGATAATAATAAAAAGAAAAAAAGAAAAAGCCATAAGTAGTAATAAGAATTAAGTGTACACAAAGGAATAAAGGCTAACTTTCCAAAATAAATAAATAAATAAATAAATAAATAAATAAATAAATAAATATTGAACATTTGCTCCTGTGGGTTTTGTCTATTTGGATCTTTCCTGCAGAACAGTGTTAACCTAAGCCTTTTGCCCATTTTTTCAAGTTAGGCTGTCACTTTTCTCTTATTGAGTTATGAGTGCTCTTTGTATATTTTGGAACTAGACCTTCATCAGTAGGGTTGCAAATGTCTCACCATTTTGTGAGTTATCTTTTCATCAACTAGACAGTGTTCTTGGATGCAGGAAATACTTTAAAGCAGGTGAAGTACAGGTGGTAAGCCATGTGATTCTTTTTTTTAACTTAAAGTGTAAGACACAGTTTCTTAAACTCTGGGTTATGACTCCTCTGGAGTCACTTAGCTGATGTAGGATGAAGAACAATTTGGCAATGGTACAAAATGTCTGAAATACAGTGACCCCACTGTAGTGAGTCTGAGGTGTTTCTGTGCTGACTTCCAGCTGGCCTGGGTTCCTAACGTACCGTTGTGGACTTTGCAGAGCACATGCTGAATATTTCCCACTGCCACCTTCAGTGTGTGAGCGTTAAACTGGTGGTTACACTGTGCCATAATGTTGGATTATAAAAATTATTATATCAAGGACTGGAGAGATAGCTCAGTAGTTAAGAACACTGATTGCTCTTGTGTGGGACCAGAGTTTCATTTCCAGACCCCAGACCCCAGATGGGGTGATTCATGACCGTCTGCAGCTCTGACTCAAGGGATACATCACTGTCTTATGACTTCTGTGAGCGCCACACTCACATGCACACACACAGACACAGACACACACACTCATGCATAAACATGAATATAACTAAAAATGAAAACAAAAACAAACAAAAAGCACTGATTGAGCTGCTAACTTGAGTTTTACACATATACAAAATCATGAATTTTGCTTGGGATTAGGAAAAAAATTTCAAAAATTTCTGAAATGGACGTAAACATATACCTGATGTTTGTATTGTGCATTTTCAGCACGGATGTTGCCAAAGTCAAAATGCTGATAAATTCTGAAACATGCTTGAGATGTCCTATGTCCATCCTTATCAAATATTCAGTCATGTTTAATTCTTTATAAACATCAATAAGTGAGCCCATCTCACTATTACACACATTTGTCTTTGTCTTTATTAAGGATAATGCTTCTGACAGAGAGTTATTTTAAAATAAATTCCTATTGGTTTTACCATCAGGAAGCACTCAGTGTGCATAACTCGTATAGCTCACCACACCCGGCGCTCACCAGCAGGACGACACTTGATAGCCACATTGTTTAGGGGATACCCCATCTATGCCAGTAGAGGCTAGAGCTACAGACCGGCCACCACATCTGCCTCACCTTGACGGGAACTTGGAGTACAACTCTGGCTCTCATCCTTACCCAGCAAAGGCTCTGAGCATGGAGCTGCCATCTTCATCTTCCTGCTCTCAGATCAGAAACAAGGTCGCTTCCGTCCAGTTCTCAGATTTCAGGTAGTAAGTACTCTGCAGTGAGTTTTCATATGACCTGTAACCTTTCTGCTTCCTGTATTGTTCTGTGGTAACACCTCAGTAATATTAATCTCTGGACCCCAACACACACATTGGGGATTTCCTTCTCTTTAAAACTTCTTTGCTTTCTCTTAGCAATACCCCAGACTCTAGCTCACAGGACTCTGGCTCAAAAGTCTTTTGTCTCTTGGCTCTATCAGCCCCTAAACACTTCACTGTTTCATCGCTGTTGGAAAGAGGCATTTTCTTAGTTCCCTTTGGGTGCTTCTTTGCTGTGACAGAGGGACATGACTGAGTGAGTGCACTGCTCTGGATGACATCATTAACCAGTGCCATAGGTTTTGCTGGGAGACTTCCTTAGGTTAGGTCTTTGGTATATGAGATTTTAGCTTCTATGGATAGAAGCAGTTTCACTTTTTCTTGTTTAATGTGTATATTTTTAAATATTTTTCTTCCAGGTTTCTATGGCTGGACATTTTGGTACATAACTCAAAAGACAAACACACAAAAACAAACAACCCCCACTATACACAGAATCGAACGAAAAGACAAAATCCACCCAATAGTGAGTATTCCTCATTCTGTCCTCACTTTGACCAACAGCTTCCTGTCTTCATACCGAGTGTACTCACTCGCCATGCGTTTATCATAAACACCTGTTCTGTGTGGGAGATGTTCTGGTTTGCCCTTAACTCATCCTTTGATCCATGATCTTGAACTGTGAGCTTCACAAAATGGTGGCCTCTGGGCTTCCAGTTCTATTGACTTGTATCTCATGAGTTGACCGACTGACCCGTGAACCAAGCTTACCTCGTATCCTAACAAGGATCCTACTTGTTCATGTGCCAGAAGGCATTCAGTGCTGGTTTGGTCTATAGGCATCTTATTAATCTCACTGATCCTCACAGTTCTTGTTGACAGCTGAGTATTTTAAGGACTGCTTCCTTCTCTTCTGCATTTTTGTAGCTTTTGAGAGGGGACAGATGTGTTAGTTTTCTACTTAGTTCTGAAAGTTTCTCTGCTCCAAGGTTTATTTTGTTGTTGTTCTTGTTTAGTTTATTTTTAGAACTCAAATAAATAAAACTTTTAATTCTGTTTTTCAAAACAGAAATGGAAGGCTTCAAACTTTGACATTAAGCTCCATTCATCTCTTCCTGTGGATGGGCAGTTTCTTCAACCAATCAAACGTGGTTCCTTGTGATGGCTGAGTTTGATTGTCAGATTTACTGGGTTTAGAAATGAATGGGGATGTTAGCAAAGTCTGGCTTCAGTTGTGTCTGTGGGGATTCAAAGGACTAACCAAGAGAAGGAAGACTTCTGTGGGCCTGGACAGCGCCCTCTTGTGGACTGGAGGAAAAGGAGGGTAACAGGGAGAAATCCAGCCAAGTATCCAAGTCCCCTCTGCTCTGACTCCTGAACCCCGGAGACATAGGCAAGTGGTCTTCTGCTGCCAGCCTGTGCCCACCATGTTGGATGGTTCCCCCAATCCATCGGCACCGATAAACCCTTAAGTTGCTTCTTGTTGGGTGTTTGATTGCAGGAATTTGTGAACACCGGCTCTTTCAATCATCTCCCCAAAGCTGGACATAAATGTTTCATGGAGTTTTATTGTAATTTCAATTTGTCTTTAATTTCAAGGGTGCATTTTAGGAAAAATATCTAGCTTAGCAAAAATAAAATGAACCTAAAAACAAAACAAAACAAAACCCAGAAAAACCAGGAACATTTTGATGTCAGAGATGGAAGAGAAACAGGAGGAGTCCAACCCAATGCCAGAAGCCAAGAGTCCAACCCAAGATGGGAAATCAAGAGCTACAAGGTCAAAGCAATGTCCACACATCAGCCTGTTCCACAGATCACTGCAAACGGGTCTATTTGCCAATCAGACACTGTCCTACAATACCTGCCCTTTAAAAAAAAGATTTATTTATTTATTTATCTATTTATTTATTTATTATATGTAAGTACACTGTAGCTGTTTTCAGACACACCAGAAGCGGACATCAGATCTCATAGATGGTTGTGAGCCACCATGTGATGTGGTTGCTGAGATATTAACTCAGGACCTCTGGAAGAGCAGACAATGCTCTTAACCTCTGAGCCATCTCTCCAGCCCAATACCTGTCTTTTTTTACTGTCCAGTGTGGAGAGAGCTCTTTCTCAGCACTGCCAGGCAGCTAGTCACAGTGAAAGGCCCTCCTATGTGGGACAGGACCTCAGAGTACTCACCCCCTAGAGAGCCTGAGCCCAAATGCTAATTCTTGAGAAGTCCTGCAATGCTCACTGCACTAAAGCGATCAACATGGCTTTCCGTCCACCTCATGCTGCTTCTGATGGTAGAAAATCCTTTCTTATCAGTCCCACCATCTCTTTCCAGCCCCAAAAGAGACCATGTGAAGCCACGTCTCCTGCCTGCAGGTGCATCAGAATTTCTGGGAAGTCAAATTTCAGTGCCCAAGGATGACGTCCTACAAAAGAAATGCTCACCTAACCATCTAGCCAATTGCCTGAATCTGTGCTTTCTGTCAAGGCAGAACCCAATAAAGATACAATTCTCAAAGAGGAGCTGACAATATATCAGGAAACACAGGTTTAAAGTGGCAGGCTCCCCAAGGACCACTTCTGAGCAGCTGAATCATGGCTAAGTCACTTGAATTGTCTCAACCTTAGCTTGTTTCTCTGTAAAATAGATAAGACAACAGGCCTACCAGGTTGGATCACTGAGAGGACTAAAGGAGAGAGCGGGTAAGTTCGTCATCAGTTCATGTCAGTATGTGGCGGGGGCAGCTGAAGAGCCCGCAGCAGTGGCTGCAGTAGTGTCTACCCGTCAGACTTCCCGTGAGGGTGATCAGGTGACCACACCACCTGCCCTCCAGCCTGTGATTCAGAATTCACACTGTAATTCATTCAGCGAATGTCCTGTGCGTGCGCACGTGTGTGCGCACGTGTGTGTGCGTGTGTGTGTGTGTGTGTGTGTGTGTGTGTGTAGTGTGGATGTGTGTATGTGTTGTGTTTGAGTGTGTGATGTGTGTGTGCATGTGTGTTATGTATGTGTGCATATGCATATGTGTGCATGTGTGTGTTATGTATGTGTATTATGTGTGTGTGGTCTGTGTGCATGTGTGTGCTTGTGTGTGATGTGTATGATATGTATGTTTGCATGTGTATGCATGTGTGGTGTCTGGGGGGCATGGCATGTGTGTGTGTGGTGTGCATGTGTGTATGTATATGTGGTGAGTATGTGATGTGTGTGCACATGTGTGTGTTATGTGTATGATATGTGTGTGCATGTGTGTGTGGTGCGTGTGCATGTGTATGTGCATGTGTGTTATGTGTGTGATATGTGTGTGTGTGTGCATATGTGTGTATGTGTGGTGTCTGGGGGGCATGGGGTGCGTGTCTGTGTGCGTGTGGCCATGTCTGTCTGTAAGGACACATGTAGAGGTTAGAATCTGACATAAATATTTTTCTCTGTCACTCCACACATTTTCTTAAAAAAATTATTCATTCATTCATTCGTTCATTCATTCATTCATTCGTTCATTCATTTATTGAGTCAGGATCTGTCACTGAACCTGAAAGGTTCAGCTAGTCTGGCTGGTCAGGGAGTCCTTGGGACCCTCTTTTCTCTATCCCTAACCTTATGCTGCCACGCCTGGTTTTTACAGAGACACGGGATCTGAACTTGGGTCTTCAGGCTTCAAATTGAGCCAGGTCCTCAGCCCCTCAGCAAATGCCGACAAAACGATCCGTCACTGCCAGGCACCGTCCTGGGTCCTGATGGCAGGGTCGTCAAATCTGTCCTAACTGTTTTGAGCCAGGCCAGCAAATGTGCTGTACTAGTGGCAAGCTGGCACATCCTTCAGGGTTGGGGCCACGTGTCTCATAGCTCCTCACCATCTGCAGAAATGTCCACGGGCAGAGCAAACGTAAATGGGTATGGCCAATCAGATCTCTTTACAAAATAGACTATGGGACAAATTCAGCCCAATAGATAATTTACAGACTTGTACAGTCCAATAGAAAGAAGAGTAAAGATAATGGGGGCTGAAGGTCGTTTGCGTTGGACGGGCTCTTGGGGTGAGGCTTCTTGGGAAGGCAGGCTAGGAGGACAGGGACAGTGTTCTAGGTGGAAGGCAGACTGTAGGAAGGCCGAGATCTGAAACCAGAGCAAGGCACAGAAGCAGAGAAAAAGGGAGAGGGAGAGCGCACAGGAGGGGGGAAGGCGGCGTGTGTGTGTGTGTGTGTGTGTGTGTGTGTATGTGAACACACAATTGTCCGATGCAGCTTCAGTTCTGAAAGAGCTGGCGCTGCTGAGCCAGAACGGGGAGCCAGGCATGGACACACTCAGGAGGAGAATGGGAATAGCTGAACGGTTTGAGATTAGTCCTATAGATATGCTTATGGGCCTGGGGAGAGTTTGGCAAGGTGAGCTCCTGACATCTAGGGAAGAGCAGCATTTTAAGGACTAGCCAGCCTGGAGATGGAAAGCCAATAGAAGGCTGCCACATCCGCCTAGGTGATTGGATATGTGAGGAGGCGGGACCACCACACCTGCCTAGGTGATTGGATATGTGAGGGGGCGGGAACACCACGCCTGCCTAGGTGATTGGATATGTGAGGGGGCGGGACCACCACACCTGCCTAGGTGATTGGATATGTGAGGGGGCGGGGCTGTGGTTCCTGCTTGGATACCAGGCCTTTGCTCCAAAGTGGCTCGATCCTTGTAGTTTCTTGATCCTGCCTCTTCCTCCAACCGGATAGGCACGCCTATCCCACATCAGATGGGAGCCATGAGTTGCCACAGTTATTACCAAGACTTACAATCTTCCTCGCTAGACCCCACACATGCTTGACTACAGCCTGCTAACCTCTGCACATTCTCTAAATGGGAACCATGCTTCAGCGAAACTAAAAGGTGATCAATTAAAAAGAATTAAGAAGAAAGGCCAGATGCTCAAGGGAGCGTCCCTCCCTCCAGTGTGCTCCCATACTGTTCAGTGTGCTAACTCAGCACCTCAGGCGCTGCCAGCGCTATAGGAGCGCAGACCGAAAAAGACAGAAAGAAAAAAAATAGCCTTTGTGTTCATTAAGGATAAGAAATTGACTTCTCAGGACAAGTAATTTCTGTATTCAAATGGTTATTTCTCACACCTGGTCCTGAAAAGGCTAAATGGTGTACTTTACTCATACTCTCGGCCCGAGGCCTCAGACTGTCAAGTGAACTGTCTGCATACTGCTCCTGCTAGAGCTCTCAAGACCTGAACCTCAAGGACCTCAAAAGAGTGTGTATGGAAGCATAAAAAAAGAAAAGCGATTTTAAAAGTAATAATAGCAGGCGGCTCAGAGGACCAGGTGTGGATCCCAGCACCAATATAGAACCAAGACATGGTGGCAGCACATGAATTGGGAAGGTGGACACGGGACAGTCCTATGGCTTGCTGGGCAGCCACTCCAGATAAAGTGGAAAGTTTCCAGTCTAGCCAGAGTCCCCAGCTCAAAAACTAAAAATGAAAATAAAAATGAAATATAAAAATATACAGAAGCAATAGAGTAAGAAAGCAACATTAGCTTCTGGCTTCCACGTGTGCATGGATTGTACACTCGAGCACACATATACCCACACAGGCATGCATGTACAAGCGCAGGCACAGGCACACACACATGCATGCACATAGGCACAGGCACACACACACAGGCACTCACACACATGCACAGGCACAGGCACACTCACACACAAATACACAAAATACACATGAACATGCACACACATGCATACACACAGGTACATGCACAGTCACACACAGGTACTCACACACATGCAGAGGCACACACATAGGCACTCACAAATACACAGGCATACATGTACACACATGCATGCACAAAGGCACATGCACACTCACATACAGGCACTCACAATATGCACATATACATACATGCATACACACAGGTGCATGCACAGTCATACACACAGGTACTCACACACACAGGCACACACATAGGCTCTCACACACAGGCCCACACATGCATGCACACAGGCACATGCACACTCACAATATGCACATGCACATGCATACACACATGCATATACACAGGTACATGCACAGGCACACACATAAGCACTCACATAAGCATGGGCACACACATATACAAATGCATGCACACAATCACATTCACACTGATACAGGCACATGCACACACAGGTACATGCACACTCACACAAGGCACTTTATACTATGCACATGCACATACATACATGCACACACAGGTACATGCACAGTCACACACATAGGTACTCACACACATACAGGCACAAATACACACATGTATGAACATAAGCACACATACATGCACACACATGCACACACACAGGTACATGCACAGTCACACACATAGGCACTCACACATACATAGGTATACATGTGCACATATGCACGTGAACCCCAAAAGTGACAACAGCTACAGCTACACTTGGTTTTTTGGGAACAGCCTTGTGTGGTGGTTGAATTTGACTCTAAATAAACACTCAGAAAAAATAGCAAAAATGTATGTAGACCCCCTAATGATCAGGAGAAAAAAATAAACTTTAGGATAAAAGATTGGCTTTCTTCCCAAGGTCCCCCAAGTCATCTCAAAATAAGCATCCTCAGTCTCCCTCTCTCTCTCCATCTCTCTCTCCTTCTCTCTTTCTCTCTCACCTTCCATCACCCAGTATATGGAGATAAGCAAATCTATATTATACACATGTGCACATGTATATAAAAGCCTATCCTGTTTTCTCAGCCTTTAAAACCAATTTAATTTCTAGCTGTTGACAGATTAACCCTTCCCTTCTTACAAAGGAAGTGACAGAGAAAAAGTCACAGTGGTAAAGATTCCACAGGTCCCATCAGGAGTTCTGGGGCCTCGGATCTGGCCCAGCACTCCATTGTCATAATGGAATTCGTGTTGAATGCAGACAGCAAAAAGTCAAGTAAGATTTTATTCTCGTGGCAACCCCGTTCTGATGTATGACATTCATACAAGGCTAAATAAATACAGCATCCTGGGGAAATAAATCCAAATTTGAAGTCTGAAAGGGCAGTCATATTTCTTGAATATTCTGAATGTCAGCTGCTTGATGGGGAAAAAAATAACACAATAGCTGTGGCTGGATACACGGGTCCGTTCTGGGTGTCTCTGGCGTGTGCTCCCGCGTTTAATTTGTTGAATCTTGTGTTTTCCATCCCTGGTGTGTGGTGGCATTTATCATGTTCCCCTAAAACTACAGCTCAGGAAAAACACCGGAAAGGTCACTGTTTCCTGGTTATGTTTTTAAAGAAGGATGTGCTCCTCGATAAAAGCCGATCCTCTGTGTGCAATGTTTCCGAAATTGAAGTGGGTCTGGTTCTTGCCCCCAGAATCCTAGGCTCATCTCCGAGCCTCCCTTCCCCCTGCCAATTGCATGGTGCCCCACACATGGGGAATGAGGCCTGGCTTGGCTCACACTTGAGTATGTTGAAATAAAGACAGAGGCAGGCCTTCGTGGGGCTCAAGCCCCCTAAGACCCTCTGATGTTGACCACGGCCGGCATACAAGGCACCTGCCAGAAGAGAGACCAGTGCCATCAATGTTAGCTCAGAATTCCCTGGGTTTAAAAAATAGTCGTCAGCCCTGACGGCATCCTAGCACTGAGCTTAGCCACCCCCACAGCAAAGGGGTTGTTTGGTTAGCAGTTTGGAATCTGGTGAGATGATGTCCTGGCCTATCCCTCAGTCCAGTCTTATATGATCATGGGACTATGTGACCTGTCCCACATGTGGAGGGTGACACCTGTTAGTCATCTGGTCTCACTCAAAATGGTGCATGGAAGAATGTTGTGTTCTGCGGGATAGCCTGCCACTCTGACACGAGACATGTTGATGGAGCCCGGGCAGGAGTCATCTCCAGTAGATACAAAAGCACAAAGACTTCACACCTGGGCTGCAGGGCCTGCAGTGAGCTGGGGGACTCTGAAAGAAAAGGCGATTGAGAAGTCACAGTTCAGGTGCAAGCAGGTGTGCTATTCCAAACTCCCAACGTGGAGATGAGGCTTCCCAGTATACCATACTGTGTGCCTCTGCAGCCACCCCATATGCCATCTTCCAGCACTTTCCCACAATCCCTTCCCACAACTCTGCATGTCACCAGATCGAACTGTCCTGACACCCCACTGTCCCCTGTTTGTATGGGCCTCCTGAGCTCAAAGACCTGCCATGGGGGTGTCTAACCCATCATCCAGGGTATAAAGCAGGATGAACGGAGGTTTGCACTACCTCATAGGAGAAACCCATTCACAAGCAGCTTTATTCAAATCACAAACACTGGGTAGACTGTCAGAAGCTGAATGTGTCTTATAAGCAGGATCCACACCAAATATTGGAATGTCGGTAGCACTTCAGACCTGTCACCAGGATAATCACAGCCACAGTGCAACAGTAGTATGGCCCATTTCTCACAGTGTTCTCCTGGAGCACGGCACAGAGAATCACAGAATCCCCATACAACACTTCTTAGAGAACCACATTGTTCCCATGGTAGATTGCCCAGAGAATCATTGTTCCCAAGATTCACTGCACTAAGAACTACCAATGTTTCCACAACATTCCCAAGGTACACTGCTCCAAGAATAAGAGTGTTCCCGTGGTATACTGTCCCGAGAACCACCGGCGCTCCCATGTTGCAATGTTCTAGGAACCAAAGCATTCCCATAGTGCACTGCTCTGGGAACCAGTGTTTCCATGGTTCACTGTTCTTAGAACCACAACAATCCTGTGGTACACTGTTTAGAGAACTGCAGTGTTCTCATGATTCACTGCTCTGGCAACCAAATCCTTCCCATGATGTACCATAACAGTGCTGGGACTGAGTCCTAGCATGGGTTTGTCTATGTGAGTCTCCTCGGGTATGCATTGTTCCTGGAATAACAGCCCACCTTCCCTTGGTGCTCTGAGTCCAGACAGGTGCAAGACGGAACTCTGAGTTTGGCAGACAGGGCCTGGGAGCTAGCCTGCCCTACTGAGTAAAGACAGGACCGTAAGAGCAGGTTTTTCTGGGGACTTCAAACTGTCACCACAGGCACAACTGTCCTTGAACAGCTGTCAGCTGTTACGTGGGTCAGCTGGTTCATGGTGCTCACATTCAAGAGAGATGAAGAGTGTTTCCTTCTCTCCTTTTCCATGCATGGGCTGTAGAGAGCAAACTAGGGGGCCAGAAAAGCGTCTTGAGGCCTGGAGCAACAGCCCTCCTACCCCTGAAATGCCAAAGCTCTGTGAGAGCCTTGGGTCTCGGGAATGCCCTGAGCCTCCTCAAACAGATAGCAGCAGATGCATGGCCCTGTGGAAGATGCTCTGTTTGCAAGGCACCATTGTGCCCCATGCAGGAGAGCACGGTCAGGATCACAGCACCGACAAGCCCGAGCTGTGAGCTTATCTCGTGCACCCGAGAGCCTGCAGCCTTCCAGGTGAGCGTCCTGATCTATGCCCTGATATACAGGGACCAATGCCCTCATGTGTGGCCTGGGCATGAAGCCACTCCTGATGAACCCACTGATGAACCCACTGAGCAAAGCCAGACCTGCTCTCAGCTCACATTCTTATTTCCAAACAGAGCTAAGCCCCACGGAATCAGAAGGTACAGGAGAGGGTCATAAAGACCGTTTCTTCTTCATGTGCTTCGGACAAGTGCCCTGCCTGCTCTGGATGTCAGAGGATTGGGGACCCTCAGTGCCTCACAGGGCCACCCCAGTCCTGCTGTGCTCCAGAAATCCACTGCACATGTGTCAAGCACAGAGCTGAACACAGGAGTACTTCCCTGTGCCTCCCAAGTAGCTCCCCGTGCACACACTGCAAACCTATCATTGACGAGGAAACAGGAGAGCTTGGGAAGCACCAAACATCAGAAAGAGGAGCTCTGCAGATCTGGACCAGAGCCCGCACCCTCATCTCTGTGCCGCTTGGGGATGATGCTGTCCATATGGGTCCCTGTCCTTCTCTCAAACACCCTGCCTGCTTCCGTCATCAAGATGCTGATGTAGAGACCCCAGTCAAGATGAACATTGGTGTCACCTGGCTGTGCTGAAATCCCCTGGGGACAGCATCACATGGGCAGGAATAATGGCTTTGCCCTTGAATACTCAGAGGTCACAGGCCATCTCACTGTCACTTTTGTAGAATCCACGTCACATAAAACCGCTATTGAAAGTACACAGCTGCCTGTCACTGTGCCAATAGCATGCAGTTTCTAACACTATTGTTCTGTAGTACTGCTTGAGGTCTGGGATACTGATTCCCCCAGAAGTTCTTTTACTGTTGAGAATAGTTTTAGCTATCATGGGTTTTTTGTTATTCCTGATGAATTTGAGAATTGCTTTTTCTAACTCTGTGAAGAACTGAGTTGGGATGTTGATGGGGATTGCATTGAATCTGTATATTGCTTTTGGCAAAATGGCCATTTTAACTATGTTAATCCTGCCAATCCACAAGCCTGGAAGATTTTTTCTATTTTCTGAGGTCTTCTTCAATTTCCTTCTTCAGAGACATGAAGTTCTTGTCGTATAGATCTTTCACTTATTTGGTTAAAGTCACACCAAGAAACTTTATATTGTTTGTGGCTATTGTGAAGGGTGTCATTTCCCTAACTTCTTTTTCAGCCTACTTATCCTTTGAGTATAAGAAGGCAACTGATTTGCTTGAGTTGATTTTATAACCAGCCACTTTACTAAGGTTGTTTATCATCTGTAGGAGTTCTCTGGTGGAGTTTTTTGGGTCAATTAAGTATACTATCATATCATCTGCAAATAGTGATAATTTGACTTCTTCCTTTCCAATTTATATCCCTTTGACTTCCTTATGTTGTCTAATTGCTCTTGCTAGAACTTCAAGTACTATATTGAAAAAATGTGGAGAGAGAGGGCAGCCTTGTCTAGTCCCTGATTTTAGTGGGATTGCTTCAAGTTTCTCTCCATTTAGATTGATGTTGGCTGCCTGTTTGCTGTATATTGCTTTAACTATGTTTAGGTATGGGCCTTGAATTCCTGTTCTTTCCAAGACTTTTAGCATGAAAGAATGCTGAATTTTGTCAAATGCTTTTTCAGCATCCAATGAAATGACCATGTAGTTCACCTCACACTAGTCAGAATGGCTAAGGTTAAAAAAAATCAGGAGACAGCAGGTGTTGGCGAGGATGTGGAGAAAGAGGAACACTCCTCCACTGCTGGTGGGATTGTAAGATGGTACAACCACTATGGAAATCAGTCTGGTGGTTCCTAAGAAAACTGGACATGACACTTCCGAAGGACCCTGCTATACCTCTCCTGGGCATATACCCAGAGGATTCCCCGGCATGCAATCAGGACACATGCTCCATTATGTTCATAGCAGCCTTATTTATAAGAGCCAGAAGCTGGAAAGAACCCAGATGTCCCTCAATGGAGGAATGGATACAGAAAATGTGGTATATTTACACAATGGAATACTACTCAGCAATTAAAAGCAATGAATTCATGAAATTTTTAAGCAAATGGCCTAATTAAACCTTGGTTCCCCTAAGTTGATTGCCAGTAACATTGTCATAGAAAGAAGGAAAGTAACTGGAACAAAGACCCAGGAGGCCATAGGTCATGTGACCATTCATTTGACTCTCTTTAGAACACTGTTCATAGCACAGCCAGAATATAGTTTATTCCTTTGACTGCCAAATAGTATTCTATTATGACTTGTTCCTTAAAATGCATAGGAAACGAGGCAGCCTCAGGAGAACACATTAACCCAAAATTCCAAAGTCTTACTTTTCTCCTGGACTCTCACACTGCCCTGTATCAGAGAACTTCCTTGGAGATATGTAATTACAATAGGGTTTATTATTTCTATCAATCAAATTAGAATAACTGTCCCACCCAATGCAGTTCTGGTGTGAAAATTAAATTTGAAAATAGGGATGATCAGACTGCCTGGCACAGAACCAAGATTCACGCAGTAGATTGAAATGTTTCCCTTCCCTTCTGGAGAGATCACCTCCCACTTCCACCCACAGAAACTGGAAACTCAGTTCTATATGACCGCTGTGTATCTGAGATACCAGAGTGAACCAATTTTGAAGGGATCCAGTGGTGTCTTATAGTCACTACGTAAAGAACATTTACATTGACACACTGTTAACGAAAGGACTCTACCCTCGGATCCTAGTCTGTACAAGTTGCCTGTTAAACATTGTCCAGAGGTGCCTGGCATTCCTCAGCACTGACCAGTTGGCCAGTACAACACTGTGCTTGAGAAGCTAAGAAAGGTGTTCTCAGCCATTGTCCTCAGTGCATGTCCTCAGTGCTGTCACCATCTCAACCAGCTGTCAACCATGTCCTCAGTGCTGTCACCATCTCATCCAGCGTCTCATCTCTGTGATCACTGCTAGCGGACCCTCAACAAGGGAACTTGTGCTGATCCGATCAGAGATGTGGGGGGTGATCTATCGTTAGACCCTCACCTAGGATTCTAGCCGCTTTCTTCAGAGCCCTGCACCAGCTGTCTGTAATTCTGCCCCAGTGGTGGTGGAAAGTGATGGAATGTTTAAAGGGCGGGGGACTGACTGAAGGGGGATGTGTCTATGCAGTCTCTGGGAGATTGTCATGCTTGCTGGAGTGGGACTTTCTGGTGATGTGGCTATTTTAGAGGTACTCTAAAATAGGGCTATTTAGCTAGCACGTTATAGGGGAGCAAATGGTCTCATTTGGTCACCAAGCTTGACTAGGAGAGATCCTTCCTTTGGCTCTGGGTGACTTGTCTAGTGTGAATTGTCATCTCCCCTGGGAAAGCTCATGCAGCTTAGCACATGTCAGGTGGCCTGTGTAACTGTGAGCCTGGAATGTTAAAAAGGAGGGGATCTGATAACCCGTGGGCTCAAAAGGAACTTCCCCTAGACTCCCAGCCCACAGGCAAATGCAAACACTCTTTGAAGCACAAAATGTGTCTGGGAGTTATAGACATAGATGTTGGCTGATTGGAGCCTGGCAAACCCAGGATCTGACTCCTTCCAAAACCTGGGAGCCAGGGTCACTCTGTCCATCTCGTTCCGTTCTCTAGGAAGCTCTTGATGTCCTGCAGAGCAAGTGTCCTTCATTTGTAAAAGTGGCATGGTACCTTAAGAATGTTTTCATGTCAATAAGTCATAGAAAGAGCTAGGAAATGATAAGGGACCCTCTCCTGTGATGTAAGGAGATGCTCATGAGAAAGGAAGGTGAGCGTCTACAGGCAGAGAGGAGTTGGCCCAATGCTCTATCAAGCTGAGTGGCACACGTCTATCTGGATCACAGGACCCGAGACAATTAGCCAACCCCGAGACTTCTAGAAATGTGCTTGCCAAGATCTAATGATTGGTATCAAAGATGCTTCTTTAAAAAAAAAAACAAAAAAAAAACTGCTGTGACAAAGCCATTTATTTTCCCAACAGTCCTCTACCAAAGAGAGCCGAGGCTGCAAAGAACTCTTTCATGTTCAGAGACTTAATTGATGCTCTATGCTCTAGCCAAATGATACTGTCCACGCTGCTCTGTCACCAGAGCACTGCGGATTTCAGACCTCACATGTCCAAAGGTCGGTGAACTGTACTGAGAGGGATAAATAAACAAGTTTGCCGCTATCACAAGAGTCAGGGCTGGCCAACCTCTCCCAAACTTACCAGTAGGCCTCTCAGGTCCTGCTGGCAGCACTCTCCACACCAGCAGGTAATAATCTCCAGAGGTGGGACTGTGGCCGCCCACCAGAGCTTCAGAACTCTGTCTACAGCCACAGGAAAAGGAAAAGTGTGAACAGTGATGGAGTCCATAACGATCTCATGTGTTTTGCCCTATTTAATCTCTCACTCTTCCTTATCTCCCTCTCCTCCCTAGGTCCCTCTTTCACTTCCCTAGTTGTCTACGTATCTATACCTATACCTATACCTATACCTATACCTATACCTATACCTATACCTATACCTATCTGTATCATCTATATCACCTATGTCATCTATATCTATATCTATCTATATCTATATGTAACCTAAACCTATACCTATCTATATCATCTACATCATCTATATTATCTATATCATCTATATCACCTATATCATCTATATTATCTATACCTATACCTGTATCTGTACCTGTACCTATATCTTTATCATTTGAACTAGATCTAGATAGAGATAGAGACAGAGATAGAGATATATAAAATCTACTTAATCCAAGATCCACAGATGAAAGAGAATGTGCTCTTTTACAGCAGAGCTCCACTCATGGTCATTTTCTTTCAAATTATATACTTTCACTCTTTCTATGGCTGAATGAAAGTCCCTAGCAGATGCATAGACTTTCTCTACCCATTCATGTGTAGGTGGGAAGCCGTGGTGATTCTTTTAACTCAGTTCTTGTGAACAGTACCTACACTGATCAGAGACACGAAAGTACCTCTGTGCTGAATCTACTGAACACCCGTCAGACCCTGTCTCATGAGCTGGGTCCTATGGTAGTTACTTCTATATTTAGCTTTTTAAAAATACTCAGTTAACTCTTTGTTTTTTTGAAAGTTTCAGGCAGGGTAATTCGATCATCTTCACCCCTCCCAGCTCTCACAGATCCCCCTCCTACCTCCACCTGACTCTGGGTCATATTTTAAAGTTCAATTTATGCTGCCCATGTGCTCTTGGCTGTGTGGCACTCTACTGAAGCGTGGCACACCTACCAGAGGCCACACTCTTAGAGAAAATGGACTATCTTCTTAGAGCTTTCGATTGTCAACAGTTCATGAGCAAGGGGCAGGGCTTCCTGTCCACCTCCCCTTCTAGGGCTGGACATTGTCTGGGCTTGAGCTTGCTCAGATCCTGTGTCTGCTGTTATAATGGCTGTGAGTTCTTAGATATGTCTGACCTGTGGTGTGCAGAGAGCACTGCGTCCTTAAAGTGATCCACATTCTCTGGCTCTTACAAGCTTTTTGTCCTCCTCATCGTGATCCTTGAGAGGAAGTCTATGATATCCGTGCCCCAATTAAGGCCAAACAGGCACTCCACGGTCTCATTCTCCACACCTTGACCGGTCCCAGGTCTCTGTGTTAATTCCATCTACCACAAAAGAAGCGTCTCTGGTGTGGGGTTGAGAGACATGCTTATCTATGTAATCATAATACATAGTTAAGAGTTGGCTTAATACTATGTCAATTTATCAGAATAACACTGGCGGGTAACACCCCCCCCACACACACACACACAGGCATATGACCTGCCTATGTGCAGCTTCTTGGCCATAATTTATTTTGGTTTTTAGAAATATCTTTGCTGATTCCATAGTGGATGTATTGATTTATATTCCCATCTGTAACTCAGTTGACATTTATTATTTTATTTATTATCCGAGAGTTGCATGATCTTCCACCCACTCACCATAATTCCCAATACAACCCCCCCACCTACCTTTCAACTGCATGCACACATCTCTGCAGGTATGTCAAGAAATCCAGACATATGACGGGGTTTCTGAGACATGCCCTTGGCCTACAGAAGATCTTCACATTTCCCCAGGCACTTTTAGACACTATTCAAACTCTTTCTGGATTGTTCTCTGAAATATGAGGTCAAATCTTGTGCTTTTCTTCTTGCTCTATCTACAGTACCTTGAATTTGAATTTTACACAGAGGGATATTTCATAATTTAAAGCTCTGCCACCTGAGCAGCCTGGGACTCATGGCACCTGGGGGCTCATCATGTCCCTATTGTGCATCCTGGGTAGAGCATGCTGCTGTTCAGCTAATGCCCCTCTCTCACCACCTCCCTCTTTCCTAAAGACACCTGGGAAATGCCAATGGCACCTTCGACACACTGCGGGGGAATATTCTTAGTATCTCTTTCATCATCTGCTGTTCCTCTAAGAACAACAGGATTGCCAAGCTGCCTGCCACCTCCTGTCAAGGGTCCCTCGCTGACACCACCCAGCACTCTCCTCCCAGCCCTGCTGACAGCCATGGCAGCCCCTCAGCCTCCTCGGTGGCACACTCTCCTCTCATAGAGGCAGCTTCCTGCGGCAGCTCTGCACACCCGTCTGCTTCTAATTCTGTACACCTCCCCTCTCACAGTAGAGCAAACTGCCTCTCCACAGCCAGATAAAGATAAGGCTGAGTGGCTGCCACATCTGGAGACTGGGCACCCAGGTAGTTCTCCCTTGGAGTCTCTTATGGGGTCACCCAATGTTCGGCTGAAATGACCTATCTCAAAGGCTTCCTCTCTGACTTGTCTTCTGGGCAGTGGTGTGCTGGATAAAGGGGTACAAGCTCCCAAGGGGAGCCACACTGCTTATTTGCTAAGTTAATAATCATGCCTTATCTTGAGAAGCATTTGCAGGGTGGGCTTCCAAAGAACAAAAACAAAAGAGATCTATTTAGCATCCTGGTAATCTTCAAAACTTCCACTGAATCCCTCATATTTGCCAATGCTCAGAAGAGAAGTTCAATTGTGATCCCCACCCCCACCCCAGGGTGTGGATTAGCCTTTCTCTTTTTCTTTTCCTCTTCCCCCCGCCCCCAAGACAGTGTTTCTCTGTGTAGCCCTGGCTGTCCTGGAACTCACTCTGTAGACTAGGCTGTCCTCGAACTCAGAAATCCACCTGCCTCTGCCTCCCAAGTGCTGAGATTAAAGGTGTGTGCCACCACTGCCCAGCTAGCTTTTCTCTAAATGGCTTTCTTCTATCCTTCCTGTTTGGGACCCATGTTAAATATGTCTTTAAGGCCAGCAAGAAAGTGCAGGGAAAAGTACTTGTGGCCCAGTCTGGCAACCTGAGTTGGATCTCTGAGACCATGTTTAAAAGAGAAAATTTACTCTTGAAAGTTGTCCTCTGTCCTCCACACCCATATGTCTGCACGCATGCACACACACACACACACACACACACACAAATAATATACACATATCACACACACACAAATAATATACAAACATTACACATACATTGCACACACACATGAACACATACACATTGCACACACATCATAGACACAAATGCACACACATCACATATATACACACATTATACATATACATCATATACACACATCACATACACATTGCACACATACACATTACACACACATCATAGATACAAATGCACACACATCACATATATACACACATCACACATATACATCATATACACACACATCACACACACATGCACACACATCACACAGACACAGACATCACACACATACATCACACACTGCACACACACATGCACACGTACACATCATATACACATCATAGAGCACACACACATCATAGATGCACAGCACACACACATGCACACACACATCACACAGACATCACGCACAGACATCATATGCATCACACTATCATACACACACAACAACACACAAATGAAGAATAATAATGAAAACTTTAAAATTTCAAATGTCCTTTGATAGACTGTGACTTCTTTGCAAAGCCCACACCTTTAAGATCTACTGTCCCCCCAAGTCTGACTCCCACAGGCTAGCCCTGAAGGTCTTTCTGTTTCACAACCATGAATCTTCTGCTTGCCCAAGTCAAAGTTCCTCAAGGATTAAGGGAGCTTCCCAGGCTGCTGAACTTGGCTGTGTGGAACTGGGCATCTGTCCTCCCACTATTGATGTTGGGCTCAAGGAACTTAAAACACAGGAGAATGGACTTTATGGGCAAGAAAAGGATTTAACAAAAGCAAATTAGTGCACACTTTCCATGCTTATAAAATAAAGAGTAAAATTAAATGAGGACTTTTACCGATTTGGCCGTTTCCTGATCGCAGCAAGAGAGAAAGAAGACTGAGAGAGAAAGCTAGCGTGTCCAGGGCCACAGACCCTACAGACTGTGACCACTACCATGGTTAGGGTTAGTAATGGCAGAAAAACAGAAATCAAAACTAAATAGAGCCAGGCCAAGGCCTATATGATTATAGGAACCCAGAGACAAATACGTGGGAACCTTAATTAATACTGAAATACATTTTGTTTTTAGAAAAGTCTCAATATTGACCTTCATATGTGGTGACGTTAGAATGTCAGAGGGGCATGGACAAGCATGGATATCTGTGAATTCCAGAGAAGTAATTTTCATATTACAGATTAAATTATGTTCTATACAAAACACTCGTAATGTTTGGGGCACTTCAGAGCAGACAAACATAATAGAATAGGTGTTTAATATTTAGTAGTAAACACATCACCATCTACTACACAAAGCTCTTGACTATGTAGTCTTTTGATATGTAAATGTGTTTTTCTAAGCGTAGGGAGCATTGTATGCCTGGCATCCAACTTAGAAAAATCAATCAAGGGTTCTGGATCAGTCCTATTTGTAGGAAGAAATTAGCCAGATAGAGCCACTAACTAAAGCGTGAAAATATTTGAGCATAAGCACTCACTTTCCTCTGTGAGAGCTTGATCAGCATTTTCTGAGGTGAGAAGCTACAAAGACCAGTAAGGGAGACAGAATGTTAAAGTGGGGTGCGCATGTTCTCCAGTGCATGCCACTCAGCACTGAGCAGAGACTGCAGAGCTGGGGTCTAAACTGGGCCATGCCACCCCTGGTTCACAATCATTCACTCAGGGAGCACCTGCTGGGGAAGTGGTTCAGGGGTAAAACTCTGGTCAGGCAAATGTGGGTGTCGTAGTCAGGGTTTCTATTCCTGCACAAACATCATGACCAAGAGGCAAGCTTGGGAGGAAAGGTTTTATTCAGCTTACACTTCCACATTGCTGTTCATCACCCAAGGAAGTTAGGACTGGAACTCAAACAGGTCAGGAAGCAGGAGCTGATGCAGAGGCCATGGAGGGATGTTTCTTACTGGCTTGCTCAGCCTGCTTTCTTATAGAACCCAAGACTTCCAGCCCAGAGATGGCCCCACCCACAAGGGGCCCTGCCCCTCCCTTGATCACTAATTGAGAAAATGCCCCACAGCTGGATCTCATGGAGACATTTCTTCAAGGGAGGCTCCTTTCTCTGTGATAACTCTAGCTTGGGTCCAGTTGACACTCAAATACAGTGGGGATCTAAGCCAGAACCAGGTGTGCTCATGTGTGCTTATGAGTCTGACGCTTGGAAGATGGCAAGGGAAGACGCTTGGGGCTCACTGGCCAGCCAGCTCCTCTACACGGCACACGCTAGGCCATGGAGTGCTCCTCCCAAAATAAGATGGACGGCGTGTGAGTGACAGTGCTGAGCTTGCCCTCTGACTCCCACAGGAGCACACATTCACTTTCATATGTGTGCCTGCACACACAGACACACACACACACACACCACACATACATGCATGCACATGTATACACATGCACACATGCACTCACATGCACATACATGCATGCACACACATGCACACATGTAGAGATACATGCACATGTGCACACACACATTCATGCACACGTACACACGTGCACACTTACAGACACACACAAGCACACACATGCATGGACACACATACCTGCACACACACACATGCACACTTCTGTGCACACTTCACTGGATGCTCTGCATAAAGCACAACACTGGGCACATTTCAAGCAGTCCCGACAGACTGTTCAATTTGGTTTCTGGCTGCCTAGCTAAGGGTCCAGCCCTGAGCCCAGTGAGACCTGTTAGATTTTCTGATCCTCGTTTTGATCAGAGCAATAGCAGGAAGACCATGGCTTGGTGACCTGGCACTCATTACTGAGCACAGCAAACCCACCTTCTGCTCTGACTGTGGGCCCTGAAGCCACCCTCTTCTCAGCCTGTCTGAAGCCTGGCTCCTTGGGCAAGAAGAGGAAAGTGACACGGTGAGACCCTGGGCAGTGAGGAGAGAGGGCTCTTAATCAGAGCAGTGATGGCTCGCCTGTGCTTTTCTTACAGAGGAGCCCTGGAAGCTTCTCCCTCTACTCAAATCCCTTGACCCAGTTCAGTAGGAGGAGGTAATCCATCACGGTCAACGCAGAGAGAGGAAGTACAGGAACCTGGGCTGGGCAGTGCCTGCATCCATGCACTCATGAGCCACATGTGCCCTGAACTCCACAGTCCCGCACAGTTAGAATGAGGCCACCTGCTCAGGCCCTCAGAGCCACAAGACCTGGTCTGAGCTCCCTGTGGGCAACACAGGCTGTGTGATCCAAACTCTTCTGCTTCCAGGGTTTTTTTTTTCCATTTGAAAAATAATAAACACAAACTTATCTTATAAAGCTCTGATTCTCAACCTTCCCAAGGCGGCAACCCTTTAATAACACCTCATGTAGTGGTGACCGTCCAACCATAAAATTATTTTTGTTTCTACTTCGTAACTGTAATTTTGCTACTGTCTCAGATAGTAATGTAAATATCTGATATACAGATGGGTTTTGGAGACCCCCTGTGAAAGGGTCATCCAATTCCCAAGAGTGTCATGACCTACGTGTTGAGAACCATTGCTATAAAGGTAATTTATTATATCGAAATCATTTTGAAATTTCAAAAGTAAAACTGGGGCTGGAGAGGTGGCTGTCACTGAACTGCTTTCAGCACAGACAGTCACAGTAAGATGTGAAGGATCTGACTAATCCCTTACGTACTTGACTGCATGCCAGAAAACAGGCCAACCCTGATAACATCAAAACTTGCAGTTTTTCATAGCACTGCTAAATCACAAAAGTATTGTCCAAACCACAAAGAAATCATCTCAGAGAGATCTCTAAGTGACCGGTGGGAGGCAGTTTGTTGACAAGTCCCTGAGTCTTACAAAAGGCAAAGAAGCACAAGGAAATGCCAGAGAGTAAGAAACAGGACAAACTCATGGGGCCAGTAAGACGGCACAGAGAGTGGAGGAGATTGCTGCCAAGCCTGATGACCTGAGTTCAATCCTCACAACCTACCTGGTGGAAGAGAAAAACGGAGTCCATCAAGCTCTCTTCTGATCTACAGGCATGCAGGGCACTCGGAGAGAGGGAGAGGGAGGGGAAGGGGGAGGGGAGGGATGACAGAAGGGAGAGGGAGGGGGAGGGCTGAAGGGAGGGAGAGGGAGAGAGAGGGGAGGGAGGGAAGGGGAGAAGGAGGGAAAGAGAAAGGGAGGGGGAAGAGGGGAGAGGGAGAGAGAAGAGGAGAGAGGACAGAACTTGTAGAAGTAAAAAATAGAATATTTCAAAGGTGAACGCATTAAAAAGGAAAGCAGAAGTTTACCTGGAGGGAAGGTCATCAAAGACAAAAGCAGACTGTCAGCAGGAAGAGCTGACACACAGATGCTGTCTGCACTGCGGCGGGGTGGGTGGCGGGCGGTGGATAACGGAGTGCCCAATGCACAGACACTGTCTTTGTCTTGTCTAGTGGGCTGCCGAGGAATCCCAGATCCCAGAAACCCGTGGACATCACAGGCAGGAGGGGCGTCAGGAGAGAGACCAAGGAAAGCCCCGAGGAGTACTACTGAGAAGCCCCACCAGGAAGACTGAGAAAATCGCAAGGGGAAAGGGACGCATCACACAGGGAGAACAAGGGAGAAGATGCAAAACAAAACAAACCACAAAACGGAAAAAAAAATATCCTGTGGGAACCCACGGGCCCGAAAGAGCCAGGCGACCTCTGGAGGAATATAACTTTACTTCTAACAGACATAACTTTAGAAGATCTGAGTTAAAGAAAGTTCCACGACAAAGACCAGCAGAGTGTGTATCTAGTGGATCAAAACTGTGAGAGAAGAAAGCTGAGACTCAGGAGTGAAGCTAAGTTAGTGGGGTTTGCCCCACATGGGTGAGACCCCCGGGGGAAGGAAACAAATACAGAACTGAGGACCCCCAAAGTTTGTAAACTGTATGAAAACTTTAAATCCGAGTCGTTAGATCAGCAGACACTGAGCCAGAGAGCCATGGAAAGTCTGCTGGCGTATGTGACACTCAAGCTCCTCCACACCAAGAGAAAGGAAACATGAAAGGACACAGAGACACCACCCAGCCAGGATCAAGGAGTCTCCTCAACAGATGAGAAATACCCCAGGTAAAGCAGCCTGTCTCCATTCAGGAAAAGAAAATAGTCCATAATGCTCTAGACTGAGAACATTTCAAGAATGCCAACCAAATAAAAGCATTTTTAAATGTATAAAGGTTGAATGGATTCCTCCCCCCCCCCCCCCAGAAGACCCTGTACAATATATTCTTTAAACAGAGGGGAAGTTATAGTGGAAGAAAATGTGGGTTTCAGCAAAGACTGAGGGACCTCAGAAGTGATAATGTGAAGAAATAAGAAATGCCCCCCCCCCACTGATATCTTTTAAAAATGATTATCCATTTAAGCAGAAGTAACAAGAAGGAATGGTCTGCATGGCACATGTGTGGAACAGATTCTGTGAAAACTGTTACATTTTCACAGTAAGAACAAGGCCTGTGTTCTGCCTGCCTGGACAGTGGTAGTCACTTAAAGGTCAACCGTGGTCAATTAAGTCAGCGTCATAAACACAAAAGGCCGCCTTCACCATAGATTGTTTCTTGTCCCTGTGAGGAAACACTGACTGAAAGAAACATGGGAAGGAAAGGGTTTATTTGGCTTACAGGTTACATCTCATCACTGAGGGAAGCCACGGCAGGAACTCCAGGCAGGAAGCTGAGGCAGGAACTGAAGCAGAGGCCATGGAGGAAGGATGCTTCCTGGCTTCCCTCTTCCAGACGCCTCTAGAGCATCCCAGCTCATGAAAGAAAAAACAGAACCCGCAGCTATCCCTCACATCCATGATGAGTGCACTCTAGACCTACTCAGCATTGCCACACCCCTGTCAAAACAAATGGGACCATACCTCGGATCTGACCCTTCCCTGCATTTAAACTTGGCTTCTGTTTTAAAGGATGAGTGGGCGTTTAAGCTTGGCACTGCACCAACTGCAGGAATAAGCAGTGGCCTTAGTTTAGTGGAGCTGGGGCACACAGAAGAGAGGCCTGGAACAGAGGAGACCTTGGCAACTCTTGCTGCTTAACGGGTGACATGATTCAGCCAGCTCTCATTAGGCATCGGAGTGAACAGAAGAAGCAGGGGAGGACTGTGTGCGGCTAAGTAGAAAAAGCACAGGAGTCCAGTGATGTTTCCTAGAAGATCCCAACTTCACCGGTGCCTGGGAGCTGCAGCACCCTGCTAAGCAGGCACAGAAAAAACTGCAGAGAGGAAGGGGCTTTCTACCTGCCTGCAACTCCACGCTTCATACCCTGGCTGCATGAGGTACCAGTAACACGTACTCACTATCCAGGCACTTCCAAACACGTTGGTTTAACAAGCTTCATGCAGCCTGGATATAGTACAAAGCACGCTCCTCTGACAGATGATGTCTGAGCACACCAGCATCGCCCTCATCCTGTGCACGTACTCCAGCCTAGCACAGCCTGAAGAAGGATGCTGGGAATACTGCTCATGCCCAGCAAGCACTGAGTAAGTCCCATGCTCCAGGAGTAGGCTCAACTCTAGGGTCCATTTGGAAGATTAAGTATAGTACCCAGCTACCCAAGGAAGGAGCAAAACAGCCCATGACACTCCACTGAGCAGAAATTTAGTGTGTTCATGAACTTTTCATTACAGGCTTAATCAGGGTAAATATGTCACCACAGGGCTCATCTATCCCTTCACAGGCTCATATGTCATCGTACAAGGTCACATGTCATTTTACAGAGTCATGTTTATAAAACACACACACACACACAGGAAGTGGAATTTTTTGGTTTCTTTGGAGACTCAGTTGAGTCATGTGATGTTTTTCTGGAAACTGTCATATGAAAGGACATTTTTGCTGTAGCAGACACATATTTCGTTAAGAAAAAACATGTGATATTCTCCTCAAGCAGACAGCCGGGAAGAGGGGCATGTGATATTTTCCTAGAGCAGATACTTGAGAGAACACGTGTTTGGAAAGGGTATAAACATAACCCAACAGACAGTGGATGATGCTGTGTGGTGTTGGTTCATCTTACCAGTCTTCACTGGTCATCATTTGTCACGGCTTCATAGAGAGAAACAACAACAAAGAATTTTTGGTTGTGTTCGGATGGCTCCTTGCCCCTCGGGCTGACTGGCAGAGCCTTGAGGTTTCTTCTGGATCAAACTGCTGTTGCTGACGCGTGAATGGTTTTTGCAAGCAGATTGCACTGCTGCTGCTGACTTCTGTGAATGGAACTGCTAATGTCCAATGACAATGAAGATCGCATTTGCTCCAAGGAAATATCTCCTTTGCTCTATTAACCTTTCTTTCCACTACCTCTGGTGGGTGGTGGACTAAAAGGGTGGTTAAAGCATTTAAGAACCCTTATTAAAAGTTATAAAAAAAAGTCTAAGCCCACATATACATACTACAGTAACATAAAAAGGCCCATGGGGGTCCGTAGAGCGATGCCCGTGTGCATAAGAGCAGATGATGTCGATGTCAAGAGGTCAGTGGAAGTTCATAGCCTTTGGGCTTCAGGGAAAAGAAGCCCAGATGTTCATCACTAGCCATTCTTGTGCCTGGATGTGAATCATGATGCCAGTGGTTCACAATTCCTCTCTGTTTAACACTTATTTATTTTAGTTACTACTATAATTTAATTACTACTACTGTTTAATGCTGTTACTAGCATACGTAGTGTCAGGTTTCCTACAGAATCATCATACGTACTTAGTTTTAGTGGACCCTCTCCTTCCCACCTCTCCCTCCCCTTACAGCTTTTGTAACCTTTGACCCCAGCATCCACCTCCCAATGGCCTGTCATGAGTTATCTTGCCCCTTCTACCACCCTCTCTTAAAGTCTCTTTTTCTCATATCATGGTCTGCCTCACATTTTTCTGGACCAGTCTGAGCTCCCTCTGACACAAATGAATTCACACAACAGAAGGAAAGGTCTGCGTGGGATGGAGACCATGTGGGTAAAGGACCCTTACTCATGTTGGTTGGAGGGTGAACTCTTACAGCCACTGTGGAACTACTATATAAACCAGCTACCCTACTCTTCAGTGCATGCCTAGCCACTCTGCATCCCACCATAGGGGCATATCTGTACACTCATCAATAAACTACCACAGGGACACCTGCACACCCATAAGGATCCTACCACAGGGACACCTGCACATCCGTATGCATCCTACCACAGGAATACCTGCATGCCCATGAGCATCCTACCACAGGGACACCTGCATACCTGTGAGCATCCTATCTCTTCTTAAGTTGCACTGCCCTGCCCTAGGCTGCACTGTGCTTATTTGACCATGGTGAACTGAGCCCTTCACCCAATAATCAATTATCCTTAGATGAGATCAGCATATGGCCCAGAATTGACTCTTGAAAGCCAAGCTCCAGCAAACAAAATCCCAGCTTAACAACCAGCTGTTACACAGGCAGGGCCAGGCTTCTGACCTGACCTGTCCTCCTCACACAGATGTTCAGTCAGCTACACAGAAGGCTGATCAGGCAGAGCGGATGAGGTCAGCCATGCCCTGCTGTCTGAATGTTCCCATGCAGCCACTTGCTGCAAACCCTGCAGTCCATAGCCTGAGTCCCTTCCTCTCCAGGTAGACCATGATCTTGCCCAGGAGGGAGTCTGTGTCCTGTGCTTCAGGGGAAAGGCTCTGTGGACTTCCGAATTTTTTGACAGGTACGTTTGGATGCAAAGCAGACGACAGACATTGGAGACAGATAGATAGTCTAAAGTCACTCCGGACTGTCTACCAAAAAAAACCTCATTGAAAGGACAGAGTGTGCACATGATACTCAAAAGCCCCTGAAGGCTTCCCAGTGGACTTCGGTGAAGCACCGATGCCTTCAGGAATACTTACAGACCAGGACAAACACAGCCATGAGCAAAATCCACAGTGAAAGTTTCCAGGAAACGGTGTTTTCTAGTGGGACCTGGGGGCCCTCAGATGTCTCTGCTTAAACAGCTCACGAAATACCGTGCTGGTTTTAGCTTTACAGAGACTTTGGGGACCTGACCTCTCGCTTCCTGGAGGAGTCCGTCTGCTCCCCCTGGAGAGGCTTAAACACACGCCTTAACATCAGAATCCGGGTCCCAGGATGTGGCTGTCTAAATTCCAGCCACTAAGCTCCACACGAGCAGGGGCTGGTGTCCACCTGGCTGCCAGCGAATGATCCCGGAGTGTCAATGGTGGGGAGGGGGGTGGGGAAGCCCACGACTCAGGGTGCAGGTGAGGAGAACTATGGACGGACGGGCGGAACTTGTCAGGAATGAGGTCCGCAGCACTGGAAGGGGAGTAAGAGAGGGTAACAGGGTGCATACACTCAAAATGCATCCTGTCTCTCTAAAGAATAGACAGGCACAAAGACAGCATAATAAAAGTAATTTCCTACTTTATTTCTCCTCTTCCCATGATGAAATATTTTGACAAAAGCAACTTAAGGGAGAAAGGATTTCTTTTGGCTCATAGTTCAAAGGCAAAGCTCAGCTCCTAGGCCCACCCTGGGCTCTGTGCCGGGGCCACAGCAGGGTGTCAGAGGGTCCGAATCTGCAAGAGCAGAGACTGGCCGTGGGGCTTTTGAAAAGGCAGGCTCTCTGACTCAGTCTATTTGCTGTGCTGTTTTCAGCTTGTGACATGACTATTTGAACATCTGCACTCGCTGGAAACAGGAAGAGAGGGAACACGGTTCTGAGTAGAGAGATATACAAAGGGAGGTAAGTGTATGTCATGGAATCTGGTGCCTGATTCCTAAGCACTAAGCTACACTTTTAAAGAATTCAACCCAGGGCTGGAAAGATGGCTCAGGGGTTGTGTGAGCATGCTTGTGGGTTTGACAGAGAACCTGGAGCTCAGCTCCCAGCGCATCAGATGGCACTCCAGCTCTGGCGAGTCTGAGACACACACACACACACACACACACACACACACACACACACATGTACACACATGATTAAAAATAAAATACATTTTTAAAAAGAAAAGCATTAAATGTAAAATCCGTGTTCTTCACCTCAGATCTTCCATCTTACCCCTTAAGTCTTCTTTCCAAATGTCATGTCTTAGGGCTGTGAGCAGACACCATGACCAAGGCAACTCTGGTAAGAAAAACATTTAATTGGGGCTGGCTTACAGGTTCAGAGGTTCAGTCCATTATCACCAAGGTGGGAACATGGCAGCATCCAGGCAGGCATGTTACAGGAGGAGCTAAGAGTTCTACATCTTCATCTGAAGGCTGCTAGGAGAATACCTGCTTCCAGGCAGCTAGGATGAGGGTTTTATAGCCCATGGCCACAGTGACATACCTACTCCAACAAGGCCACACCTACTCCAACAGGGCCATATCTTGTAATAGTGCCACTCCCTGGGCAGAGCATATACAAACCATCACATCGCCCATACTAAAGAAAGCGCTCACCTCAAGTTGTGTCCAGTCACACATCCAGATGTCTTCTTTCTCAATGCCTATTTCCTATGTTACATATAAGGGCCATAGAGCAGGAGGGGTCAAATTCTTCTTTGCATACCCAGGTCTCAGCTCATTAGATTCTCAATAAATAAGGTTAAATAATCACCTAAGTGTCAAGTATTTCAAAACATTTACAAACTCTCAGGAAGGCAGTGAAGAAGAATCTCTGAGCCTACCTAGGACATGCTGGATATTCTCACAGGGGTCTAAGAGCCTCTGAATGAGGGGTCCAGTAGCGTTAGCTTCTACCAGTTAGTCACATCAGGGGATTTGGTCACTCAGCATCTCTCCCACCTTGGAAATAATTGTCACCCACTCCCTAAATCAAAAGTCTCCTTACAACTTTGGTGACTTGAGTTCTGGGATGTTCACGAAGCAACACCTGTAGGACAGGCTTCAGAACCTAATTAATTCTGCCAGAATCGGTACCGAAGATATGTCTGCCAGAGTCACGGGAAATGAAACACATTTGAACAGCTGCAGGGTTTGCAAGGGAAAGATTGCATTGGCAGGTAACAATATAAGCACGAACACGTGTGTGTGTGCATATGAATATGTGTGCTGTGCACATGTGTGTTTGTTTGGATGTGCATGTGTTTATATTTGCAAATGTACACGTGAGTAGATTGTTGTAGAAAAATCTCCAGAAATGTTTGGCATTTTGCAGATCAAGTGGACCCTGCTCATGGAATCTCTTCTTAAATCCTCAGTACACATGCTGAAGAGAAGAGAGACTTACTATACTCCTGCAAGGTCCCTGAGATCAGAGGACTGCAGAAGCTCTGTATAGGAAGGAAACAGTCTGACCGTCAACAGTGCAGAGACTCCACAGGGGTGGGCACCAGGTAGGAGACTATTGAAAAGAGACAGAGTGCCTTCTACCAGGAACACCCACCAATCAGTGTGGCTGCCTCCTAGGCATGTGAACCTCCCCAGGCAGTATGCCTGAGCACACACTGATTGGTGGGTGTTCCTGTCAGTAATGTGGATGACAGGGCCAGACAGAATGGGGTTTGCCACACTACACAAGATCAAGGGGAATCTACCATAGGATATTTAAGGCCTGGAGATATCCTGCAAGGAAAAGATTCATCTGGTCAACTTTATTATATATATTATTGTATATAACTATATATTATATATATATAAATATATTACATATATTATGATATGTATTACACTTTCCACCCTCAATGCCAAACATCTGCAGGAAACACAGACTTGATATTATCACTGGAGACTAGAGTGTGTTTGAGGTGGAATGATGCCTTGTGGGTGGGGCTCAGCCCATCAGTGAATCTGGGACCTTCCTGGACAGGTTCTGAAGTCAGCATCAGGAGGACCATCAGAGTGCCAATCTCCAGCTGAGCTTCAGGGGGAAGACACAGTTCCAACAGATGCCAGGAGTCCTTGGCCTTACATATTCATCCATAATCACAACTACCCCGCCACAGCGGCCCCCTTTCTCCCAAACACAGCACTGTGAGCAGGTGCCTCACACTGCACAGGATGCCTGGCCCGAGGCAGCCTGGAGCCCACCCTCACACTGTGCTGTAGTTAGAAATTCAGCTCCCGTCAGGATGCATATGAACAGCATCCTGCCAGGGGTGCTGTGATGCAGGGTGCCCATCCCCTCCTTGAGGAGAGAGGTCAGGCATCTGCAAGGGTTGAGCCTCCTCATTCTCAGACTCCTAAACTCCCAGAGGATGTCAGCTCTGGCTCTGGAGTGCAAGGCCCACAGAATTTTCAGCACCTAGGTGACATGTCTGTATGCCGATGAGCTCCTCAAAGACATCTTAGATGCAGCACAGAGCGCTCCAACGGTGAGCAGAAGTGACCTTTGACGGAGCAGAAGAAGCTCATGGGGGGGGGGGTTCCCGTCTGCATGCGTGTGGGCTGGGATGTGTCTCAGCTCCAGGAGCCATCCAGGAAATGCCAAGTTCAGGGAGCACAGCACACCCCTGTCCCTTTCTGATGGGCCGAGGTTAAAGACGACACATCACTACGCATCATCAAGGGTTTGGAGGAGGAGTAGAGGATGACGCTATGTGCCCAAATTTCTTGACTCTGGCCCTGCAGTCATCCTGATGACAGGAGACTGTGGATGGAGAAGGAGGTTGCACACTTCTTAACAGACAGGACTCAGTGAAGATGGGGTAGGAGACCAGATACAGTCTCCAGGGAGAACCCACTTCCTGGGTGGGGTGTCCCATAAGCCCCCCCAAACAGCACCACATGTGCGAGACATTTCACTCTCACATTTAACACCACAGGCATGACACTGTGTTCCCCCGAGCCCTTCCTTCTCCCCTTCACCTCTTTCAAAGTCTGTCTTGGCTATTTTGATTATACCCAGTTTGGATAAGCAGCCAGACTATCATTTAGTACACGTCTTTCCCAAGGACATCACATGTGCCAGGGAGCCCTTCATCAACAGAGTTGAGGAGGAAGCAGCGGAGCTCGGGCCAACTGGCTTCTCCTCCTGGCCTGAAGAGGCCAAGCCCCTGCAGGTCAGAAGGGATAGAATGGAGACTGTCCGCGGGTTGCAGAGCGATACGCAGATTCATCTTAATTAAGCCAGATTCAGTTTTGATCAGGGCACCACTTTTTTATCCATTTCAAGCAATTTGGAAATGAAGCCTATTTTTGAGATCACCAAATGTAGGCTGCCCCCAGGAAGGGTCCAGCAAAGCACTGACCCCTCAGTGCCAAGTGCAATTAATAGAAGCTTGCTGGAATCCAGGAAATTGACTGCCTAGTATAGTGTCTCACCACAGTGGAGAATGTCAAGAGTTTAATTTACTGGAGGGCTTCATAACCTGATTTGAGCAGAAGGTGGCACACTCACTTTTGAACTTAGAACCCACATAAGGCCATTAATCCCCATGGGGCAGGCTCCCTGTGACGGAGCCTCTCACACCTGCACAGTGCTCATTCTGTTCCTCGGACCAGTGGGCTAATATTCCGTAGAGTAAAGGAGTGGTGTGGGTCCTTTGGCCACCTTCAGACTCAGGGCTGATTTGCATCCTGTGCCCTGGAGCAGGTCACTTTCCAGGGCCAGGGAATAGCTGTGCCCAGCTAGGTCTTCAACACTGCCAGCCTTGGAAAGCAGGCAGGCATGACAGAAGATTCAGTTCTCCAGAAGACCTGGGAGTTAGCATCGCATAACTACTTCCCAAGTTCTCACACTCGGCCATGCTGACCGACGGACAGGCACCCATCCGTGTCACCTTGAGGGTGCTGGCTCGTGAGTTACAAAGTCTCTTTTCACAGAGAGCTCAGGGAACAATGGGAGGAAGCACAGCTCACTGCACACATGGGCCCGAAGGTGTGGGTGTGGTGGGCATCGTGATGCCCATGGAAACAGGCTTGTTCCCCAATAGCCACATCCCACAGGTCGGTTAACACCGGAAGTGAGGCTCCCGCAAGGTGGGGGATGCTTGCGCATGCGCTGTGAGGCAGGGGTCCTGCAGATACCTCTCAAAGACAGGATCGACCAGGCCTGTGAACAATCCCTCCTTCGTGACAGGAGCATCCTTCACTAACCAAGGAATGGACGCTCAGCTGCTTTGTGACACATTGAATTCCGCCCAGCAAGAAACAGAAAGGAACGGATGTCCCCTTCCAAGGGAGGCAAGGAGCAGGTGATTCCTGGTCTTCTGTGTTATACCCGCAGCAGACAGCTGTTCCTGCCACCTGCTTCCTGTCACCCTGCATTTGCGAAGTACACTTGAGTTTTCCACACTAGGACAGTGGGGACTGACACCCGGGTATCTATCAATCTATCTGCCCCAGAGGCATCTTCTGAGATGCCAGACTCAGAGCCAGCATGCCTGGCAGACATAGCTCTCCATGCTCCACACCCCATCCCAGGCAGATCGGGCTCCTGACCAAGATGGATTCAGTGCTATGGGGGGGGGGGATGCTTTGTGGAGGGTGCTCGGGAACTCAGTGGGACCCAAACACCAGCTCTTTACACAGAGAGGCAAGCAGGAGAGTGGCACACCACCAGAGCGGGCAAGGTCTCTTCCTTGCAGTGGCTTCAACTGGCATCTGGTAAGGTGTTTCCCATGCTATGCTTCTAAAGCAGGAGGCTTGTTTCTTGGCGCCATGGATCCCTGACACGCAATAGGCAGCGAACGGAAGGTCTGTGATTCCATCGTCTGATGATGCTTGTTCTCGTGGCCTGATGCAGAGGAAATGCCCTCACTATGTAAGCTGCTCGGGTCAGCTCTCAGCATCCAGAAGTGTCCAGACTCCGATGGAGAACCCCCATGGCTGGGTGAGGAGGCGCTGACTAGCAGTCAGCTGAGCCGCAATGCCATCGCCCCAGGCCGTCCCTGCTCCTTAGAAATTACTCTTTATCTGGTGTTCTGTTGCAGCTGCAAAGACTGGTCCAAGGACAGTGAGTAAGAAGGAAGCCAGAGGCTTCGAATTGTCCCTGGGCTGGGTGGGCTGGTGGAGGCTGCTTCCCCTCCCCCACCCCAGGCTTCCACCCCCACCCCTCCACCTCCCCCACCCCACCCCTGCTGCCCCTCTCACCTCCACTGCTGAGTCTGCATGAATCCCAGCAGGTGGGAAAAGAGATGAGTCAAGCTGTCCAAACATTTGAGGTAGGGGGGTTCATGGTCAGGTGGTAAAGGAGTCCCAGGGTCCCCTTCATAGAACCCAAACCCTGCCCTCCACCTGAAAGAAGCAGCCTCACTGACAACACAGGAATCTTCTCTTGTATCCTTTCTCTCAGCAGACACCTCATGCTCCAGTTCCCAGCTCCTCCCCCACATTCCAAATCTGAGTTCCTGGAATTCTTGGAGTCTGTGTGAATGCCAGCTGTTCCCTGACTCAGTCTGAACCAGCCAGGTGTGAACCAGAGAGATGGCCCAGCTGTTGAGAGCACTGACTGTTCTTCCAGAGGTCCTGAGTTCAATTCTTAGCAACCACTTGGTGGCTCACAACCATCTGTAATGGGATCTGATTCCCTTTTCTGGTCTGAAGACAGCTACAGTGTACTCATATAAATAAAACTAAACAAATCTTTAAAAAAAAAATCACAAAAAAAGTGAAACTATTTTTAAAAAAGAAAGAAGAAAAAGAAAAGGGTCAGTTGTGTTCCACCCCATGTTGTGGGCTGTGGAGTGTACCCTGCACACACTGGCAGACACACACACACACACACACACACACACACACACACGCACACACACACACACACACACAACTTTCCCCTTAGGGCCTCTGGTGGGATCAAACCAAGGCAAAGAGGTAAGGGCGAAAGTGAGGTTCCATCTACAGCAGAACAGAGGAGGCGGTAGGCGTAGTCTACCAAACATGGACGGTGCCTGCTAACACCTGCAGCCATCACAGGTTCACTGAGGACCTGGAGTCAGAGCTTAAAGGTCACAGCTCCCTAAGCACAGTCAGGCCATCTTTAAGAGCATGACATGCAATGGGGGGAGAGAAGGCCCAAGTGCTGAGTCCACTGATGAGGACAGAAAACTCTAGAAGCGGCATGGTGTCCTCAGCCGGGGAAGGACAGCCACATGCCGAGGAAGTCTGATCGCCAGCAGCTCTGGAAGCCCCTTGTCCTAGCTACTGTTCCGTTGCTGTTATAAAATCCTGACCAAAAACAAATTAAGGGAAGAAAAAATTTATATCATCTTACAATGCCTAGGTCGCACTCCTCCATGAAGGGAAGTCAGGGCAGGAGCTCAGGGCAGGAATATGGACACAGGAGCTGACACAGAAGCCATGGAGGCTGCTTTCTGGTTTGCTCAGTCTGCTTTCTTTCTTTCTTTCTTTTTCATTAATATTCTTTTTTTTAAGAAGTATTTTTTTTATTCGATGTATTTTTTATTTACATTTCAAATGATTTCCCCTTTTCTGGCCCCCCTACTCCCCAAAAGTCCCATAAGCTCCCTTCCCTCCCCCTGTTCTCCCACCCACCCCTTCCCACTTCCCTGTTCTGGTTTTGCCCTACACTGCTACACAGAGCCTTTCCAGAACAAGGGGCCACTCTTCCATTCTTCTTGTACCTCATTTGATGTGTGGATTATGTTTTGGGTATTCCAGTTTTCTAGGTTAATATCCACTTATCAGTGAGTGCATACCATGATTTATCTTTTGAGACTGGGTTACCTCACTTAGTATGATGTTCTCCAGCTCCATCCATTTGCCTAAGAATTTCATGAATTCATTGTTTCTAATGGCTGAATACTACTCCATTGTGTATATATACCACATTTTTTGCATCCATTCTTCTGTTGAGGGATACCTGGGTTCTTTCCAGCTTCTGGCTATTATAAATAGGGCTGCTATGAACATAGTGGAGTGTGTATCCTTATTACATACTGGGGAATCCTCTGGGTATATGCCCAGGAGTGGTATAGCAGGATCTTCCGGAAGTGAGGTGCCCAGTTTTCTGAGGAACCGCCAAACTGATTTCCAGAGTGGTTGTACCAATTTGCAACCCCACCAGCAGTGGAGGAGTGTTCCTCTTTCTCCACATCCTCACCAACACCTGCTGTCTCCTGAATTTTTAATCTTAGCCATTCTGACTGGTGTAAGGTGAAATCTCAGGGTTGATTTGATTTGCATTTCCCTAATGACTAATGAAGTTGAGCATTTTTTAAGATGCTTCTCCGCCATCCAAAGTTCTTCAGGTGAAAATTCTTTGTTTAACTCTGCACCCCATTTTTAATAGGGTTATTTGGTTTTCTGGGGTCTAACTTCTTGAGTTCTTTGTATATATTGGATATTAGCCCTCGATCTGATGTAGGGTTGGTGAAGATCTTTTCCCAATTTGTTGGTTGCCAATTTGTCCTTTTGATGGTGTCCTTTGCTTTACAGAAACTTTGTAATTTTATGAGGTTCCATTTGTCAATTCTTGATCTTAGAGCATAAGCTATTAGTGTTCTGTTCAGAAACTTTCTCCCTGTACCGATGTCCTCAAGGGTCTTCCCCAGTTTCTTTTCTATTAGCTTCAGAGTGTCTGGCTTTATGTTTAGGTCCTTGATCCATTTGGAGCTGAGCTTAGTACAAGGAGACAAGGATGGATTAATTCGCATTCTTCTGCATGCTGATCTCCAGTTGAACCAGCACCATTTGTTGAAAAGGCTATCCTTTTTCCATTGGATGTTTTCAGCCCCTTTGTCTAGGATCAAGTGGCCATAGGTGTGTGGGTTCATTTCTGGATCTTCAATCCTGTTCCATTGATCCGCCTGCCTGTCACTGTACCAATACCATGCAGTTTTTAACACTATTGCTCTGTAGTATTGCTTGAGGTCAGGGATACTGATTCCCCCCAAAATATGCAACGCTTCACGAATTTGCGCGTCATCCTTGCGCAGAGGCCATGCTAATCTTCTCTGTATCATTCCAATTTTAGTATATGTGCTGCCGAAGTGAGCACTCAGTCTGCTTTCTTATAGAACCCAGGACCCCCTGCCCAGAAGTTGTACCACCTACAATGGGCTGGGCCCTCCCTCATTCATTAATAATCAAAAGAATTCCCCCTCAGGCGATCTGATGAAAACCATTCCTCAATTGAGGTTCCCTATCCCCAGATGAGTCCAATGTGTCAAGCTATCAAAGAGCAGGAAGCAAAACAAAACAAAACAAAATAAAATCTAGTCATAGTCAGCACATCCCCTTCCCGGTGCTGTCCAGGCGCAAGTTGATGACAAATGCCTAGTGCTGGGGGGCAAATCCAGGCAGACGGGTGATGCCCAGTGGGCCGTGGCAAGGTGCTGCTGTGGAAAACGCAGGAGGCCTTCAGAGAGTATGCTGCTAAAAATGACTTAGCTGGCTCTCTGCACACTGTCATGGGGGATAATGGAATCTTCTGGAAGAACCACTGTTTTGATTAAACAAGTGGTCTGTGGAAGTGTGGATGGATGGTTTAGGAGCCCAGCTGCATTCCTCCTCCGGAGAACTGGTGTTTGCAATGCTGGCATGTGAATGAATTTTACTTTAAGCTGAGTAGCCTACAGAGGCGCAATCCTCACTCTCCCACCGGACAGGAGAGCCAGGTATGGCTTTAAATTGTAAAGCAAGGCTACATTAAGCCACTTTGAAAGCAAAACCTGGGCTTTCACATGCCCCAGAGGGTCCTCTGGTATAAGGTCTGTGAAGCAGCTCCTTGGCCAGACCACAAAGTTCTCCCAGGTTCCGAGAGGGAGAGAGGATTTTCCTGAGTCACTAAAACAGAAGAAGCGAGCATCCCAGGTTCCCCCTGGGGCTGGTATGCAAATGACATGTACGGAGCCCCTCCTCTCCCCTCCCCCCCCATGATGCGATGTTCCCGTGCCACCCCATTAGCAGAGACATTTTCTAAGTTTTATCCTTAAGCTTAGTTATTCTGTGGCCACCAAGGGCTCCTTAAGCACTTCCCGGAGATGGATTTTTGTCTCCGATCGGGATTTCACGGCTCATTATCTAGCGGCATCATGACTTCGAGGTGATCAGTTCTCACTTATTATTTTAGCGGGGGCGCTAAAGGATGCAGTGCTGTTTCCTATCCTGGCAGATCCAGAGCCGGGGTTCCCAAGAAGAAACCAGCCTGTTTCCACAGCGCTGTCAAACATAGGTGGAAATTAAAAATTCTGAATGTACTTTACATAATTAGTGTTTTAAACTTGTGTGATTTAAGCACATTTTAAAGGCTGATTTGCCGTGATTCCCGCCATAAATCTCCCCTGTAACATATACATCAACGCTCTCCAAGATTGCTCCCGAACGTGAATTACTAAGTACTGATGAATAATTTTGAATAATGTGCCTGCTTTCACCATTGAGTGGAAAATTAAGATTATAGCACTGCTCCATTTAGAACCGATCGCTTTGCCAGAGTGAACGCGGCAGCTGCTCCGTCCTCCGAAATCACCAGTGTTGCCCGTACAGAGGAGAGGGGGGTTCCGTGGCAGGTTAGAATAAGATCTCTCATGTTAGAATCTCACCTTCTTCCCCACACCCCCATGCAGCTGGGGAGTTATCTCAGTCAAAGTGTCTGCCTCCCAAATGTGAGGAATTGAGTTCGGGTCCTCCATATGCACATACAAGCTGGGCATGTGGTTTGTGTCTTTGGAGTTGGGGACACAGGATTTTCTCTCTGGAACTAGCTTAAACAAATCAATGAGATAAAACAGTCACTCGAAGCCAGGCAGTGGTAGCCCATGCCTTTAATCCCAGCACTTGGGAGACAGAGGCAAGCAGATTTCTGAGTTCAAATCCAGCCTGGTCTACAGAGTAAGTTTCAGGATAGCCAGGACTACACAGAGAAACCCTGTCTCAAAAAACCAAAAACAAAACAAAAACAAAAAACAACAAAAACCAAAGAAACAGTTACTCAAAATATAAGATGAAGAGTGATTGATGAATTACTGAACTCCAGATACACACATACACAAGTGTTCTCAACAGGTATGTGCTTGCTCATATAGCCCCCAGCACACACACACACACACACACACACACACATATCCCACATATGTGCCACACAAAAAAGAGAACGCTTTTTCTTTCCAGATACCAGAAATGGCCAGGAATGGGTCATTTTATCCTTCAGATAAAAGAAGCAGTAGTTTAGGGCTCCGTGTGTCAAGGATCCCTGGGATGGGTGCTGGTTGGTTGCATTTGTGCCACAAAGACCTAACCTGGTAGGCCAGAAGTGTGTGTGTGTGGGGGGGGGGGGGAGACAGAAGACCCAGCAGATGCTGGCGGCCAGCAGGTCCTCACTGTGCTACACACAGGACAATGTTTCTGAATTTTGATTTTTTTTTCTGAGAATCCAAGAATGCCCATGAAGAAGCTGATAGAGTTCATGGTGACCCCTGGTCACCAACATGCCTTAGTCACCAGGAAAACTGCACAAAGATTGTTCTGATGTCATCATCAGCATTCCCTGAAGCTGGGCCTTGCTAGGGATGTGCTATTCGCCAGCCCTGCCAATAGTGCCAGCCCTGGCCCTTTCCTCTGTCACCATTTGGTAAATTACAGTCCTCAGTGCCCCACTAAGCAGAAGGGAACTCAGATACCTTAGGAAGTTTCCCCAAAGCCACATACTTGATAAATCAAGGACTCAATTTCCCCTTTGACTCCCTAGGGCTAAAGGTCAAAGCTTCTGAAAGCCACGTTGACACCAGCGCCAGCAAGAGCAAGGGCCACTTTCTGAAAGTTCAGTCCTGAGTGCTTGACAGACCTCATTTTTAACCTTTACAAACTTTGCAGGAAGTGGGTTCCAGCACCAGACTGCAAATGAGGAAGCTGAGAGATGCCAAGAAGAAAGATCCGCCCAAGGTCACGGACCCGTTAATCAGCAAGGTCAAGAAGAGAAAGCACCTGGTTGACACTAAGCACTGAAGGCTTCTCAATTCTTGACGTTGTCCTCCCCCCACAGAGTCACAGCTCACGTTGACAGCAAGACTCTTTCCTTTCTTTTCTCCAACCCCACCATCTGCTAGCCACTGGGCACCCATGCCGTGTGCCAACCTCATTATTCTATGGAGAACTCGACCACCTCATGCTAGCAAATTCCTCAGCAGATTGACATACTGAAGAAACCTCACCCCTGCGTCACCCCTGCGTTACCCCTTACTTCAGCCTCCTACACGTTCTGGGTCATAGGGTTGCTCTTTCTCCTGCCAGGCTGGCTTTCAGGAGATCGCCACCGCCTTCTAGACGGGGATGTCATCTCTGGTCCAGATCCATTTGCACCTTGACCTTACCTCCCAAGATGACTATAACTGGGCCCAAAGTCTAAGCACTTCCTACTCAGATTCCTTCACTCACACCCAGCACAGACCCAGTGCCTCCATGCCAGACACGCCTTCGAATGCTAGGGGTTCGTAAGGAAATATGAAAGCACAATTTCCCACAAATGAGCACGTGCTCCACTCTAGAAGGGAAGGCAATGGGTGACACAAAGACTCTATTATGTAACACAGAGATAACGAACACGGGGAATTTGACTGAGAATGACGGGGGTGGAGGGAGCGTGCTGGCCCACACTTAGATGGGGGTCTGCATGGTTAATGGAGCCTGGGGAAGCTGGTGGGGGGGGGCAGGAGCTAGGCAAGACAACGGTAAGAGTCTGTAGGAAAGGGTACTGGCCAGGGTGGGTGGGTGGCCAGGTTGAAAGAGGAATAGATCCAGGGAAAGAAGTGGACAAGACCTGGAGGTCCTAGGGGAAGCCACAGTTCCCCTGGCTTGTTTTCTGTTGCTGTGAGAAAACATCACGCCCAAAAGAAACTCGGGAAGAAAGTTTGTCTGGCTTACATGTGCGCTTTATGTCAGACACTGAGGAAAGTTAGAGAAGGAACCCAGGGCAGGAACCTGGAGGCAGGAACTGAAAAAGAGAGGCTGTGGAGGAATGCTGCTTACTGATTTGCCCAGCCTGCTTTCCGATACCATCCAGGACCACCTGTGTGAGGTGGCATGACCCACAGTGGGCCGGGTCCTCTCACATCAATTGTTAATCAAGAAGAAGCCCCACAGCCAATTTAATGGAGTCGGTATCTCATTCCAGGGGACTTGAGATGACAAAACCTAGCTAGCACAAGGGTCCGCTGTGAGGGGCCTTAGAGAGGGGATTGGAAAGACTGGCTTCGGGGCTCAGAGTGAGGGCTGGGAGGGGCTCTCAGAGCTCTGGGGTTGTGCTGTAGGGGAGACAGAGAAGCAGGCAGCTGCGCCAGGAGCATTCCAATGTAGTCCAGGTCAAGACGATGTAGAGTTCTAAGAGCTTCACTTAACCTGAGAGCAGTGGAGTGATTCTGCTTAACCGTAGACTCAGGACAGGCTGTGTCCACTGGAGGTTGGTGGTGGAGTTTTGTGGTCATTACAGTCTCAGAATGTCTCTGCCTAGATTCTGATCTTCCCTGACCTGTGTGGCACCTTTTGCTAATACTACCAACTGCTCAAGATAGTAGTTGACACTTTGGGGCTGGTGAGACGGCTCAGTGGTCTGCTGGTCTGCTCTTCTGGAGGTCCTGAGTTCAAATCCCAGCAACCACATAGTGGCTCACACCCATCTGTAATGAGATCGGATGCCCTCTTTGGGTGTGTCTGAAGACAGCTACAGTGTACTTCCATATAAGAAGTACATCTTTAAAAAAAAAAAAAAGATGGACGCTTTGGGGTTGCCCAGTCCTCTCTTACCAATACTTTCCTGTGAAATTATAGTTAACTGTAATTTCATATTCACATACATTCAAAACACAAAACAAAATCCCAGTTCTAATTTTGGTTTTTTTAGGATTTATCTTTGTGTGTGAGTATCTGTGTGTCTATGTGTCTATGTGAATATGTGTGTGTGTGTGTGTGTGTATGTGTGTGTGTATGCCACAGAAGCCAAAAAAAAGGAGTTAGTCCCTAGAGCTAGAGTTATAGGAGCTTGTGATCCCAGACTCGGGCTCTGGGAACAGACCTTGGGCTCTCTGAAGAGCAGCAGAGCTCTTAACCACCACCCCTCCATTCACTCTGAAGCTCACGTGTGTTTAATGTAGGAGTGAGGAGTGGGGATACAGGTCAAGTATCTAGAAATGGGCCCATGAGACCAGGAAAGGAGGCTTTAGGGAGAGGGTGGGAGGCTGAGGGGAGGCATAGGTGTTAAAGTGGAAAGACAAATACCGGAGGCAGGGGGTGCGGCAGACTGAGGGCAGGGGGTGGGAGAGGTCTAGGGAACGGGGAGAATCAGCTCAAACCAAACGTGCATGAAAAGACTGTGGGCGCCCTATGATTTGTGTACTAATTCAAATCAGTCTCAGAGAAATAGACCTGCTCTCTTCGCAGAAAGAGAAATGCAGGCTGTTTGGGATGCACCATGCTGAAAAGCAGAGACACACACAGAATATTGAATAGAGGACAAATGGAGTACCACAGCCTCCCGAACTTTGGCATCCATGTGGTAGATAGGCACAACCAAGGTAGGCAGCCATTGGGCACCAGTGCTTAGGCCCACTGACCAGGGTGGGTCCGGATACCCACAGGGGCTGCTGCCAAAGGTAGCCAACGATTAGAGATTAGAGCAGACTTCTTCAGAGGGAGCAAAGCTTAATTTACTGGGGCTGGCACTCTCTGTGGCCAGTGGAAAAATATGAACTCTTCTAACTCCTTGGGGCCAGAGAGGGAGCGAAGGAGAGGGAGAAATTTTATATGTAAACACACACACACACACACACACACACTGAATGGATGAAACAAAAAGCAGAGTCCAATGACTTTATACACACACGTATGCATGCATACATATATATACACACATACATACATGTATATAGACCTATAGAAAGACATATACATATTCACACAGAGAATGGCTAGAGAAAAGCTCCAGAAAACTGGCTCCAAATAGTCAACATGTGCTTACATAAATACACACAATTGTGCACACATGTATGCACATGTCAACATGTGCATACATAAATACACACAATTGTGGATGGATGGAGCCATGTCCCAAGTCCCTTTTTGTCTGAACTTTATACCTACACACATAGTTGGTGGGTGGGAGAAACAATATTCCAGCCACACTGAACCTCACCACACAATACTTTATTCTCTCTTCCACAGCTTGTATATCCCAGTCAAATTTCAAGCAGTATATAATTACATTATGATTACATTTCAGTTTTCTTCTAGTGATTATGGAAAAAAATGTGTCTTTCAATACCTTTACAAGATATAACATTACGCAGTACAGGTAGAAAGTAGATTATTCTCAGAAACTCACAGACATTCAGAACCAAGCAACTTGTCATCAGTTAACAAAGTGTGAGCGAGCAAAATAGTTTTCTCAGCCAGTTTCTCTTACTGGCATGCAGCAATTTGTGGTTACAAAGAAAGAAGTAATTATTTATTATTTATCTTTAAAAGTAATCTTGTAAGAATCTTAAAAGAATCACACCTCTAAACTTTTACATAAAAACCATCATAACTACCTTAAATCCTCAAAATGTGTATCTACTCATCAGCGATTCTTAATAAATCCTATCAGGATGCTTAGGGCAAAAAACGGGTACAAGAAATCAGTCATTGCCTGTCCAGCCTCAGTGGGAGTCACGACAGCCAGTGCTGCCGCTTTCCTTGTTCCCTGACCCTAGCTTACTTAACTAATAAAAGAGTGCCTTTCTGAACTTCATATTGTTCCCTGAGATTTTTTTTTTTTACATCAGAGCCAGTAGTTAAAACCTCTCAACCTAGCTTCACTTGCAACTTTATTTTTCTAAATGTTTTCTAAGTGTGGTGGCCATTGCTGACAATCTATATCTCTGAATTCTTCTCTAGGGTGGTGATAGAATCATAAACTGCTCCAGCAGTGATGCCGCAAAGAGATCAAGCATTAGTACTGTGAGAGTCAGAGATGCTGCCCAGTGAGGGGCTGGAAGCCCCCTTGGGGTTTCATATAATTCATATAAATTAGAATAAGAGGGATGAGAGGGCAGCAAGCAAAGCAGAAATCCACAAAAGCACAAAGTCCTCAGGACACATAGTCCTCGGGGCCGTGCCACACCGAGGCCCACCCCACCCATGTGGCTGTGGCAACCCGTGGGCTGCATTCCACGAGTTCTAAAGCTATTTGTATCCCGCCCTGCATGGCCCTCGGCACTCCCAGGCTGACTGTATCAGTTACTAGGGATGAGACCACATGCACTGTTTTTCTGGGGGTACACTCTGGGCATTTGCTCCCTTACAGGTCACACCGTACACAATAGAGTATGGAGGGAGGCACACACACACAGAAGCATATATGCACATGCACGTGCACACATACAAAAATAGTCCCAGAAAATTCAGAAGTCGTGCTCAATTATACTCTACCCTAACAATCTGTCAGGACAAGAGTCTAAAATGCTTAGCCGAGTTAAATGTTACTGATAGCCACACTGCATGCAGCTGTGTGCTGGGGTGGAGCCCCGGGAACCCCTTCTCTGTCTCTCTCTTCCTCTCAGCTAGTCTTGACTCCTGAGTGCAGTGCCTCCGGACTCAAGCTGGGACAGCTGCCCCCTGGTCCATCCTTCTGGCCTCGTGCCAGGCTGCAGACAGGGCCTGTCAGGGTCTCTTTATGTCTGAGGCCGCATACTGTGTTATGCTGGAACTGAACTTGGCATCCTGGTACATTTGGCACCTGGGATGAGGCCTGGGGCCAGAAGCAATTGACTCCACTAATTTGTGCCAAAGAGGGATGGGGGAACATTAGGACGGTCATTTTGGATCATGGCTGTCATGAATACAGATGGAAGAAGGATCAGGTCCCAGTGTCTGAAGGTTGCTAGGCCTGTCGTACTTGGCTGACTAGAAATCAACTGAATGTCAAACCCAAACCAGAGCTGGCAATGGCTTCCCTGCCAGCCCTCTGAATAAACAAACATCAATATGGCTTTCAGGGTGGTTTCCTTTGTGAACAGATATGACAATGGATGCAGAGAGAGGAGAATGTGAGAGGAAGGAGGGGCAGGTCACTTCAGGAACGCTGGAGAATGGATCGTTTCAATATGGGAGGTTTTCTGACTCTAGAGGCAGCTGCTTCGCCACATAACACTTCGCTGGTATTTAATTAGAAATTTAACTTTTCTAAATGCTGCCTGGCTCATCTAGAAGGGTGATTTATAGTATGTTTAGGGATGTAGAAATTAAGAAAAAAATCATTTTTATAAATTTCAGCTGTTCTCAGGGGCCTTTATTGGGGTCTAATTGATTGTATCACACACTTGATAGGTCCCAGGATAAGCTGCCTCAAAGAGACTTGGGGAAGAGTCAAGTGTTTTACAATGGGTTATACTCAACAGCGGCGGCCAGACTAGACTGTAGAACAGAGCTCGGGCTGGGCCTGCCATCTCCGCAGGGCACATTCTGGTTCTGCATGCAGTATTCGTGCCCGTTTTACAGGTATCAGGGAAAAGGCACTCCAGAAGGCCAGCCAAGTCACCAGACAATATAACCAGTCCCTATTCAAGTGGGATTCAATCCTAGCAGGTACCCACTCACCCCAGAAGCCCAGGCCACCCTTTGATAGTGCCTACATCCTTTGTGTTTGTGGAACAGTGCAGAATTAATACAGATTCTGTTTGTACCTGAAAACGGGTAAGTGTGCCCCACCCCCTCCCCCAGAATAAACGGTTCCTCGGGATACTTTCTGATCTATTCTAGCTTCTTCTAAACACAGAACCAAAGCAGCCTCCCAAGTCAGATGTCTGACTGGTCAGTCAGCGAGGTGAACAGACCTCAAGCTCACACCTGGATCTCTCTGACCCTGGTCACAGGTTCCATGATTCATTGCTTCACCACAGGAAAGTAAGTCTTATGTTCTCAGCTCTCTCTCTCTCTCTCTCTCTCTCTCTCTCTCTCTCTCTCTCTCTCTCTCTCTCTCTCTCTCTCTCTCTCCCTCCCTCTCTCCCTCCCTCTCTCCCTCCCTCCCTGTCACATTTCTCTCCTTTGTCTTCCAGCCATCCCTCTCTCCCCTCCACTGCCTGATTCTAGCTCAAGCCTCTAATTCACCCCTGCACAGAGAGACCAGAAAACATGCTGGGACTATTTGCCTCCTCTGTCCCATGTGTGCCCTTCCCATGCCCCAGCATCTACCAATCCCCTTTGTAATATATACCAGACATGCTGGGCAGAATCCTGTGCCCAGTGAAGATGGTTAGCCCTTCTTCCTAGAGCCTGTTAGGTCACTCAGCATAAAAAGCACTGAAGGTGAGAAGGATTGAAAACCTCCAGTTAGCTCTTCTAAGAAGATAGGATCTCTGGGATTATCCAAGTGAGTCCAAGGTACACTGGATCCCATACAGCAGAGTTGGAGGGCTCCTCTCAGCACACCTGGAAGTGGGAGGACTCCCCTCAGCACAGCTGGTAGTGGGAGGACTCCCCTCAGCACAGCTGGTAGTGGGAGGACTCCCCTCAGCATAGCTGACTTTGAAGGAGGACTCCATTCAGCACAGCTGGCTTTGAAGGAGGACTCCATTCAGCACAGTTGGCAGTGGGAACACTCTCCCCAGCACAGCTGACTTTGGAGGAGGACTCCACTCAGAATAGCTGGCTTTGAAGGAGGACCCCACTCAGCACAGTTGGCTTTAAGGAGGAGTCCCCTCAGCACAGCTGGCTTTTAAGGAGGGCAGGTCCTTAAACCAAGCAAGAAGTGGCCCCTGGGAGCTGACGGGACGAGACAGACCCTCCTCTGGATCTTCCAGAAGGAACCATCCTGGCTGACACATTGACTTCATCCCATTTGGCCCAGAAGCCCAGGACAGGCTTCTGATCTCTACAGCCATAAAGAAATACACTCATCAGCTTGAGCCTCTAGCTCCGTGTAACTTTTCAGAGACATGATCAGAAACAGCAGATAAACTCTCTTGCCCCATTAAACCATGCTCCATCATGTTCATGGAGACCCCTGGTGCTCAGGAGGTTTGGGTGACTTGCGTGCCAGACCTATTGCCTCCAGCCCAGCCTAAAGCATCTTCCTCTTCAACCATCCTGTCCTCATCACAGACTGCCCGTGCTTCGGGCCCCATGCTGGCCCTCAGGCTGAAGCGCCTGGCACCTCTCATTCCAGACTTCTATGGAAATAACTTCTCAGATCTGTGTCCAGATGTCACAGTCCCCAAAGGAGACTTGTGGGCGCATGCCAGACCTGGCACGTCGAGCTCATGCTGTGTGACACTGATGACCATTTGCTTTGAACCATGACACTATTTTCTAATGCCCTTGACCCCAGGTCCCCTTGTCTTTCCAGAGCTTTTGGTAACTGGGTATCTCCCCATGTCCAAGGGCATCCGGATGACACGTGAGCATATGGCCTCATGAGGTCTGTCTCCCCAGTCTCAGTTTGCTCTCTGCTGCTCAGAACACAGTCACATTCAGAGTTCAGTAAATATTTGTGGCATGAATTACTGCATTTTTTAAAACAATCTGCAGAGAAGGTGGCATGCAGTGCATAGAGAGATCAAAGCAGCGTGTGCCCACCTCAAGAGCTTACACCACAGGATGAGCGACCCTGCTTCATCTAGTGGGGTCCATGCGTGACAGAGTGCTGTAGAGGCTTCATGACTATGCCCCCAGCCTGGTGCCTCGTGGCTCATCTACCCCCAAGAGGGCTGCATGACACCTCAGCTAGCTGTGAGTCACATGACCTCTCTCCTGATCTGAAGGGAAGCAAGTGAGACCTCTCAAGTCTTGTTCAGAAAGACAACTGTGCCTCGTGCTAGAACGGAATCTGTCCCTACCGGGGCCAGAAAGGCAAATGATTTGGGTGTCCTTGAGATGACAAGGTTGACAGGCAAACAACCAAGTTTAGATTGTTTCCTGTTTCTGCATCCTAGACAGAAACAGAAAAAGAAAAAGCAGCCAGCTGTGAACATATGTGGAGAATGGTTGGGAGGCAGGACGGTAGCCAGACATGGGTGAAGACCCAGCCACTAGGTGGCAAGTTCACATTCTAGCTGAGGTCAGAGGTTCTCTTCAGAGGCCTCCTCACAGTCTCTCAAAGGGCTTTGTGGCTTGATAGTTCACAGAGGGTGCTGCAGGTCTCAGGCATAGACACAGATGCCACCTCTGGCCCAAAGTAAACACAATTCATCTGTTGCTTTCAGCGTCTATGTTCAGAGTCACCATCTCAAAAACTATTTAGTTATTTTTATTGTATGAGTATGAATGTTTTGCCTGATGTGTGTATGTACGCATGTATGTGTGCATATATGTATGTATGTATGTATGTATGTATGTATACTGGCTGGTTTTATATGTCAAGATGACACAGGCTGGAGTTATCACAGAGAAAGGAGCCTCCCTTGGGGAAACATCTCCATGAGATTCGGCTGTAAGACATTTTCTCAAGTACTGATCCAGGGGGGAGGGCCCATTGTGGGTGGTGCCATCCCTGGACTAGTGGTCTTGGGTTCTATAAGAAAGCAAGCTGAGCAAGGCAGAGGAAGCAAGCCAGTAAGGAATATCCCTCCATGGCCTCTGCATCAGCTCCTGCTTCCTGACCTGCTTGGGAAGTTTCAGAGAGAAGCAAAGACTATTGGAGCCTTTTGATATTTTGAATTAGAACTCTGTGACCCTGGTTAGTAGGGCTGAGGAATCTGTCATGATTAACAAGCGGCCAGAACCAGCGAAGAGAAAGCATTAGTTGACTGGAAGGAGTGATGCTGGCCAACTGGAGCGGAGAGAGTAGTGGTTTCTACAAAGAGATCGGCACCAACAAGGTGAAATCTGGAAGATGTTTCCCAGAGTCAGCACACTAAAGCTCTTCCAGAGGCAGCCGAGGCTCTACCTCACATTGGAAGTCAAATTTGGTCATTTCTAAGAGTCGCCCAGGTGGTGCTGGTTTTTCAACCATGAGGCAGGAAGGGTCGAGAAGAACAATTGAGGCTTGGCCCTATGAGTAGCCAGAGCAGGCTGTCGGTGAAGTTAAGTCTCAGTCATGGTTGAATCCCCAGGATTGAAGGGATCATGAGGAAAAGTCAAGGCGCTATACCATGAAGAGAGCCCAGGAGAGGCTACGGGTCAAGAGAAGCTTGGTTGCACTGGGAGACACCAGCAGGTTGCCAGTACCATGGAATGACCACCAAGAACAGCAGCAGCCACGGCTGAACCTGTGAGACAGCAGCTGTGATGTGGAAAGACTTTGGAGGGACCCAGAAGAACCTGAGGAAGTCCTGAGAGCTTTACACTGTCAGATTTGAGTTTGCTTTGATCTGATCGGGACTGTACCCTGATTAATTCCCTCTTGGAATCAGAAAATATTTAATTTGGTTTTTTATTTTATAGGTGCTTACAGTTAAGAGACTTTGAACATTTAAAGAAACTTTGGATATTTAGAGAGATTTTTAAATATTCTAAAGAGACTTTGGACTTTTAGGTATCTGGATTTTTAAAACCCATGGGAGATTTAAAAGTAGGGATGCTCTATACTGTGATATTGATATTGATGTGAGACATTGGGGTGGAACAAGAAAAGAAAGGTTTCTGTTTAACAGTGGTGCGTTTGTGCATCAAGTTGACAAGGGGCTAATTGTGCTGACTAGGTTTTAGGTTTTTGTTCTTTGTTTTATTGTTTGTTTGTTTGTTTGTTTGTTTGGTTGGTTGGTTGGTTGGTTGGCTTTTGTTTTCTTCAAACTGACACAAGCTAGAACCATGTGGAAATAGAAAACATAAATTGAGAAAATGTGCCCACCAGGTTGTCTTGAGGACAAGCCCATGGGACATGTTCTAAATTAGCAGTCTTCATGGTGGGCACAGGCTGTCCTGTGCCAGCTGGTGACACAAGCTAGAGTCTCTGGAATAAGGAATTGCCTCTGCTAAATTGGCTGTGGGGTTGGTTGGGGGTCATTTTCTTGATTGATAATTGATCAATCATCAATGATGAGAGGCTCCAGCCTACTGTGGGTGTTGCTGCCCATAGGCCAGTGGTCCTGGGTTTACAAGAAAGCAGCTGAGCAAGCTAGCAAGCAACGCCCCTTCCACAGCCTCTGCTTTAGTTCCTGCCTCCAGACTCCTGCCCTGGCTTCCTTCATGATACACTGTGACCTGACCACACATGATACACTGTGACCTGGCCACACATGATACACTGTGACCTGGCCACACATGATACACTGTGACCTGGCCACACATGATACACTGTGACCTGGCCACACATGATACACTGTGACCTGGCCACACATGATATACTGTGACCTGGCCACACATGATACACTGTGACCTGGCCACACATGATACACTGTGACCTGGCCACATAGGCAAAATAAACCCTTTCCTCCCCAAGTTGCTTTCCAATATGGTGTTTCATCAGAGAGATGGAAACCCTAATGAAGACACTCAATCTCAGAAATTTTACTTCTTTTATTATCATGCCCACACTACTAAGTTTAACACCTCCATTGGGCCAGACTTAATGGAGTCCTTGGAATAATCCATTAAAGACTCAGCACTGCTCTGTGCACTCCCAGAGAGTCTTCCCTCTTCTAAAATATACAGTCGAAGAGCACTGTGCTCCTACGGGAGGAGTTATCCATGGTTGGTGTCTCACAGCAGTCCAGATATCTAAGGCACTGCCTATCCAGGATCGCCTGGAGACATGGAGGGGTTTTTTCGCTCATTAAAGAGTCGACAGTATGGCCCCTTCAGATGATGGTCTCCCCTGCACCGATGGGCTGGGAATTAATAAAATGGTTGCATTATTTAACAGACACAGAAACCCGCTCAGCCAAGATTAATGCAGTCACTTAGAGTGCTAGGAGTGACAAGAGATAGAGGACCTTCCCCTGCCATCTATAAGACACACTTAGCTTTGCTAAAAATTGGAACAGGGGAACAAGCTGGGACCGAGCCTTTACACACCCCTGTGTGTTCTGTCTCCACGAGGCAGGGGCACACACCAATTCTAATTTTAAATGCTGCAAGAAATGCATCAATAAAAGCCAGTAAGGGAAGCTATCAGTCTGAGAGGCAGGGTATGGGAATAGGAGGGGCTGGAGGGATGGAGGGATGGAATGATGTAATCATATTTTAATTAAAAAGAAATTTTAAAATAGAAGGAATTCAGTAAAATAGTTCTGGGAGGGGCTGATGAGGTGGCTCAGTGGTTATCAGCATGTTCTGCTCTTGCAAAGGACCAGGGTTCAGTTTCCAGTACCTTTGTCTAGCAATTTACAACCACCAGTAAGTCTGGCTCCAAGGTATATAGGATGCCCTATTCTGGCCTTCGGGGATACTTACACATACGTGGCATAAATTCACACAAATGCACGCACGCACATAATTAAAAAGAAAGACAAAACTTTTAAAAATAGTGACAAGCAAGATGGTTTAGCAGATTAAGACACTTGCCACCAAGTCTGAGGACCTCAGTTTGATGTTCAGGACCCACATGGTGACAGGAAGAAACTGCCTCTCAGACATGTCTTCATATACATGGCATGACATGTATGTACACACACACGTGCACAGACACACACACAGACACACAGAGACACATAAACACAGAGACGTACACACAGACACACACAGATACACACACACATGGACACATGCACAGACAAACATGGAGATACACAGACACACACATGGACATAGATACACACAGTTACACACACAGACACACACATATGGACACAGATACACACATGCAGACACATACAAACAGAAACACACACAGACACATAAACACAGAGATGTACACACAGATGCACAGACACACACAGGGACACAGACACAGACACACACAGAGAGATACACACACAGACACACACACACATGGACACAGTGACACACACACAGACAGAGACACACAGACACACACACTTAGAGACACACATACAGACACATACACACAGAAGCACACAACACATAAACACAGAGATGTACACACAGACACACATACACATGGACACAGACACACACAGAGATACAAAAACAGACACACACACACGTGGACACAGGGACACACATACAGACAGACACACATAGACACACACAGACACATACATATACACACATACACAGTCACACATACACAGACACAGAGAAAGACACAAACACACACACACACAGGTGCATGCACACTAAATAAATGAATAGCTATAAAAACAATTGATGAAAGAAATGTAAAACGAAAGAAATCCACACCAAATGCACCTCTTCATTTCTTAGGAATGTTTATTTTAGTTCATCCAAGCATGCCATTTTCCTCCCAGATGGAATGTCTCAGGGTTCCTAAGGGAAAGGAATCTGGCAGGAGACATCAAGGAGAAACACAGTGAGGTTCAAAGCTCATCAAGTTTAGCCAGTGCACAGGTACAGCCCATGTGACAGCCCAGGTGCCCATCACAGTCCATCAGCAACACGCTGACAACAGAGTCATCCATTCATACTAACACCAGCAGGTTCTGTGCCACCCAGGGCAGGGTCTCCCAGGAGGGTCACACCTGTAGCACCAGTCCTCATGTGCTCCGGGATCATAAACGGCACCGTGCTGCACAGCACCCCTCTCTCCTGCTTAGGACCCCCGAGAGGTCACTACAATAGAACGCATCACGCTGTTAACTTGCTCCAGCTCTTCCTACCCTCTGCCCTTTTCTCCTCTGGCTCCAGACACCAGTGCCTGCTGACCTCAGTGCCTTCCTCTCCTTTCTCTTCCCCTGCTGTCTCTTCTGAAGAGCCAGTTCCCCTTGCTGGTGTGGGGCTGGCCCGCTCTCAGCCATTGTCACCTGCTATGCCTTTTATATCGTACTTTCCACAGTCTGAATGGGTGGCTGGATGTTTACGGCGGCTAGAAACTATTCCTGCTAGTGTAAGCTCCCTGACGGTTGGGTCTCCACCTGCTGATCCTGATGTAGGTTCCAGCTTTATCTCTTTGCAGGGAGTGGGAGGTAAGATTGTGCTTTTGTAGCGTGAAGGGAAGAAGAAACTTAAATAGCCACATGGTTCTGACAAGGTGCAGATGAAATGAGTCAGATACTCTGAGGACAAGGCAGCTTAGTCGGAGGCCAGCAACAGAGAGACAAAGATCCCATTGGTGTCAGATCTTAAATGACAGCAAGAATGACTCACAGCCTACGTCCAGCTCTGAAAAGGGCTGTCAAGAAGATAGAATGACCAATCCAAGGGTGGTACTTGCAGCTTCAGCGTCAAAGAGAGACGTCCCCTCCCAATGGACCTCCTTTCCCTCTGCTCTCCTTCCGTCTAAGGAGCTGATCATGGTCCCGCTCATGCATACAATGCCCAGTCTACTCTGGCCTCCCGCTCCTGGTCTGGTGCACCTCCATTTTTACTGTGGCTGCCTCCTGTGCACCCGAACCCCCATCAGTTCCTGTCTCCATCACTACAGTGGCAGGGTGATTTACATACCGAGACAATCCCATGCTCCCTGCTCTGTCTACTTTTCTTGTAGGAAAAAAAAAATCTTGCTTTCTGAGATAAATCTACACTCAAAATCCATGTCACCGTGCCTCTGAATCCAGTATGTCAGCTTTAGGTTAGACCTTAGTCTTGATGGTCATTGAAGTCATTGGTCTACACTTCCTTCTTTCGAGGTTCTTGTCTAGCATTAGGTTAATACAACTCTCCCTCCCCTGTCCGTAGTCTTTTTGAATTGCCGATGCCAGTTCTCCTGGTAAAACTGTCAGTGGAGTGATCCAACTCCTGAGCTTTTCTTTCAAATAAAAAATTTCAATCTCCTGATTCAAACCCATTGTCTGCTACAGATGAATGCAACTATTCAGGTCCACGTTAATCTTAATTGTGCCCGTTGTTCTTACAGCAATATAATTTACTCAATGTGATAAAATTCATTGGATGCGAACAACGAATTTTTAGTGCATTCACAGACATATGTAACTATCATCACAGTAAATTATTAGAACATTTTTTATCCCCCTCCCCAAGAAGAAACTCCAGAGCCTTTGCTTTTGCTTCCCAACCCTCATAGTCCAGGCTCAAGAACTCCTGTGAGGTTTCTCTCTCATGAGGTCTCTTGGGATTGGCATCTTCCGCTCTGCATGCTTGCAAGTTTCATTCGCGTGTAAGAGTGAGTCAATACACTAAACTGTCTTGCTTCTGAAAATATGCTATGGTATGGATGCACCATGTTGTCTTTAGTCACGTGTCTTGTGACAGACACTTGGGTGTTTTCCTCCCCTTCCCCCTCTCATGAATAACCCTGTGTTGACTCCCATGGGTTTTTCTGAATGTGTTCTCACAGCTTTTGGAAGACAGCTAGAATGGAATTGCTGTGTATCTCCCTGATTGTCTGAGATCCCCCCTGCAACTCCTCGACCCCTGCAAGCGGTTTCCAAGCACCTGTATCTATGTAACTGCAACTCATGGTGGTTCCCATATCTTCCGACTGTGAGCAACACTTTCTAGAGCCACAATTTCTGACTGTAGCCCCATCAGAGGAGGTGAGGCAGAATCTCATTGTGTTTCAGTTAGTGCTTCCTTGATTGCCAATGATGTCAACGGCCCTACGGATCCTTACTGGATATTTCTCTGTCCTCTTTGCATTTAGATATGGTGCTTATTTTTAAACTGGATTGTTTCCCAGGTATGCGTGTCACTCTGTATTTAAATCCTTTATCTGATATATTCTTTGTGAATATTTTCTCCCATTTTGCTTGCTTTTTCCTTTTCTTTCTTCCTTTCTTCCTTCCTTCCTTCCTTCCTTCCTTCCTTCCTTCCTTCCTTTCTTTCTTTCTTTCTTTCTTTCTTTCTTTCTTTCTTTCTTTCTTTCTTTCTTTCTTCTTTCTTTCTATTTTTTCTTTTGACATCCCAAAGATAAAGCTTTTTTGAAACAATAACCATTTTAAAAATAGTTTGTACTCTTGCTGTCGTAACCAACTATCCTTTGCTGCATCCAAGGCTATGAAATTTTTTCCTCTGCATTTTATTTGATTTCTACAGTATGGTTGTAGTAAAGCATGAGTTCTGTTTTTGTGTAGTAAGAAGATGTGTTCACCCTTTAGCTTTGGACTGTCTAGTTGTGTCAGCATCATGGACCAACAAGACCTCTCTCTAAGACACTGAGTGCCAGCATCAGGGACCAACAAGACCACTCTTTAGGACCCCGAGTGTCTGCATCATGGACCAACAAGACTACTCTCTAGGACCCTGAGTCCCAGCATCAGGGACCGACTAGACATCTCTCTAGGACCCTGAGTCCCAGCATCATGGACCGACTAGACATCTCTCTAGGACCCTGAGTCCCAGCATCATGGGCCAACTAGACATCTCTCTAGGGTCCTGAGTGGCATTCTCACTGTTGCTGAGGCTCAGCTGGTCACGGCTGCTCTCTGCACATAGCCCTTCCCATATAACAACAAATCTATCCTGTGTCACAGGAATTGTGATTCCTCTTTCACTCTAGTGACATTTGAACTCAAGTTATGTGTGTACTCTTATTTAGTTCCTCTCTGGAGATTGTTTTAGGCACTCAGGGGACCATGCACCATTCCATGAGATGGGGTGTCATTTTGTGGCTCTCTCAAGCTGGTCTTATACTCCTCAGTCCTTATGGCACCCTTACAAAGCTGAGGACCAAGCAGTCAAACAGATGAGCCTATGACAGCCATTCTTTTTTTTTTATTATTCGATATAATTTATTTACATTTCAAATGATTTCCCCTTTTCTAGCCCCCCACTCCCCGAAAATCCCTTAAGTCCCCTTCTCTTTCCCTGTCCTCCCACCCACCCCTTCCCCCTTCCCTGTTCTGGTTTTGCCGAATACTGTTTCACTGAGTCTCTCCAGAACCAGGGGCCAGTCCTCCTTTCTCCTTGTACCTCATTTGATGTGTGGATTATGTTTTGGGTATTCCAGTTTTCTAGGTTAATATCCACTTATTAGTGAGTGCATACCATGATTCACCTTTTGAGTCTGGGTTACCTCACTTAGTATGATGTTCTCTAGCTCCATCCATTTGCCTAAGAATTTCATGAATTCATTGTTTCTAATGGCTGAATAGTACTCCATTGTGTAGATATACCACATTTTTTGTATCCACTCTTCTGTTGAGGGATACCTGGGTTCTTTCCAGCATCTGGCAATTATAAATAGGGCTGCTATGAACATAGTAGAGTATGTATCCTTATTACATGGTGGGGAATCCTCTGGGTATATGCCCAGGAGTGGTATAGCAGGATCTTCTGGAAGTGAGGTGCCCAGTTTTCGGAGGAACCGCCAGACTGATTTCCAGAGTGGTTGTACCAATTTGCAGCCCCACCAGCAGTGGAGGAGTGTTCCTCTTTCTCCACACCTTCTCCAACACCTGCTGTCTCCTGAATTTTTAATCTTAGCCATTCTGACTGGTGTAAGATGAAATCTCAGGGTTGTTTTGATTTGCATTTCCCTAATGACTAATGAAGTTGAGCATTTTTTAAGATGCTTCTCCGCCATCCGAAGTTCTTCAGGTGTGAATTCTTTGTTTAACTCTGTACCCCATTTTTAATAGGGTTGTTCGGTTTTCTGGCGTCTAACTTCTTGAGTTCTTTATATATATTGGATATTAGCCCTCTATCTGATGTAGGATTGGTGAAGATCTTTTCCCAATTTGTTGGTTGCCGATTTGTCCTCTTGATGGTGTCCTTTGCCTTACAGAAACTTTGTAATTTTATGAGGTCCCATTTGTCAATTCTTGCTCTTAGAGCATACGCTATTGGTGTTCTGTTCAGAAACTTTCTCCCTGTACCGATGTCCTCAAGGGTCTTCCCCAGTTTCTTTTCTATTAGCTTCAGAGTGTCTGGCTTTATGTGGAGGTCCTTGATCCATTTGGATTTGAGCTTAGTACAAGGAGACAAGGATGGATCAATTCGCATTCTTCTGCATGCTGCCCTCCAGTTGAACCAGCACCATTTGTTGAAAAGGCTATCTTTTTTCCATTGGATGTTTTCAGCCTCTTTGTCGAAGATCAAGTGGCCATAGGTGTGTGGGTTCATTTCTGGATCTTCAATCCTGTTCCATTGATCCTCCTGCCTGTCACTGTACCAATACCATGCAGTTTTTAACATTATTGCTCTGTAGTATTGCTTGAGGTCAGGGATACTGATTCCCCCAGATTTTCTTTTGTTGCTGAGAATAGTTTTAGCTATCCTGGGTTTTTTGTTGTTCCAGATGAATTTGATAATTGCTCTTTCTAACTCTGTGAAGAATTGAGTTGAGATTTTGATGGGTATTGCATTGAATCTGTATATTATGACAGCCATTCTTATTCAAACCACCATACTTGGTTCCTAGGTGGTGGAACTATTTGGGAAGGGTTAGGAGGTGTGACCTTGTTGGATGAGATATGTCACTTGAGGCTGACTTTGTGGCTTCCACAGAGTATCTGAGTATCCAGTGTGCCATCTATACCTCCCACTTATATGATATGAGACCAGATATGAGGTCTCCATTGTTTCTGCCACAAGACCTTCATTACATCACCATGAACTCCAACCATCTAACATCATAAGCCCTTAAACACTTCTTTTATAAGTTGCCTTGGTCAGATATTCTATCCAAGCCACAGACCCCTAACTAAGACTGTGGTGCCCTAGGATTTTATTTCTGTCAGAAATAGATGACAGATCCTGTCAGCCCATGTCCTTGCTGGCATCTGCTTTTGCCATTATTTGGGCTTTTAGCCAGTCTAGTCAGTGTGCGGTATACCTCATGGCTATTGTCATCTCGAGTGTGTCTCCCCTTCCCCCTAGTCCTGGGGATGGACCCAAGAGGCCGCAGTCACGCAGGCCATCGCTAACCCTGAGCTGCAGCCTGGCTCTCTTTCGGCTTTTCAGTTTGAGACAAGGTCTCAGTAAGTTGACCAGATTGGCCTTGAACTTGCTCTTTAGCTCTGTATCTTGTGTCATGTTGACCCGACCCTCTCCACAGGCTTGTCTGTCATCTGCATGCCTCTTGGAAAAGCATTTGTTTAGATCTTTGTTACAGTTATGCACCACCTTAAAGGACTATGATGTTGAAAGATCCACTGATAACTGTGCGAAACTAACATTCAGAACTCGGTTTTCCCTGCTGGGTGAGCTGTGCCACAAGCCCCACACAGCCTACAAGTGGGGTTTTTCAGAGAACCACACAGTGATGGGATCTTGTTCTTTGAAGAGGCTTGAAGGGGGCACCAGTTCCTACCTGCTCCCTCTAGTGGCCGTATTCCTGCACTACACCAGTTAGTGTCGTTTCTCAGCCTGGGAAAAGGTGAAAAGCTAACACATCTCCCAGGTCTTACCATAATTCTGTTATTATTCCGAAAACAAACCATCCATGTGTGACTACATGCCTTTAGTTATTTCCGAAAAATCTTACTATGACCACTTATATCATATTTTCATATAAATATTCATACCTTAATAATATTTATATATATATATGCCATATATTCATATTTATACTTATAGATGTTTTATTTTGAGGATTCAATACAGGTGTGCACTGTACTTAACTCCCAACAGCACAAATCAGGCACAAGACCTGTAAAGCCACATCAGCTGCCTGTCAGCATGAATGTAGGAAAATTTCACCGAGCCTCACCACTGACCTACAAGCTACAGTCTGTCGATGGAGGAAGAACAAATAAGTGAATGACTGTTCTTGTGATTTTTGCTTTTAAATTGGAGAGATGGTTTTCCAGAGTCTAGCCTTCTTCCTCTTTCTCTTGCTCCTCTCTCTCTCTTTCTTTCTTTCGTGTGTGTGTGTGCGCGCGCGCGCGCGCGCGCGCGCGCACGCCGCGCGCGCGCATTTTACATTTTGTGGACTGTCCAGCAGTTGTAAGTCTGAAATCCTCCTGCTCCCCCTGACTTCTGATCTTCTGAAACAGAACACCACGCCTCCTTTGTTCTCTTCTCTTGTTTCCTTCTCTTGTGTTCCCAGCTCCTTGTCTGGACATTGCGGTCTCTCCGTATCCCTCCTGACTAGGGAGTGTCCCCTGGGCGCTGACAGGATCTCTTCATGTCTACCTCCTTTCAAATGCATTCCCTCCTCTCTTGCTACAGTTGCCGATGGTCTTAGGATTTTTATTTCTGCGATAAACACCATGATTAAAAGCAGCTTGGGGAGGAAAGAGCTGTGGGATTTATTTGTCACTATGACACTCCAGACTTACTATTATACTCCATCGCTGAGGGAAGTGAGGGTGGGAACTCAGGGCAGGAACCTGGAGGCAGGGATCGAAGCAGAGGCCACGGAGGGGTGCAGCTTACTGGAGTGCTCCTCACAGCTCCCTCAGCCTGCTCCCTTGTACCACTCAGGACGACTTACACAGGGGCAGCACTGCCCATACATAGCAGCTGGACCCCTGCACATCAAACATGAATCAAGACAATACCCACAGGCCAATCTTTTGGAGGCATTTTCTTAATTATGATTTCCTCCTTTCAGATAGCTCTAAATTGTATCAAATTTTTTTTAAATCATGATACCCCTGTTCTCCCGAGTGTCTTCTCCCAGGAGAAGCACATATTCCTTCCCTGAGTCAGAGATAGTGTGGGGGACTCACTCACCACTCACAGGGTGACCGCTTCTCTCTCAGCTCTTGGCCTGGATTTGCCTGTACCCTGTGGTCCTCTAAGGTCTGTACCCACAACCCTTCTCTGTATTCCACTGGATCCACTGTGGGTCCACGTTCTGCCTCACCACGGGTGTGGTGGAACACAGCCTAAGATGGAGAGCTGAGCCTGTGTGAGAAATTCCTAAGGCCAAGGAGACTGGGGTCCCAGGTATCCAGGCACTGCTAGGAACCTCGTGGAAGGGGGAACAAGGAGTCTGTGTGGTGCTTCGAGGAGTGCAGGGCGGGGGGTAGAGGGAACTCAGGCTTAGCCCTGGGTGAGTGTCTGTGTACAGAGGGCAGAGGGGCTGTCTGTGGGAGACTTAGGCACCATCACAGCTCTATATAACAAATGTTTCCCCTCACGACAGTTCTTGGTGAGAGCAATGGTCTTTCCTTGTCCAAACTGTTTGTTCATTTTGGAAAAATGGACACGTAGGACGTACTCAGGGTGGACCAGACATTAAATGCCTTTTACAGGAAGGAATGTCCAGGAAGGGGAGCTTATTGGCTAATCCGTCTGGGCGAGGCCATCTAGATAACTTATTAGCATGGAGAACTCTGTGCTCTGTGCTACAGGACTAATGGTCACGATCCTCAATTGGGGTGGCGTTGTCACGTGCACCAGGACAGGAAGCGGGTCAGGAGTCGATGAAACTCCTACCGTTCCCAGGTATGAGAATTACTGGGGTTTCTGAATCCACTCAGCCTTCCTCAGTTTTGTTTGGTGACACAATTCCACTCGCACTGCACTCCATGGCACCTTTCTCTAGGACACAGCAACAGACTTCAGACCTAATGACCTCCAGAGAATGCGCATCTGGCTTCCTGCCTCAGAGGAAGAGGAGTTTCCTACTGAGCTCCTGTGCCTCTCAACATGTCTATCTGTGGCTATTTCCATCACCCACCCTGTGTCTCAAATCTGAAATTACCCATCATCCCTGTCCCCTCCTTCCCCTTCCTCCCTGCACCCGACTCACTTCTGTGTAGCCCATTTCTCCATCTGAGAAAGCTTGGAGCTTACACTGGCTCTTACCAGATGGTCAGAGGCTAATTTATGCATCTGTCCCTTCCGGGGACTCTGTTCACACCGTCACCCACAGATCTCCTCCACTGTGGCTCTGTTCACACCGTCACCCACATATCTCCTCCACTGAGGCTCTGTTCACACCCTCACCCACAGATCTCCTCCACTGAGGCTCTGTTCACACCCTCACCCACAGATCTCCTCCACTGTGGCTCTGTTCACACCCTCACCCACAGATCTCCTCCACTGCGGCTCTGTTCACACCCTCACCCACAGATGTCCTCCACTGCGGCTCCGTTCACACCCTCACTCACAGATCTCCTCCACTGCGGCTCTGTTCACACCCTCACTCACAGATCTCCTCCACTGTGGCTCTGTTCACACCCTCACTCACAGATCTCCTCCACTACAGCTTTGTTCACACCCTCACTCACAGATCTCATCCACTGTGGCTTTGTTCACACCCTCACTCACAGATCTCCTCCACTGTGGCTCTGTTCACACCCACACCCACAGATCTCCTCCACTGTGGCTCTGTTCACACCGTCACCCACAGATCTCCTCCACTGTGGCTCTGTTCACACCGTCACCCACAGATCTCCTCCACTGTGGCTCTGTTCACACCCTCACCCACAGATCTCCTCCACTGTGGCTCTGTTCACACCCTCACTCACAGATCTCCTCCACTGCGGCTCTGTTCACAGCCTCATCCACAGATCTCCTCCACTGTGGCTCTGTTCACACCCTCACCCACAGATCTCCTCCACTGTGGCTCTGTTCACACCATCACCCACAGATCTCCACTGTGGCTCTGTTCACACCCTCACCCACAGATCTCCTCCACTGCGGCTCTGTTCACACCCTTACCCACAGATGTCCTCCACTGTGGCTCTGTTCACACCGTCACTCACAGATGTCCTCCACTGTGGCTCTGTTCACACCGTCACTCACAGATCTCCTCCACTGTGGCTCTGTTCACACCCTCACCCACAGATCTCCTCCACTGTGGCTCTGTTCACACCCTTACCCATAGATCTCCTCCACTGCGGCTCTGTTCACACCCTCACCCACAGATCTCCTCCACTGTGGCTCTGTTCACACCCTCACTCACAGATCTCCTCCACTGCAGCTCTGTTCACACCCTCACTCACATATTTATCTGAAAAGCTTTGCTGTACTAATTCAATGGGCATCCAGCCCCTGTGTGAGAGGAAGCTGCTGTCCTTGTCACTACATTTACCATTACAAAGGGCCAAGAACAAGTCTCACTTGAGTCTAAACAAACACAGCAAACACAACCGGAAACACACCTGATCCAGGCACACTCACTGAGGAGCACTACCTCACTATTGACTCAGGATGAAACCATGTGTCCTGGGTAGGTTTTTGTCAACATCAAGCAAGCTAGAGTTATCCAAGAAAGAGGAACCTCGACTGAGAAAATGACACCATTGGTTGTCTGTGAGAAAGCCTGTAGGGCATTTTCTTGATCATTGGTTGATGGGAGAGAGTCCAGCTTATGCAGGTAGTACTGCCTCTGGGAAGGTGGGCCTGGGTACTATAAGAAAAGCAGGCTGAGTAAGCCATGGAGCAAGCCAGTAAGCCGTGCTCCTCCATGGTCTCTGCTCCAGTCCCTGCCTGCAGGTTCCTGCTTTGAGTTCCATCCCTGATGTCCCTTGTTGATGAACTACAAGATGTAAGGTAAAATAATCCTTTTCCTTCCCAAGTTGCTTTTGGTAGTGGTATTTCATCACAGCAGTAGAAAAACAAACTTAGACAAGAGGGGTATGCCTGGAGGCCCAAGTGTGCCCACAAGGAGGGCTGACAGTCTTAGAGACAGCAGTTTGCCTGAGAACTTCCTGGATCCTTAGGCTGTGCCCTCTTATCTTCCATGATCCAGGAAACTTCTCCTGACTTGATGACCTCCAGCCCCATAAGCAAGTCAATCAGGGCTATCACTGGCTCAGAGTCACACAATGTTTCTGTAACAGAGGTATTTCTGTATAAAGTGTCTGTCATGGACATAAATGCTGTTTGGGTCCACAGCTAGGACCACTATTTTGGAAGACTTTAAGATTAGTATAGAGCCCAATTAGATACAGGCCACTGGGAAAGTCCTTCAGAGCTGTTTCTTATTTTTTTAAGGGTCTCATTCTGTTTCCTCAGCACCATGATGTGAGCTTCTCCCTGCTTCTGATGCTGCGGAAGTACTCAGCCTCTTCCTCCACAAACAAGATCCCTCCACCACCATATTTTGTCTCACCCTATACCCAGACCCAACTGACCTCGGGACCACCAGCTGAAATCCTCAAAACTGGAAGCTAAAATGGGCGTGTCCTACTGTGATGCTTTCACCTGGCTTTTTGTCCTGGTAACACCATCTGACTTACCCACATCTTCCAGGGCTGGGGCTGTCCACCCCTGAATGCCACAGGCACCTGCGTTGTTGCTTCTCTCCCGGCCTGCATGTCGAACCTGAGCGGTTCCCTGTGAGTGTATACTGGACACCCACACCCTGACTCTAGGACAGGGGGAGTAGAATTAAAAAAAAAATACTTCCTTCATGACAATTACCTTCTTACCTGTAAGTACAGTTTATATCACCTGCCCTGAACACATCTGTCTTAGTCAGGGTTTCTATTTCTGCACAAAACATTATGACCAAGGAGCAGGTTGGGGAGGAAAGGGTTTATTCAGCTTACACTTCCACATTGCTGTTCATCACCACAGAAAGTCAGGATAGAAACTTGCACAAGACAGAAACCTATAAGCAGGAGCTGATGCAGAGGCCATGGAGGGATGTTCCTTACTGGCTTGCTTCCCCTGGCTTGCTCAGCCTGCTCTCTTATAGAACCCAAGAGCACCAGCCCACGGATGGCACCACCCACAAGGGGCCCTCCCCCCTTGATCACTAATTGAGAAAATGCCCCACAGCTGGATCTCATGGAGGCATTTCCTCAAGGGAGGCTCCTTTCTCTGTGATAACTCCAGCTTGTGTCAAGTTGACACACAAAACCAGCCAAGTACACATCCCAAGTACATTTCAAAATACAAAGCACAGAGTCGTCAGGTCTTCGGGCATGTTCAGGCATGTGGGTGTTCACACACATAACATCATAAACCCCAGGAGGTAGTCTTGGGTACTATCAACATGCAATCACACGCAGAGCCATAGCTTCTTCCCATGTGTTTTATATATTTACATATAAATATATAAATATAATAATATATAATTATATAAATATAATTAGTATTGAGCTGCAAGGAGACTGTCACTGGAGAGGATGACAGAGTCAGAGTCAGCCTAGATGTTGCTGGAAGCCCAGCTCTGCAGACAGTAAGTCCTTGAGCGTGTCTGAGTGTTAGTTTCTTTTCGAGAATAATGCCATTGTCTCTACCTCACGGGGCTCTTTGGATTAAATAAACTAGACGTTTGCAAAGCCATGGGACACAGCCAGCACCACCACGATGCTCTTGGACTCTTGGCCCCCTCTTCTAATGAAAGGGTAAACTTGCCCACATACCTCTGCCTATCCTTCCTCCCTTCTGCTTGACCCACCAACTGTTTCTCTCCCTCCCCAGTAGGCATATAATACTTTTCCCACGAGCAAACTCAAGGATAGGCATAGAAATTAGTTTCGATCCCAGGCCTGCCGCTAGCCACCTGGGCGACAGCCTGTGTTTTACTTCTTCACCGTTTACTTAATGAGCGGTTGCTCTGTAACTGTTAGCCACCCGTGTGGTGTGTGTCGCCCCGCCGCTCCTGTGGGCCGGAGTCCGGGCACTGTAAGCAGACCCTTTGTTTAAAGGCCGCAGTCTCAGTGTGGATCGGCTGCAGCCTCATCTCCATGTTCCCTGGAGAGGGTCCGTTTCTGAGCGCACAAGGTTGCAAACAACATGTGCTTCCACACAGCCCTCACACAGATCTCTCAGGTTCTTGCTGCCTTCCACGCAGAGGCCAGAGGCCAGAGGCCATACTTCTTGCCTCATAAGCCTCCTCAGCAAGTGTTTCCTGAAAGCTCCACGAGGAAAGGAGAGAGAAGTTCTAGACCCTGAAACACACATACAAGCAGCATCCCTCTGGCTTCTTTCTTTCTTTCTTTTTTTATTAGATATTTTCTTTATTTACATTTCAGATGTTATCCCCTTTCCTCTTTTCCCTCCACCCCCCATCCCATCGCCCCTCCTGCTGCTCACTAGCCCACCCACTCCCGCCTCCCAGCCCTGGCACTCCCCTACACTAGGGCATTGAGCCTTCAGAGGACCAATGGCCTCTCCCTTCCTTGATGTCTGACTAGGCCATCCTCTGCTACATATGCAGCTGGAGCCACTGGTCCCTCCTTGTGTACTCTTTGGTTGGTGGCTTAGTCCCTGGGAGCTCTGGGGGTACTGGTTGGTTCATATTGTTGTCCCTCCTGTGGGGCTGCAAACCCCTTCAGCTCCTTGGGTCCTTTCTCTAGCTCCTCCACTGGGGACCCCGTGCTTAGTCCAATGGATGGCTGTGAGCATCCACTTCTGTATTTATCAGGCACTGGCAGAGCCTCTCAGGAGACAGCTATATCAGGCTCCTGTCAGCAAGCACTTGTTGGCATCTACAATAGTGTCTGGGTTTGGTGACTGTATATGGGATGGAACCCCAGGTAGGGCAGTCTCTAGATGGTCTTTCCTTCAGTCTCTGCTCCACACTTTGTCTCTGTATCTCCTCCCATTGGTATTTGTTCCTCTTTCTAAGAAGGACCAAAGTATCCACACTTTGGTCTTCCTTCTTCATGAGCTTCATGTGGTCTGTGAATCGTATCTTGGGTATTCTGAGCTTCTGGACTAATCAGTGAGTGCATACCATGTGTATTCTCTTGTGACTGACCCAGCTACACCACTCCTGAGCATAATATACCCAGAGGATTCCCCAGCATGCAATAAGGACACATGTTCCACTATGTTTATAGCAGCTTTATTTATCATAGCCAGAATCTGGAAAGAACCCAAATGTCCCTCAACAGCGGAATGGATACAGAAAATCTGGTACATTTACACAATGGAGTACTACTCAGCTATTAAAAACAATGGACTCATGAAATTCTTAGGCAAATGGATGGAACTAGAAAATATTTTCCTCTGACTTTTCAATTCTTAGAGCAGGTCACAGATTCTTCCCGTTTTCAAGTCGGGAGTCTCTGCGTGGGGATGTAAGCACGGGGTGTTCACTCTGAAGTCTGCCCACACCTCCCCTGGCTCCAGTTGCCAGCAGGGGTGTTGAGCAGAGAGGAGCCAACCCTCCTCCGTGTCATCTCAGGATGCAAGCTGAGTGGGGTGGCTCCTCCCATGCCGTGGACTGTCCACAGAAACGTCTGCTCATCTGCTCGGGAGACTAAAGAGCAAATGCTAGGAGCAGGTATGTAAGTCTTCCAGATGTTTCTAGTCAAGTGCAAAACAAGTTATTTACCAAGTGAGAAAAAACAATCCCAGTCCTCGTTAGCTTTCAACCTAGTGCCAAGTGACACAGGCAGCACACAGATGACTGACAAAGCCCAGAAAGCTCAGAGGGGGTAGCGGCAGCATCCGATGTTCCCCTCCTCCTTACGGAATTTTTAACCTCGGTGTCCAACGCAGACACTAATAATTGCTTTATTGTCCTGAATAGCTCCTCATCATGCCAGAGATGAGACTCATTTTCCCATCTGTCATGTAAAGAATGTGCTTATAAATGCTTATTTAGATTCTCCAAGAACGGGGCGCTCTATCCCTCACTCTGGGAGACAACGATTAGTAGTAACTTGGAGACATTTTTCAAGGAATGAAACCATCAATATTAACAGCTGCCAACCTTCCCCATTTGTAATCGGATGGAAGCACCCTACCCCGTGGGGAAAACATTTACATTTCCAACCTGGCATTATTTAGGGAGTCCCAGAGTAGAGATTAGGTGTTGTGTTGTGGGTCCTCAGAGTCTGAGCTGTCCAAACACTAGTTGATGAGGAAAGCTCTGTGCAGCCTTGGAAGAGAGCTGATTCAAATTCACACCTGCCAGATGTGCATGCTCATTACCCACCCTCCCCATCACCACCTTCCAGATGTGCATGCTCCTTACCCACCCTCCCCATCACCCCCTGCCAGATGTGCATGCTCCTTACCCACCCTCCCCATCACCACCTGCCAGATGCGCATGCTCCTTACCCATCCTCCTCTGCATCACCTGTGGTCTGCAGGGAGGTTGGGCCACCTAGCAACAGAGTGGGAAGAAAGTGGATTTGGGTTCAGAAAGTTCTGAACCTGGTTCCCAGCACCATCATTACCTGTCTTGACTGAACCCTAATCTAGAGGTTTAGTCTACACAAGAAGGCCTCACGGATGCCAAAACGTATCCATGAAATGTGTGTGTGTGTGTGTGTGTGTGTTTATGCCCCACTGTATGTGAAATTAAAATTGATCAGAGGTAACTCTTTGGTTTGAGGCAGCATTTGGGTCCGTGTGTGTGGAGCACAAGTGCACAGGTATTGTGGATGCCTCTTCCTCAGTCAGGTTCCACTTTGTGAGATCCAGGATCTCACTGAGCAATGATCCTGCCAACTCTCCTGCCCGTCCCCCGCCCCCCACCTCCCTGGGCCACGGTCCCGCTCTAGTACTGGCACTGACCGGCCACAACATCATGTCCTATCGGGGTCCTGCGTGGAGTGCTACTCTCTCCTAGCTAGTCCCCGCCCCCCACCCCACCCCACCCCACCCCACCCCACCCTGGCCGCTGCACTTGTCCCTGCGCTACTAGTTCTTCCTCATCAATAAACCCATGTAGTCAGTGATCTTGCATTCCAGCAACTAAATGGGACCACAAACCTTGTAGCTGGCCTCGCCAGTGTGGTTACTAGAAAAGCGGTGGGGCAGGAGAGATGGCGGGTCGTTTTTTAAATATTTACTGCAACATACCCGTACCTGTACTTGTACCTGTACCTACACACACACACACACAGAGAGAGAGAGAGAGAGAGAGAGAGAGAGAGAGAGAGAGACAGAGACAGAGACAGAGACAGAGACAGAGAGACAGACAGACAGACAGAGAGACAGAGGGAGGGGGAGGGGGAAGAGGGAGAGGGAGGGAGGGAGGGAGGGAGGGGAAGGGGGAGAGGGAGGGAGAGAGGGAGAGGGCGAGGGCGAGGGTGAGAGATCTTAACAACTGTCTAGATTACCTGGTCAGCAAGCTCCAGGGATCCTCCTGTCTCTCCCCCTCGATTCTGGATTCTGGAATTACAGGTTTCAGCACCACATTTGCTACCTTGTGTGGGCTCACACTTCCAGGACTGAGCCACGTTCCCAGCTACCGTAGCACACTTTTTAAAAAACATATTATTATGAAAATTCCAAGCCATGTTACAAACAGAACCATGAACCTCGTGCACTCATCAACTGGGGTAAACTCATGTTAATTTATTTCCATGTAAATTACAGACGCCGCACCCCCAAATTATTTTAAAGTAGAAGCTAAACTTTTTTCAATGACAGATAGGTCAAAATATATTTCTATAAGGTGCCATCTCTTTTAAACTTAACCACACCACTATATTTAACTAAAAATAATAAATCCTTTGCATCATAAAAATCTGGTACTGTAGCTGGAGAGATATCTTGTTAGTGAAGAACATTAGATGCTCTTGCAGAGGACCCAGGTTCCATTCAAAGCACCCATGTCAGGTTGTTCACAACTACCCGTAACTCCAAGCCCCTCTTCTGGCATGTTTGTGCACTGCATACATATGGCATGTGGACCAGGATGCCATCGGTCCAGGATGCCATCGGACCAGGATTCCATCGGACCAGGATGCCATCAGACCAGGATGCCATCAGACTAGGATGCCATGAGGCCAGGATGACAGTTTATGATAGAAAGTTTTGAGTTGTCAGTTTATCGTTATTTATTTTCTTTTGGTTCTAAATTTTATGACATATTTTTGTAAAGTAAACTGTCATCATGCAATTTGCCTTATTCAGACATACAATTCAATTCTTTTATGTATGATTACGGACACATATGATCATTCCTACATTCTCATTGTACATCATCTTTATACATACACACTCACATATTCACATACATACATGCTCACACACACATGCTCACACACATGCATGCTTATATACACATGCTCACACACACACACTCACACATACACACACATGTTCACATACTCACACACACGCTCAAAATACACAGTAACATATACATACACATGCTCATACACTCACATACACACATGCTCACATACTCATGTACACACATGCACACACACATACACACACATGTCTGTTAGCAGAGGCCTCCCTACAAACAGCCCCTGGATGCTAGGCTGATTTTTCCATAATTTGTTTAATTCCAAGCACTTCATATACATGAAATTATGCAAGGAGAGAGGGAGGATGGCAAGAAGAGAGGGAGAGAGGTGGGGAGAGAGAGAGAGAGAGAGAGAGAGAGCGCTGAGCACAGATATTGCCTTCTCTCTAATCCTGACCCATCAAGTGTAAGGAGTCACAGCCTGAGTCTCCACCACCATGAACTCTTCCCAATTCTCTTCACGCGGCAAGCTGCAGCCGTGTGTCTCCAGCACCAGGCGCTCCCTCATATTCTCTTCATGAGATGGTCTCCACCTTCTAACACCAAGAGCCAAAACAAACACTTCTTTTGGTCAGGAATTTTATTTAATTTTATGTATACGGTCTGTGTACCATTTGTGTGCCAACAGAGAGGTCAGGAGAGGTCATCAAATGTCCTGGAACTGCAGTTACAGATGGTCACGAGCCGCCACGTGGGAGCTAAGAAGCGAACCACTGCTCTTAACCGCAGAGCCATCCCTTAGGCCCTTCTGCCAGGAATGGTAACTCGAGCAAGCGCTGGGAAGAAGAGACACAGGTTACAGGCTCTGTGAGGCACAGCTTTGCCTCAACTCTTTGTTGTGAGGCAATCCCAGGCAAGTTACCCCAGCAGTGACATCAGCCGTGGACCTGCACCATCGGTGTCATCTGGGTCTCACCAGCAATAGCACTGTGTTCTGAAAAGCGGCAAATGTTGGGTGGCCTGGTTTTAACCAAATCAGCGAGGTTTTGATGAAAGAGAAAGGATGCAGATGCTGCCTCTGTCCCCATGCTCAGACCCGACCCTACCCCCATCCCGAGGTGAGAAGACTCCTCAAATACCAAAGGAGTCTTGACAGAAGTTAAGCAGGGAGCCTCAGGATGGGCTCTGCTTCACAGCCATATCATTTAATGTGCGTAGTCACCCGAGATGGTGAGTTTGGGGACTACCGTCATTAGAATATATAGTGTCCCATAAGCGCGTGCCTTAACACACATGGTTCTCAGTCGAGACAAACTGTGGGAGCTTCAGTGAGTGAGGCCTGACTGGAGGACGTAGCCAGCAGGGATGGAGCCGAGGTTAATAGTGCTACCTTGCTTCCGGTCCCATCTGCCTCCTGGGCTGTTGAGATGTGAGCAAGCCATTCCACTGCCACAGCCTCCCGCTATCATAAGCCGCACCCTCAAATATTGAGAAAAAATAAATCTTCCCTGCCTTGAGTTGCTCCTTGTCAGAGCAATGAGAGACGCCACTAACATGTGAGCGTTCCCTCCTCACGGACCAGTAAACCAAAGCGCAGAATTTTTTATTTTAAATTTATTTATTATTTGAATAAATTATATTACTTTATTAAATAAATTAATTTAATAAGAATTAATTGAATTGATTTATTAATATAATAAATTGATACGATAAATAAATTTATTAATTTTATCTATTATTAATAAATTATTGTGTGAGTTTGGTGCATGTGTGTGTGTGTGTGTGTGTGCATATGCATCTGCATGTCTCTGTGTGTGTCTGTGTAACTGTGGGGATGGCCATGCATGTGCACCTGTGGAGGCCGGATGACAACCTTCAAGAATTGGGTCTCTCCTTCTAGCATGGCTTCCGGTGGCCCAACTCGGGCTTGCAGAGCAAGTAACACTACCTGCTTGGGCGGCCATGCCATCTCTCCAACCAAAGTAAAGTGCAAGCAAGTGTCCTCTGTTCGCGGTCCTCTCTGAGCCACTGTCCCCACTGTCCCAACTTGAGGAACATTCGCACAAACAGCGAGCGAGATGCCTTGTGGCAGATGGCAGCATGAGGTAATCACAGACACCATGACCTAAGAGCCTCTTCCCACCCCCAGGAGACATGGCTTTTTGCTTTTAGCATTTCCCCCTCTCACCTGGGGACAGAGGAGTTGTTGGCTTCTCACTTGGGAAGCTTACAAATGACTCTTGTGAGCCCAACAGCAGCACTGATCAGAAGGCTCGGTGACCAGGCATGTGCTGGGATAAACTTATTTTTTTCTCCTGAAGGGACAACACACTTAGCCATAAAGTACCCATTAGCAGTTCGTGCCCAGCAGTGAAAACGCAGCCTACTGCTGCACGAGTCCAGAGTGAGTACATGGCGTTCTCAGCTTGAATGCAGAATTATTTTATTATGAAAAGACACTCCAAGAGAAATTCTGCTGGCGGCGCGGGAGTGTGCAGCCCTTCCTACTTAGTTTCTTTATTGAAGCACAATGAGTGTAAGGCCTCACTCAGAACTCTGTGTTTCGGGGGCAGAGAGTTGGGAGCAAGCTGTAACAATTGACTTCACGCTGCCTGCAACTTCATAATCACCCACTAAATGGACAGCCAGGGTCTTCCGTCATTCCTAGATTCCTAGCGGCCACTTAAAAATTAGCCCTCTTCATAGTTCCAGATGTTCAAAAGAAATAGGAACTAGGAGTGTCTTTCTTCCCATCTGTCTTTCAAAGGCTCTCTGCCCCAGGAAACAGTGATGCTCACGTGGCATGATCTCATTGTCCCAACCTGTGAGCCTAAATTCTCTTCATGGCTAGGGCTGCGGGGCGGCCCTGTGGCCCCACAGAGGAAGGGGCGCTTGCTCTCGGCGCCAGCACGCATTCTCTTCCCATCACTGGCTCTGGCATCAGGACCACTGGATAAACACAGGAGAATGGGCTCCATTTCAGACTTTAGAGGGGCAGAGAGAAACTAAAGTGGAGGCTGGCGGCTCACGTGTGATGGGGTTGCTGCAAGGCCAGGCTTGGGAAGGAAGGCGAAGAGGCACCAGAGCCATTCGAAGCCTTGTCTCTGCCACACCCCGGAGCTGCCAACTCTACTGCCCCTAATAAGCCTTGCTCCAGGCTCAGGGTCGCGAAGGCTCATCACCGACTGTGGAGAGAACACTTAGCATCTGACTTTATTGGGCCTTTTCTGGGGGGACGGGTCTTCCTGACTCCCAGCCCTATATCTCTGGGTGTATGTGTGTAAGTACACATGGCTGTGTGTCTGTGCATGTGTGTGCTGGTGAGTGTGGAGACCTGAGACTGGTGCTAGATGTTTTCTTCAGTACATGCCACCTTATAGTTTTAGATGGTGTCTCCTTCTGGACCCAGAGCTTGCCGGTTGGCCAGATTGTCTGCCCTGGATACCCCAGAGATTCTACTACTTCCTCTCTGCTTTCCTCTCACTGGAAGCATCTGGTGTGTGCAGCAGCTACACAAGCCCGAGAGGGTAAGGGCAGTGCCTCATTCCCTCACTTCCTGTGCAGATTTAGGGTCTCCTGGTATGACATCATTGTAGAAGGCAATATGAGTTCCCACACAGAGGGAGGGCCAGTGGGAGTCACAGCACTGAGGACCAAATACTCCTACTCTGGAAACCTGACTAGTTCATAGCTGACTAGTGTTCTCCTGTGCAAAATATGTATCACCTATTTATCATATTATATCTGTCTGTCTATCATCTATCATCTACCTATCAGCATTTTACCTCCATGACTGTTTACAACATATCTGTTATCTATATATCATGTTTCTACCATGTATCAATCTATCATCTATCTATCTATCTAGCTAGCTAGCTAGCTAGCTATCCATCTACCATGCAGCTATCATCTGTTTGTCATCAATCATCTATCATCCATTATCTATCCATCTATCATCTATCTATCTATCATCTATCTATCATGGATCTATCTATCATGCATCACCTTTTCAGTCTATTGATCTATTTGTATTTTTATATTCTTTCTCTCTACTATTTTATCCATTTGATCTCCCCATGTCACCCTCTGTCTAGCTCTTTGTCCTTTGTACAAATGTGTGAAGTAGAATCACCTCATATTATAGAAAGCCATCAGCCCTATAAGTCTGGAGATAACATTAAGGACTTCAGTGTGATCAGAGAGCAGCTGCTTCAAGGGCTCAGATTACCACTAGCCCGATTACACCCAGTCACCACTGAGAGGCTGCTGAGACGTCAGCAGACACATGAGACCAGTCCACCTGAGCTGTGTCCTCATGAGGCACCAGAACGCTCTGAGCTTTGTGAACAGTGCTTGAGCCTGGCATTGGCTTGTCACCCTGAGCCTTCCAGGAAGCCGGGAACAGACTCTTCACTGGCTCCTAGCCCTGGTGCCATGATCCTTGAGGTCACTGGATGGCTCTATCCCAGGCAGAAGGCTGATGGACGCAGCAGAATCAGCTTCAGGAATCTTACTGGGTAGGCCCCAGCTTGTGCCAGCTACAGTACCATTTTTGGTGACCGCCATGTCTGGAAGAAGCTTGACCCCTTGACCTGGACTATGTCATCCCCAGGGCCTGCGTCCCATGTGCTCCTCCCAGGGTCATCCCCGTGCTCTTTGTCTTAGTGCCAGCTTCCAGTGCCACGTAAGAGGCTTGAGGTGAGAGATCAAAAGGAGAGGGAAGCCATGCTTAGCGAAGCGATCTCCATGGACGGCAGTGCCAGTGGCTGCGTCTAAGGAAAATGGGATGCTTTCACTCCCAGCCGCACGAAGAATCTCCCTCCAAAAATGAGCATGCACAGCCTACCCACTATGGCATTGTGGACAGTGCCATAAGGCAGGGGATGAGTGGACGAACAGTTAGAACAAGGAGAAGGAAATGGAGAAATAGCTTGGTGGGAAAAGCACTCGCTGTGCAAACATGAGAACCAGATTTTGGGTCTCCGGAACCCACATAATAGCCAGGCAGGTGTGGTGGTGCCCTGTAAGTCCAGAATTCCAGAGGTAGAGATGGGGTTCCCCAGAACTAGCTGGGTAAATAGACCAGCTGATTGGTGAACTCTAGGCTTCACAGAGAGACCCTTCCTTAATAAATAAGATAAGCAGTAATTGAGAAATATGCCTCGTGTCAAGTTCAGGCACACACACACACACACACACACACAGGCTCATGCACCCTCAAACACACATGCACTCACACACATGCAAACATTCATTTAAACATGTAGGAGTAGCACACAAATGAACACATGACAAAGAACATAGCAAGACACATCTGGAGGCAAAGCCTAGAGCAAGGAGACTATGAGGCACTCTGCCACTTGGGGACCACATCTCTTCACCCTAGCCCAGACCTACCGGGTCTTCCTGGAGGTACAATGTCACCAGTCTCAGAAACCAGATCCTAAGAGATCCATCGTCACTGCAGCCCAGCAGCTGCACCTACAGACAGTGGACGTCGGTTACTGTATATGTCTCAGAGCTAAAGGGAATCAAGGGGGGCCATTAGAATCTTCAATACCAGCAACTACTTGTCCCCAGATGCCTGTGTGAGAACAAATGGCTTCCCCATAGACTAAGTGTCTCTTCCTTAAACACACTTACATCCTAATGGAGACTAAAAGGATAGTGCTGTGTGTCTGTATTTCGCTGTTAGAGAATTTGATACATGTATAGAATGTATTTTGGGTTGTTTGCTTTGGTGTGTGCCAACAGAAGAGGAAAGGGTAAGACATACATTAACAATAAGGAGGGTAAAATGAACTCCAATGATATAGTAAACAACACTCCACACTTTATCTTGACAAGTGAGAGCCTAAGCGCTAAGTCCAGTCCGTTGGGATCTCCGGTCTATACACTGGGCGCTGTAGGTTGGCATTCTATGAGATAGGAAACAGGATACAAAGCGTTTAAGTGAGTCTGCCCAAATCCACCGCTGGAGACATAGCTATGCCTGCATTTGAATGCGAGAGCTGGTCTTCGGTCTTCTCTGTACTTACCCGCTTCTTTCCTCTCTTGAGCCCACTCAGTGTCTGGAGGAGTCCTTGGGGCCCACAGAACACAGTAGACTTCATTCACATGAGAATATCTTAGCTGCTCTAATTCCTACCTCATTTAAACTAGCTTGGTGAGCTGGGAAATTCAGAGTGCTGAAGAAACAGTGCAAAGGCAAAGGTATTGGTATCACATGAGTTCAGGCCTGAGCAGGCAGCAGGCTCCCTGGCTGGGAACGCCGGAGGCAGGTCCACAGAGTCTTTGCTTCTGTAGGGGACTGAGAACCCACGCGCCCTGTCAGTTCTGGGTGATCTAAGTCTGCTGCTGGTCAGGGATCACCAGGGGACAAACCCATTGGACCACAGGACCTGGGACCTGCAGGTCTCACACAGAGTTAGGGACAGTGTGGGCTTAGTTTATTGGCAATAGTGAAGCAGGCTGAGGCAACTCAGGGCAAGCCTGAAGATGGGCAGGGCGGATTCTCCTGTTCTTCCCTCCCAGCTGACAGGCAGTGTTGACTCAGTAGTCCCAAGAAAAATGGGGTGAGAGAAGGACTGTGAAACCTGTCACAGTTCCTTCCTTCCTCCTTCTTCCTCCCTTCCTTCCTTCCTTCTTTCCCTCCCTTCATTCCTTCTTCCCTCCCTCCCTTCCTTCCTTCTTCCCTCCCTTTATTCCTTCCTTATTTTCTTCTATTTTTCATTTTTTCCTCTCCCCACCCCAACTTTCCTCACCACTGTGTCATAGTCCCACATCTGCTCACATGTGTGCATAAATGAGAAACAGAACATCTTTTTCCCACATATGCATAACCGAGAATCACATCTGCTCACACATGTGCAAAACTGAGAATTAAAGCATCCTTTTCCCAAGTACAGATAATCCTCTTTTCATACTTTCATAACTATCACTCTTGCTCAGACTAGTTTGGCCTCAACACCCTGCTCAGACAAGGAGAAGCGACTCTGTCATTGTAAAGAACAAGCAGCCCCCATTAGATGACTGCACAAAAGTGCTGGCAACAGTTCCTGGGCTGCTGCTCCCGTGTTCTTCATGTAATCTGACAGTTTATTAGCA